>NW_010973123.1:2286984-2378111 GCF_000737465.1 Haliaeetus leucocephalus | reverse complement strand
CCCCCGGGGCCCCCCCCCCCCCCCCTCCCCCCAGTTTATACACTAGATGTGACGTCCCATGGTATGGAATATCTCTTTGGCCAGTTTGGGTCAGCTGCCCTGGCTGTGTCCTGGGCCGACTTCTTGTGCCCCTCCAGCCTTCTCACTGGCTGGGCATGAGAAGCTGAAAAATCCTTGGCTTTACTCTAAACACTACTGAGCAACAACTGAAAACATCAGTGTTATCAACATTCTTCACATACTGAACTCAAAACATAGCACTGTACCAGCTACTAGGAAGACAATTAACTCTATCCCAGCTGAAACCAGGACCCCTACCTATATCTCTGTCTTCTCTTTCAGTGTTTGAATTGTTTAGAAACATCTAAAGGTTGCAGAACATCCTGTTTAAAGAGCCGAACTTCTGGGCGAACTCCAGGAAAAGATTTGGCTGTAAAGTCCCAAAAGGGACTGAATATAATGAAGTCTCACAAAAAGAATAAAATGAATTGTCAGTCAAAACAGACATGTGGCTGGAAAGCAGCATTTTAACAACACACCATCAAGTCTAGCAAAGCAGAAGTTTTAGTCTTCTTTTCACCTCTAGATTGACTTTTTCATTCCACTTTGTTTCCCTTCTCTGATTCTTCTAGTCCCAAATTTTAATTCTCCGTTTCAATGCAAGAGGCTTTTTGTAAAAGCTTTGATTTCATCTTATCTGCCAGATCATTTCTATAACATTAAGGCAACCAATTTTAAATAGCATAGAACACAGCCTGTCTTAAGCAAATGGCCTTTACTTTGTTTTGAGAATTTAAAGTTTTGTAGACTTGTAACAGTTAGCAGAACTAGGCTCTAAGTAAATACATTCACAAATAGAAATGTGATAAAGGAAATAAATAATTTGACTGGGATAATATTGTGCAGTGTTTACAGACTGTTTCTTACAAAGAAAAAAGTGAATAACTTAAAATTACAGCCTCCAGGTTTGCCTACTCCTTCTGAAAAGATGCATACATTTGTGGTACACTCAGCTGCAGATAGTTTTTTATTTGGTTAATAAACTGAAGTGTATCCAAAACTGGTTCAAAAAACAAGCAAGCCAAAAAAACCCCAAACAAACCAAGATATTCATGAACACTTGCCAGGAAACCATTTATAATCTTATTTTTCTTTCTATTGTGATTTCTGCAAATATTTTGATTATTGCAGTGCCTGGATACTAGTTTTCTAAATGTAAATTTTATGCATTAATTAGCCACCATTAAACATTTCTCCCAAAACACACAAATGAAGCATTTCAATGTGCTTTTCTAATTACATTAAAAAAATCAAGCTGTAAAAATGCCTGGAGTCAGTTCTGCGCATACACACACATGCAGCTCTCATTAATGTCAGTGAGAGTTAAATGCAGAGGGAGAGAAAATTAGACGTGGGATAAACATTATTAAAACGTGCGTAGGTGTTTAAACTTATATCTGTATTGGTTAGTGGAGAAATGCCTAAAGAATAGGGTCTGGTCTAGATCCAAGCCACAGTAATAATTTCCACAACTCACGTTGTGTGGGTGGGATTCATCCTGCTTCACTTTAAGCATCTTCACCAGACTCTCAATTAGTGGCTTTCATTTCCTTTTATTGTTACTGGAGAGAAATAGATGCTTTTACTTGTTGATTTTTATTGTAAGCTAAAATACTTCACAGGATCCAAACTCTAAAACTGCTGTCTTCTCTGTCTTGACTATAAAGCGAGCCTTTACAGTGAACTCAAATGAAGAAAGACTCGTGTTTCTTAGGACTTCCTTGGTCTCTTGGAGATTGGCTGTAGTGTGCTACCCTCGTTTCCAGCTCTGAGGGCAGCAGAGTTTGAGCTCGCAGGTGGTTTCCTGTTGAGTAGACCTTGTTAGAAATTACCAGTTGGACCTTGAAGGAAACTAATGGAGCAGCTGTGACCTAGTGTGATGGGGAGTTTATCTGCTGCTCAGACATCTTGATGCTACAGTGAAAAAGACAACTGATTGCAAAGCCACTGATTTATCATTAATGGCATGGCTTGGCTTACTTGGTTTTTGCATAAATGTGGGTATAGTTGTGAAGTTACATGGAGTGAAGTTGGCCTATGCGTTTGTGTGTTGCTCCACTTGAACTGAATACGCTTTGGCTCTAGAGTGTAATGTGGAAGTCTCGGGTCTGTATGCATTAGTATTATGCAGGTTTTGCTTACGCTTTGGTAACAGTAACCCCTACTTCCAACACCAGGTACTGAAGAAGTAACAGTATAATATGGCTTGATTATGCTTGCAACTTTGGGCAGGTGAACTGGCTTGCATCCTAGTCAAATGCATTACAGACTGCTCAAATTGTGACTAGATTTGCCTGAATATTGTTCGATGTCTCCCTGTTAAGTTTGTGATCAGGTAGGTTAAGTGCTGGCTGTGCATTTCAGTAGGGGAAAGAAATCATCTAATTACATTCAGAAGCTGCAACACAGGCCCTCAGAGGCAAAGTGGTGCTTAATCTCCGTCTTCGGTGAGATTTGAGAACCTGAAATCATTGCTGGTTCTGTGCTGGTGTTGTAATCTTGTGAATGCAGTGGGGCACAGACTGTGTGTTTTCTGTAATATCTCTTCCAGTGGGGCTTCTGAATCCTCACTAGATTCTTGGTAATAACAAGTAATAAAGCTTATTAGACAGGATTAGGTTTGCAAATCCAAAATCAAGGATGCTTTCTATCAGAGTAAGACTTGCTGCAGACGCTAATCTGAGTGGGTTAACTAAAGTCCCAGAAGGAGCCTGTAAGAGCATTGAGACCTGAGACAACAATTTTGGTTATTGGAAGAAAAAGAATTATTCCTCACCAAAGTATTTAGAATTTGTCAAGCAAGAAAACGACCCGCTCAGACAGAAGCTAATGAAAGGTAGATCTTTACAATGAATCCAGAATATTATCTATCTTCCTCAGGCTTATGTGGGCAAGTGAAGATATGAGTTCACAGAAGATGACACACAAAGCTCTTCAGCAAACAAATGCAGTATACATCCCAGCATCTTAAAAAAGGTATGCAGAGCGCAAAGGACTATGTAAAATACCTTACAACATTTTGTTATTAGAACTTCCAAAAGCATAGGCAAAGCAAATTAGGCTAGCATCAGTAAAAGGCTGGAAGGAAGAGGCTATCAGTTGGATGCTTTGGGATATTTTTTGTTGTTGTTGTTTGTTGTTGTTTTTATTATTATTATTGTTTGTTGTTGTTTTTATTATTATTATTATTATTATTATTTTAAGTTGGACACTGCTGCCATCTATAAGGCTTCTGCAGCAATGGCAGTATTAGCACGGGGAAGTGGATGTGGGTAGAAGGTAAGTGTATGGAACTTGGGGCTGGTGAGTTTAACTTAAGGGAAGGTAGGAAATTTTCAGCAGAACAGAAGACAAGGGTTGAAAATCTGAGTTCCTTCAAGAAAGTCTTCTTAAGTGAAGGCTAAGACTAACAGTTGGGTATGTTAAGTTTGGCTGTTACATGAATGAAGTAGGAGAACCAGCAAAATGGATTCTTTACTTCATATTAGTGGAAGGGAAAAGAAAGGAACTTGTTGCTTACGTATAGAGTAAAAAAAAAATAGAAAAAATATCATATAAAGCACTTCTTGCTGTCTACCAGGGAAGAAATCTTGAAAGACATTGCTGAGGACAGAAATTTTTGCATCAAGAAATCTGGCAAATAGTTTAGACAAGTAAAACAAACATTAGCCTGTGTTTGGTATCTGGACACAAGCTTGTGTTCAGTAGCTGAGTTGGAGTGTAACCAATGCCCGTTTGGCTTTGTTCCGCACTTGTGTATGCCTCCAAATCACATCTGTTAGGTTATGATGGAAATCTAGCAAATGCTCGTATCTGAGCAGATTAGGCTTTGATTAGGGGACTAGAGCAGTAACAAAGAAAATGATGGATGACTCCAGTTTGTCCAGGGAAAAGGTACTGTTTCTGAGCAAGAGCATGAGTGAAACAAAAGCTGAAAAACTCTGGAACAGGAATTGCAAACTAACAAGAGAGGTTACTGTGGTAGAAGAGATCACAGATAGTTTCAGGTGAATAAGTTTATTAGTAGTCAAGAAGGTGGCCAAAAATTACTTGGCTTGGTAAATTGACTAGCACTTGTCTAGTGTAGGTTTGAGTTCTGCTGTGTGAAGATATCTGTAAATGTGGAGTATCATCATAGAGTTTTCTAAGAAACCAGGAATCTTCATTCAAGAAACCTCAGTCCTGAGGGCAACAGAATCCAAAAACTGCCCAAAGCACAGTTTGGCAGGTGCTGGGTTACATTCAGGGAAAGCATTACCTATGCTTCACATATCACGGAGTATGCAATATCGGCCCCTGCCAGAGGCAGGGTTAGCAGGAACCTTTGATCTAACTTGGCTCTACATTCATCCCAGCAGAATATCAGTATAGCCTGGAATAATGTGGTTGCACTAGCAGTAATACTTGTGCCTCAGTGCAGAATGTTCTAGAGGAAGAGAGATTTCATCCAGCTTTGCTAGCTAGTTCAGTTGATGTGTCGGATCTAAATATTTTGCATCCTGTGTTACGAATTATGGGTGATGGCTGTGGCTCACCTAAAAGAGGATCTGAAGAATAGTACCTGGAAATCCATCTACATAACTGTCCTTTTGAATGGTACCAGAATCCTGTCTAATTCTAATGGTATAAAAATGGACAGTCCGCCAATAATATTCTAAGATTGTAAGAGGCTGGTCTGTGCTTTGGAGAGCCTGCGGCCCGTCTCCTCTGTCCACTGTTTGGGGTAGGAGGTAGTAGGCAGTTCTAACAACTAGCTTCAGAGAAGAGTGCTCCATTGGATTTTGAAATGCAGAGGCTGAAAAGATTCACAAGGCAGTTTTATTGTTTAATCAAATAAAGCTGTGCCCCCCCAAAACTGAAAGTGTAATTGTTAGTCCTTTTCTATCTTGGAAATACAAATGAAAGCGATTTACAATAGGCAGTGTTATTTCAGGACGTTATAGTCAGGATCCTTTGTTAAAGAAAATGTTAAGAAAAAGAAAATAACATCATGTAAGAACTATGACCTCCTTTCCTCCCCCGCCCCAGTTTTTGTGCTTGTTTTGAGCTGCGTTTTAATCAGACTCAGAAGATAGAGAATAAAGGAAGATTAAAATATAGTGCCATAGAACAGTGTGAATTTCACACTTTTATTAAATGGAGCTAGCACAAAATCTGGGTATTTCCAGTTCCATGTTAAAAATATTTTCAAATCTTAGGTGGATATAAATAGCGTCTAACCTTTTTGTGTTGGCCCTTGCTGAAGTGCAAATACTGCTGGTGCAATAAACTGCTGCTGCCTTCTCCATTCTTTACTTTTCACAACTAGCAAGTAATATAACTGATGGAATTAGCAACCTGTTAAATTGCTGCCTTTCAAATTTATTTAATTATTCAGTTTTGGTATGTTAGTGTTTCATGCTGATGTGTTAAATAGTGGAGGACACATTTTGCATTGTTTCCCTGTAACTCATTAACATTTAATCAAACTGCAAGTAGATATAGAACTGACATTTATTTGCTATGACCAATTTAAATATCTGTAGCCCCATTGTTTCTTTTATTAAAAAGGAACTAAAATAATATTAAAAAATACATAAAACAGTGAAATTTACAGTTGGGAAAATCTCCCATGATCTTTGACTCGGATATTTTTATTTATGAAGCAAAGCCACCCATCAAGTCATACTGGTTTTGCTTCAGTTTAAAATGCAGTTAAGTAGTGCAGTAAATATTAAATCCATTGATGTATGCTTTACATTTTTATCATGTTCAAAGTGAACCATGCACAATTAGGTTTGTTTGAATTAAAGTCTAAGAATTATAGTGCTCATTTAAATGCAGTACTGCCTATTAGAAAAAAAAAAGTCAGACAACTAATGTTTTCTCATTCTTTCTATGTAGTTAATTTAATGCCCAATAAAATTATATGTTTTTCTAATTTTTACAAATAGCAATTTATGACTTAGGCCCTATGCTTGCTCACTGAGTTGAGGCAAGCCCTGATACGGATCCTGGAAGTAAAATATGAGGTCTTCTGTAATTTTAAAATGCTTTAAAACACCAATTATTTGTTTATTTCCTAAGCAATGACTTAAATTTGCTGAGGCAGCTTTCTATAGGTTAACTTAGTAAAACAACACACTGTGATTTGATGAACACTGATTTTTGGGAAAGTGGGATAAGACATTTGGGAGGGCCGAAAGTATTCAGAAAACTCAAATTTTCACTTTGTATTTCCAAGCCTCTGTCACAGAGTTCTGGGGAAAGTGTCAGAATTGTGATACCTGATTTCATAGTGAAAGCAAAACTCAGAAACCTGAGTTATGAGGTCAAACTTGTTATGTAGTGTTCCAGTGATCTCCACATAGCATTAAACACCCCCTTCCTCCCCCCCCCAAACAGCACAGCTGAACTGGCAATTGTTTATTTAGCCAAATGGCAATTCTTTGGAAAGCAAACTACTCTGAATTCTATGCCTTTCATATCCTGGGTCAAGGTCTGCAGTAATGTTGAAGTAATCTTCTGCGTTTAGGTGCTGAAGATGCAAGTAGAGGTAACAGCTCTGCTAGTGGGCATATGGAGAGAGGGAAGGCACTCTGTAAAGCGAAGTACACAGAGTCACTCTTCTTTGTATGCTTAATCTGTGATAGATCTGCCTCTGCTGATTTCAAAGCACTTAAGCCAGGCATAAGTTACTTCAAACAGACGTTGTGAACCCAGCTTGTTTATGAAGGCTTTGTTTTGGTATGTTGGAAAGGATTGAGGACCCTTTGGGCTCAACAGGGAAAAAGATGGACCAGGACTTGCTAGTGTGATGGTTGACAGACACCTGGGATGGATTAAAACCTCTGTTTATCCTGCTGTAAGTGACTGAATTCAAAAAACAAACCACTGTCTAGGCAAGGGCTTTGCCTCATAAGTAAGTGCCATGAGCATTATGCAGACAAACCCAGTGTGCGGTGAATAAGTAGCCAGACTGGCTTGGATGAAGTCATGCTTCCATGTATAAACAATTCAAATTAATATAAATGTCTCATTCAGTCCATGATAGATATGTTTTGCAGAACACTATAAATGAGATAACATAGTGCTGCTTTGAACATTGTCACAGGAAAGGGGGTCAAAATGTAGATACAGGGGAACTTTTTTTTTTTTCCTCTAAACTTGTGGATTGATCACCAATTCTGTTTCCTCCTCAGTTATTTAATAGCCATTTGTGAAATTGGAAAGGCCAGAGGGACTGCTGTGGGATCAAGGAGTGTCCGCACTATGTACACCAGTTTCAGGAACAATTTTAAGCAGAGTAACATGCTGCTTGTTCCAGTCCTCCTAAGTGCTGTTTTTAAATCCTTTTGCCTACTGTTTTAACAGGAGCCACTTTCTTTTCTGAGAATGGAATTAAGGAGTAGTTGGGAAAAATGTAGTAAATAGCTCTCTTTGCCCCCCACCTCCTCCCTTTCCAGTTTCAGTTTCCTGAGAAACTTTCCTGGTTATCATTGGCCAAGAGAATAGGACTTGCCCTTAATAAAAAATAGACTCATTGCCGTACTGTTTGCATCTCTTCCACAGGTTTCATTTACTCTTTTTTCCTGCAGAAAGACAAGGACTCTTTTTTTCTGCTAAAATAAACTGACAAAATAGCTTGACATAAATATAAAGGGCATTTAAAGCTATTCATTTAAACTTATGCAGCAAAAGAGAGATGAATCCATTTAATCTTTTGGCAATTAAAAATGAATGTTAAATTAATTAGGAACATTTCTCAAATGAATTACTGTGAAATTGAAATAATGATCTGTGCTAAAGTATTCCTTTTAAAATTTATGTCTCTCTGATTACTTAATATTAATGTATTTTTAATAGTCTGCCTTCTAAAAAAAAAAACCACAAACCCCCCCCCCAAAACGCAAGCACATAATTTCTGGAAGAATTGAAACATTATGTTAAGAAACATTTCTTTTTTATAATTTCACTGGCTTCATTACCCATACACACTAGAAGCAGATTTGGCATAGTGCTCCCAACAGTGACTGTGCACGGTATTTCCCAAGAAACATATTTTGAACTTGAACAATAACTGGAATAAAGGCTTGCTGATTTTAGATCTAAAATCATTATTTGATCCCCTATTTAGGAAGGTATTTACCCAAGTGTGTAACTGTAAGTATGTAAATTCCAATATAGGAGGGTACTTTAGCATTTTAAGCCCTATCCTGAATGGCAGTGAACTGCATACAGTGCTTTGCTTATGTTCATGATGCTACTAGCTTCAGTGTCACGCACTTAAGCACGTGTTTTGAACAAGGAATGCTCTCTTGACTGAAAGGCACAACTCTTTCTCATCTTTTCTGTTGACTTCAGCTGGATTATTTAAATTGCTGAACTTTCTGAAGGGCTGCTGATGGTTGTCTCAGTGGAAGTTCTGTTGATTTTGACAAGAGCAAGACTGTGTTGAAAGATTCGGGATTCTATCTTGTCTGTTCCGCTGTGGAAGCTTATGCACAGCATCAGTTCCCTGTTTGCTGAACAGCATAGCTTGTATGCATTATGCACAAGGCTGAAACATGAAAACGAATTACTTGAAACTCCTGTGTGACTTCCCGTTTCTCCGCCACAGAATATCTACTGATTTCTGTGGTGCGTTGTGCATTATTTGCCCTCGTTGCAGTCACTTGTTTTTGGTCACTTCTCCATCACTGGGTTCTGGTCAGTTCTGAAGGTTCTATTTAACAGGAGGCGGCAATTGTTAAATTAATTTCACAAGCCTTCCAGGAGGATGCGTGCTCTAAGGAAGTCTGTGAAATGGGCAGGTAATTTCACTAAATCTAATACTGTGAGTGTTTTGGTATCCATAAAGTTCAACTTGATATGGAAATAATATATTAGCTTGAATAAATCTCTTGTCTAAATCCTTTATGAAGAAAATGCATGATAAAAATAGTATGAGTAACACAATAATTGGGAACTTCGGCACACATTTCAGAAAATGAGAAATATGTCCATTTAATATATCGTGACCTTTAAAAAGTACAAAATACTGCTTGAAGCAGCACTACTGTTCTACTGAACCTTTTATTCAACCCCTTTATTAATTTCTGGAAGAATGCCTTGTGAGAGGACACTCCAAAGGTCGCTTCATGCAGTGTGTGTCTCTGAGTGGCCCGTAGCAGGGGTTTAGGGGAAGAGGCTGAGAGAGGTCAGGTGAAAGGTGGTTGACTGTGCCCAGGTTCTGGCACTTAATGGCCTCGCCACTTCAGCTGTCATCATTAATAGCTGTGGACGAATCTCTCCAGTGGCTAATTCAGTGTGAAGCCATTTGTGTTTCTGGCCTCCCCGACATCCTGTGACAAAGACTTTTAGGATTTTAATTGTGTGGTGTGAAAAAGTAGTTCATTTTATTGTTGCTCCCGGTAATTACACTGGGTGTCTCATAGCTCTTGTATCTTGAGAAATAGTGAGTAATGATTTCCTTTTGTCCACTACCATAATTTTACTGACCTTTATAATATTCCTCATTGTCTTCCTTCATGCTGCTGGGCCACAATTTATGTAGTTGCTCTTAGACTAGTAATTGTTCCATATCTGTACTCATCCATATTGGTCTTCTCTACCTTTTCTCGTACTTTCTGCAGTCTTTTATGTTAAGAAGACTAGAAAGCAGCAATACTGACTTCATGTCTCTTACTGCAGTGCCAAAAGGGATGTGTTTTTCAAAGGTTTCCTCACTGGAACTGTGTCAGTTTTGTTCAGTCAAACTGCAAACTGGCTGCAAAAGGAGCTTTCCATTTCACCAAAACAACTTGTGAATTTAGATCAATATTACTGAATGGCTTCAGCTGGCAAAAAAAGTCTTTCCTAGGCTAAACTAAATCCAATTTTGTTTTAAGTGTTTGTTTTTCCTTTGTTTGTGAGCCAAACTGGGGTGGAAAGAAGGAACCACTAGACTCATAGAGACATAGCTAGTATTGAGAAAAAATAGGTTTATGTGAATTACTTTGGGGGAGGGCCTCTCATTTGCTAATGTTCAGGGGCAGGATTGCAAAACTGTTCATTAAGTACAAGTGGGGACTAATTTTCTGCTTGGAAGGAAAAGTCTGAACTAGTAGCATGCCTTCTGTGATATTTGGGAGCAAAAAGCAGAGGGAGTTGACTTCCAATTCCTGGTGGTATTTGGAGAAGATTTTCTGACCTGAACTGATTTTATTTTATTTAAGAAAATTGATTCCCCCCACCCTTCTTTTCCCCTTAATTCTGAATAATGCTACTATCTGGTTGGGAAGGCTGTTTTCAGTTAGTAAGACCCTATGAATGTGAAAAGCATCATATAAAAACAACCAGTATATTTAGTTGTTCCACTCCTTTGAACCAATATAAATTAATTCTAAGATTTTCTAGGATGGTGATAACAGCTGCAGGTGGGATGCTGTTCAGTGCTTGAATGATACAGGGAATGTCAGGACACCTGCAGAATGCCGCTCATCCATTGGCAACATTGCTATTTATGGCAGTTTTGAGTTTATGGGAATAATGCTTGTATTTTCCACAGCAACGCCTTTAACATGATACTACAGGAGCAATATCCTAATGGTCAACGTTACTTTCTCTTAGGAAAATTCCACTGAGATTCATCTAATCCATTAAGGTTCCAGTCTGTTCTTGGTCAACCTTTTTTAACCCAATAACTATATTAACCTTAAATGATTTAAGGATCAACTTTTTTAGGAGGTAATCCTGTTTGACTTCTGATAATCCCATGTTGAGGCACAAAGTGCAGTGCAGTAAATGCTTGTAGGAAAGTGGCATGAAACAATTACATTTGATATCTGTGATTAGGTGCACTATGCTCTTAGAGTACGGTCTTTAAAATGTGAAGTCTTTAATGTTGAACAGCTCTAGTAAAACCAGTTCACAGTTCTGAAATTAGATTTTCTAGAAAATATCCACATAAAAGCTTATTTCAAAATCACCCTTCCCCCAAAAAGGGAGGGGAAAGAAGCAATTTCTCTCCCTTCTATATTTTCAATCAAATGATAAGTCACAAAGAACTTAATTAGCAGCAGTACATGTGAGACATGGACCATAGGCTCAATTTCCATAATTTCCAGACAGCATTAGCTGTATGTACAGAGGTATCATCACACTATTTAGTGGAGCTGGATCAGAAAACAAGGCAAGCTATGTTCTCCTTTTCTTCCACCCTGAAGGCCCAGTGGTCTTTCTCTGAACTCTATATTTTATTATTTTTTCTAAATTGAAAAAAAGATTTTTTTACTCACTTACTTCCTGTGTTACCTACAGAGAGAAGTGATGTAAATGAAATAAATTATTTTTTTTTTTAAAAAGGGACAAGATTAATTTGGTCGAATTGCTCGATGCTGCTTAGTATCCCAGAAGCAGTGCGAGGCAATTGTCAGGCTGGTGCAGCCACTTGTGTGATTTGTGGGCAAGAACATGGCCACGCAAATTGTGTAAGAAGTTACATGTGACCTGTAGGTAGTGGTGGTCAGGTTTTTGAACTCTTGGTACATACATAAGCTTTTTTGTGTTACACAGTTCAGCCTTAAATGCTCCACAGAGTATGCAGTTAGTTCAGATAAAAAAGATTCCTCAAGCCACAGTGTAGCCTCAATGGGACTTTTTAAAATCTCCCTATTTAGATAAAAAACATTTTAAGCTTTCAGTAATCTCATATTGCTACAAATTTACTAACAACTGCTGTAATCTTTCATTCTAATGTCACACGATCAATTTTCGCTCTAACACAGTAGTACAGAATTATCAAGGTATAAATGCCTTTTTTTTTTATAAACAGCTCAATGTCATAACAAACTTAGATGTTTTCTTGCTTATTTAACACACTTTTTCACTTCACTGACTGCTGATCCCTCAACATTTGCTCATGATACTGTCTTCTGGCTGGTGATTTTGGAAAGAGCCATATTCCCTTTCTTTAGTGTTCTCTAAACATAAGTGATTTCAGCTAGTGTTTCTGTCCCATTGGTCATTCTTCCCCTGTAATCTTCCTCTGTAACTTTGCTATGTCTGTGTTATATTCTAATAATAATTGATGAAAGCCTGATGGGCATTCTCTTGCTGAATAAATGACCATTTTTTCTCTCTTCTCTCTCCATTCTGATGATTCGTGATTCTCAAAATAATTTTTGTGGGCATTTCATATGGTTGCTGACCATACCAGGACTTGCATCCTGATATAGGATTTGATCTTGATAGCAATGTTTGAAATTCTATGCATTCATATTTTCTTAAGTCCAAGCCTCTAATAATTTGTGGCCCAGGGACATTCTGATCCAGAGGCAGCAATTTGAGACTTACTAGTCCTCTGTGGATTTTTTTTGCATAACTTTAACCAATGGCTTTTCAAATGTGCATGTCTCCTCTATCTTGAGGTAAGGACATCCACTCAGTGTGACATGGAAAAGTATTTCCTTTTGTTTCTTCTGAAACTGTAGTTTTATTGGGTACCTACCCCTTGCTGCTTGTATTGGAAGAGGCTGTGATTAGTCATTCCCTCATAGTCTCCATAGTACTTGTAATTTCTTAAATGTAATTAGAGATAACTGTAGATTTGGAATTTTTAGTTTGAGTATTGTTGAATTTACCTCATTTACAAAAGTTTATTGAAGACCTATTCTGTAGATTTTGTATTATATGAAATCAAAGTATTACATATGCTTTGAAGAAAAGCAGCTGTGTATATCAAAGTAGGAAACATGGTCCTGTTTTGTGATATTTCAGAAATACGCATTCGGTATTTTTGTATAATTCTGTAAGAAAACTTAATGAGCCAAGTAAAATACTGTCATGCAATTCATGAGTCACAAGTGTGCATTCCTCTTTATTTACATTAATGTTACTATATGAATTTCTGACTTGCTTAATATTAGTCTTTATAATGATTATACTCTCTATCTAAACTTCAGGTAAAATGAGAAAGTACGTTTTAGATAACAGTTTTGGCCTCTCAAGCTGCTGACATGTACAAATTATTTTCTACTAAGTAAACAGTCCTTTGTCAAGTGAGCTATATAGCATATTCCCACTTCAAAATTTGCATTCTCTTCCCTAGTTATTACACTCAGGGGTGATGTTTGTGCTTTCTAAGTAGTTTCTAGGTAACTACACTGTTCCAATTACCAGCTCTTTGTCATGTATTCAAATCCAAAAGAGAAAAAAGGGGTCAGGGAAGAGGCAAAGTGGTGACTGCAAGCTGACGAGTTCACAGTGGTGTTTCCAAAATCTTTGTTTTGCTTACTTTTTCATTGCTTATTCAGTAAAGAAGAAATGGGCGAGATAAAAGTCTAATCTCTCTTGATGGGCATCAATTTATCTGATACGGCTTTGTGTCTCATCTCCTTAATAGATTTTACTTATGGCTCTTTTCTCACTTCTTTTTGCAGGTTTCTGATGTGTTTTTAACTTTGCATTCACTTTCTCGTATAAATTTTCTGTGTCTTCCCCAGCAAAATGCTAGGCAAAAAAAAAGGATTTTATGACTTTTCAGAATTGTAAACCCTTTACAATCCAAAGTGTGTGCCAAGCGAGCTGAACAATATTTTGCTCTTAAAGACAAAAAGGACCATTTCTCTAAATTTATGTCTAAAGTGTGAATTACCTTGAAGCATTTGTCAGAGACTGAAGGAGTTAATCTCTCAAACATGGCGGCGGGGCAAGTTCTGCGTAATGGCGGACTCTGCCTAACAACAAACCCCGCCTAGCAACGGACCGTTGGCTTGTGACAGGGCACGGAGGGCGGGCCGAAGGGGGCGCGGTTCTGTGTTCTGATAGGCTGAGCGGGACAGCTCACCATATATGGCCAAAGATCAAAGAAGGGACGTACTTGCAGGGAGGGAGAAGTTACTCTCCAAACGACCTCCAAGCCCACCGACCCGTTTCTCGAAGGTTTTGGAAGCACAAACGGCACATGACACCTAATTGGCCTAATGAGTTTGAGTGCCTGCCTGAAGGAGGGGCAAGGATGATGAAAGGACATGAACTGAAGCCCCATGTGCACGTGCCCACCGGAGCTGGACCCCTGGTCTGACTGAACCAACGCTGGATGCAGGACCAGCGACATCTTTCTCTTCTCTCTTTCAGTCTCTCCCTCTATTTTTTTTCTGTAATCCCTACACCTCATCCCTTTAGACATAAACCGTTGACCAAGTCTGGGAATAGGAGCAGACCCAGCCACCCCTGGGCTCCTCTCTGAGAAGGAGTCTAGAAAGCGAGGGGGTCTGCTCTGAACCTCCTGACTCGGAGGGAGGGCTCGCCTTATTGTCTTCCCTGAACTGATCCCCAAGTAAGCAAGGCCTGTAGTATATGTTCGGTGATGTAGGGTTAGCACATGTTACACAGTTTACTGACGTAGTTTCATGCCAATTTTTGTTGTGAGCATACCGATTTTTGTGATGAGCATGCCAATTCTTGTTGTGAGCAAATAAAAGTTGAGTTTTGTGAGGTAAAGGATCCCTGGTGTCGTTTCAACTTAATCCTGAGCTGGGAATCAGCAAACCTGAGTCGTCGTCCTGAAAAATTGGGATGTGACAGCATTACTGGTACCAAAACTCAGAGGAAATAGCAAAACGTGTCATGACGTGACCTACTGTTTACACTCACCTGTGTTTCTCTGCACCTTTGTCGCATGGTTACATGACGGCAGCAAGGAGGGTGCATTTCAAGTTAGGTAAGAGGTGTCTGAGCAGCTCATAGAGATTACAGTCTGCTTTGGGAAGGAATTTTTTGCAAGGCAAAGTGGACAATCTGTTGGGAAATACCTGTGAGCTTGGAATGGGAAAGGGCTATGTAAGGACTTAGAGTGGCAAGAAAGCAGAAGGATGCATTAACTTTAGGATGCATTGAAGTCAACTTTGAATTGCTTTGGCGTGTAGAAATGTCAGATCCTGGGGGGGATGACGTTGCTTGCACCCCTTCAGTGTTGCAGCATTTAGCAGAGCACCAGCAGTGACAATATTAGGGAGTCAGTAGCAGACAATGAAAAAAGGCCCGGATGTAGGTGACTATAGAGGCGATCACTGTAGGAATTACGCACCAAATGTAATCATATATTTGAGCGGACTAATTTGGCATAACCAGTTGAACACTCCTTACAATTGTCCAGCCACAGCTTTCTCACTTCTTTTTTTTAAAGGGGAATATGTCTTGGTTTATATGTTCCTCCTTCATAAAAACCACTTTGCTCTTTGGTGTTTCCCTGATTTCAACAAACAGCAGTCAGGAATGGCGCAGTGCAAAGCTGTAACACAGAAACAGTCGGTTTCTTCGAGTCTTCTAGAAAAAACCCAGCCCTTTAACTGTTGTTCAAATAACCCATCCCCACCAGTTGTGTATGCAGATTCTGTCATTGCACGTCAAAACAGTAACCTGCGTGCACTCTGCGGAATAAACAAGTATGTGTTTATTGAGAAGGTTTAATACTGAGTTTAGCACCTTCTCTGTGAGTTAACTCAGTTCTTACATCATAGTGTTTCTGTAGCATCTTGTAATTGCTATAATAATTTATAGATTACATTATGCCAAATATAAGGACTCCTACTTTGTTTCTTGATCAAATAAAGTGAGCTATATATATTCCAGAAGTTGCAGAAACTTTCATTCCAGTACTAAACATTTAAAACTCAGAGCAGACTTCAGAAAACTATTAATGATTTTTAATAATTCATTTTTAGATAATTTTTCCCTTCAACTACCCAATCAATGGAAAAAATGATTGTATAAGAGAGTTACGATTTTTGTGTAATAAATAACTTTAAATTCTGGGACTTAAAAACTGGCTGTTACAATAATGATCAGAAAATAGTGATGGCTGGGAGCAGTGGCGAAAACTTAGGTAAGAACGAAAGTGACTGCTGACAGTGGATAACCAGCCCTGCACTCGGCTCCAGGGAGATGCTAAGAATAGCTGTCACTGCAGTCAAACTGAATATCATTCAAAAGCAGCACAGAATTGGAAGTCAAGAGCAGCCCTGAGTTTTGCTGCTTCAAGATTCAAGCAGTAGCCATCAGCATCATGCTGTTCTTTATTCTCTGCAGGTGGAGGCAAGGAATTGGTTGGCCTTCTGTGAATGTACAGTCATGAAGAATTAGCTGTAACAATGTTAAATGCCTCCCTTCCTTCAATGGGTGTGCCTCTGGTGGTTACCCTGTTTGATTTGGGGAAGGGCAAGGTACTCTGAGGATGGCTGTAGATGCTAGCATGTGTTTATTTGTCTGCTAAGAAAAATATCTACGTTTTCAGTTTTTACATTTGGGTATCTTCGGTTCAGGTCTGTCTGTTCAATTAGTCTTCAAAATTTAATGAGCCAACTTAATCTGCAGTACCATTGCTCTAGTGTGTACTTATTCCAAAGTCTTACTGTAGATTCCTACGGAAAACTCAATTAATGTTGGAACCTGTGAAATTGCATGTTGATACCTTACATTTGTAATAATTCTTCAGCTAGTGTTCAATCCACGTGAAAATCAGACCCATTTTGCATAAATTGTCTAAGCAGTGTGTAGCACCTTGCTTCATGTTAAATCTGCTCTGGTCCCCTCACAAACTATTTCTGTAATAAATGATGAATTAAGATGAATTTATTTGCTTTTAAGGCTTATTTTTTCTGCTGTTGTTTAGCTGTATAGCACTGTTTTCCTTAATTTTTTCATTTCTCCTTTGTTTTATTAGGAAAAAGCTCCAGACTTATCTTCCCTCCATCATCTGATACTCAAAGTACAATTCTTTCAGCATCTTAAGACCTTTGATAAAATTTTCTGACTTTGGAATGCAGTTCCACTTGCTTAAAAAGGAGCATCGAACAACAAAGTCAGCAAATACAATATGGTGAGTAAAGAAGTTATGTGACATTTTAAATTGATTTATGTCCTGATCGTGCAGTAGTTTACATATGTTCTCTCTAATCTTGGAAGGACAATTTTTTTACAAAAACCTGATGGTACGGTAATTTACTTGGCTGAAAAATTACTGGGAATAAGTTCATCTCTGTAATGTTTCTCAAAAGAATGGTTTTAATCTAAAAGGCAAAGCAGCACTGCTAAGTTAACAATATTACCTTTTTACACTGAGTGTCTGTGTACTCCCAGTTTGCTCAGGGCAGTTGAATGTCCAATAAAGTAGCTAAAATGTTTGGTTGGTTTGGTTTTTTTTTGAAGTCATATTTGAGTATTATCCTTTGTCATGAGCTGTTTCTCGTAAAGAAATTGATTAACTTCAGATCCTGAAATAAGGTAAGAAGTTGAGGTAATTAAGTTAAAATATACAATTAATTATTAAACTAGCCGATTTCCTGTTCTTTTGATAGTAGTGTTTTTCTGTCACTGAGGTACTTTAGGCTTCCAAACACTCCACTTCAGGATTTCTTTACTCCAGTATACAAAATTATATGCAAGAGACACATATTAGGAGGTATGCTGGAAGTTGGGAGTTTTAGTAATTTTCAGATTTACTTTTAAAACTCTCTGATTTGTATTTATTTAGTATCTCTTCTCTTGTATTTTACTTGGGCTATACGTAGCTTTAAAAGTGTAAGCTTTAGAAGGTAAACAGTGGCAGGAAAAACCACTTTTTTTTAAAGAAAGCAAGTAAGTCAATAAAAGTGAAAATCAATATTTGTTTTTCTTATTACAGAATCTGAAAGATGTATAGTTGATATTAGTACTATAAAGTGGTAGCGATTGAGTTTAATATGCTTTAGAATTTGCTGCCAAAGTTCTACACAGAAAACAGCTGTAGTTCAGCAACAGAGAAACTACATTTTGCTGTATGAGAAAGAGAATTAAATAGCTGTAATAGCAAAGAAAACAGTACTGAGAAAACAAACATATTGTAAAATCTAAGAAATTCATTTTCAGGAATAACATTTCACTTGTAACCTGCATAAGCCTATATTTAGGTCTCTAGAATATCCTATGAAAAGGCACTAATACCAAACTTTGATGGCTTCTCGACATTTATTGCAGTTTTTGCAAGCTCCCACCTTTTGTTGTGATTGTTGTTTAGTCAGAGTTTCTGAAAGTCTGAGTTCACCCCTGGGAAAAAAACTCACATAGCAACTTGGGAAATAGCTGACAGACTTCTTTGGTAATGGTTTAGGCAGAATGCTACAGACTCGGAATGAGCTTATAAAAAGGGGTATTTTTTTAACTTGATACATTCACGTTTCTCTTGCTTACCTTTTTTTTTTTTGTTGTTAAAGAATATTTGTATGGTACTAGTGCTTGCAAAATCAGGTCAGGTTGGGGACCTCATTCTGTCAGAAGATGTAAAAATGTGTAAGAAAAAAATCATTCTACAGAATACTCACAGTTTTCAGAATTGATACTGTGAAACATTTCTTCTGCTTAGTATCATCCTCCAAAATAAGAAACACCTTCAAGGTGATTTCAAAGTGTTCACCTGTTACACTAAAGTCCTGCTCTTTGTTAGACTGGATGAATAGTGAATTATAGTAAAATAGTAAGAAGCAGCAAAGCGTTGTTTTTAACTTCACTGGTACAGTCCATTATTACATGGGATGTGATGTATTGGAGCAGGTTTTAGTGATCTCTGTGCCTGTACTCAGTTTTTAACAACAGCAAATGGTGATACCCACTTCCAGCGGCTTTCAGCCTGTCTTGTTGCAGGAGGTGCAGACTCTGTGTGTGCATGTGCCTGTAGAGTGAAGAAGGCAGCAGAATGATTCATTGTGCAGTGTTCTGCGTCTTGATTCTCTCTTCTCAGGATTCAGGATCCAGTCTGCACACTGAGATCTTAATGAGCTGGAAACAGTATAATTTCCACCCCCTCTGCATTGTCTGTAAGTTGAGTCTAACTCCCTACCATTTGTTCCCGGTTGTAAGGCTGCCGACTGGGAAGGATCTGTGGCCATGTTTACACAATCTTTCATTTCCTTGCAGAGCTCTTTCTTACAAGGAACTTTTCCTTGGTCCCTTTGCCTTCCAGAGGCATTCATTTGCCTTCAGAGAAATGGAGTCCTCTGCATCTTTTTTAGAGATGATTTTTAATAAACTCATAGGTGTAAATGAAACCGAAAAAGTTCAGTTTAGTTGGGCAGATAATTCAGGATTTTGTTTGTAGTGCTGTGGTTAGTTGAAGTTTGGGTGTACTGTTAAGTGGCATGCTAGAATTACTTGGAAACGGACCTGTTTCAAAGTTCATTTGAGTTTTTGTTGCACTGGGTCTCTAGACAGACAATATAGTTGTCAGATGCACAAGCTTCTTGAGTATATCAGCTTTGCTTGAAACAGTTTGAAAGCCTGAGAAATCTCAAACCATACCAGGCATGCAGTGTGTGTCAAGGCAGTATAAAGGAAGACAATGATGACTGTTCCAAGACTGCTGGTTTTGTCAAGTTCATTGCGTATCGACGCACTCAGTATGATGCTAGTATAACAAGGGTTGCTTCCTGTGAAAAGCAGCCCTGTATCTGCACAGTTGGAAATAGCTTGATGTTTACAAGGTGGATTTATGGAATATCTGAAAGCCTTTGTGGTGTCTCGTTTTCAGTTTGGTTGCTGGTTGTTTTTGGCATAGTATTGTAGAGCAAACAAGACCAAGTATAAAGTTACTGGTCACATCTGTTGTAATAATATGAGACATCCTTGAAGCATTATTGAGCAAAGTGGATTGCCCAGTAAGAAATCATATAGTTCTGCCTATATGCTGTACTGACAGTGAGGAGTGTGTCCACAACGTTCATGATTAAAACCATGGTGTTTTCAACTGTAACTTGTACTGGAGCGCTAGCTGGATTTGTTCGTCTTCAAAGTCCCATTAGTTTTCTGCTAAGATGTCTGTTTTCATAGTTACTGCTAAGGAAAACAAAGTAATGAACAGTGGTATATGCAAAAGATTTGTTATAGCAAATGAATCAGAAATGGCAGAAACAGTTTCACCAGAGTTTGGTTGGTTGGTTGGGTTTTGTTTGGTTATTTTGTTACCTAAGATTACAGACATGTCAGTCAAGAGCTTAGGGTTTGTCAGAGATGTAACTGAGGTAAGAAAATTTAATCACTGTGAGGAGGAGCAAGATGTGATTTGTTTTGGAATGGTCATTGCTTAGCGGCACAGCTTCTTGACACACAAGTCAACAAAGTTAAGTGTTATGTGCAGCAAGCTGCTGTTCGGTAGTCTGTTCTAATACATCAGTGGTGAAGAGATGAGGCCGTTGACTGCTATTAAACTGTGATCCCAAGACTGAAAATATATTGATGCAAGATGAGTAGTGATAGAACAGTAGGATTAAATGGTGACATCAATGTTACTTGCGCTTAGAGTTGGAATTCATAGTATCAGCTGGCTTCAGCATGTAATAATGTACTATAATCAACTTACGTGAGTTGTGTTCTGCACATGGCTAAGTCTCAAAGTGTTTGCCTGAATGTCAGTTTAACTAATCTTCTTTTAGTGTTGCTGTGTTTCTTCTGCAATTTCTGACATTTTCCAAACACAGAATTCCAAATTCTGTGTCAGAGCCTGAGTTAGTGATCTCTGTTTCAGTGATGTAAATTAGGATTTCCTGCAGCGATTCGGCTTGCAACTCCTTTTGTATAACAACATCTGCAGTTATGGGTTTGGGGTTTTTTTTGTTCAACCAAACACTGTGAAATAGCCTTTCTGTTTATTAAAGTGGTACAAAACCTGATTGATCTCAGTGTTGGGTATTTAACAGTGGTTTTTGACATTTCATTGAAGTTTTGCTATGTAATCTGTCTTGAGCTATGGAGAAAATAAATGTTTAAAAGCTACTTACTACTAAATTGTGAAGAAGAGAGCTTCAGAGTAAAAGTAATAGGAATAAATTCTTTCACCTGCAGAGTTCTTTAAAGCTACAATTGTTAATTTATGTTCTGAATCTAGGATAGATTATGGGATACAATTGGCCCTTTATAGGGTTGCTTTGATTTTACATTATCTGCCTGTTGAACTGTGATTTGTTCTTATAGCACTTATTTTCTATTAAAAGTATTCATTTGGGGATGGCTGTCTTGCCTGGAACTAACCCAAAGCATGCATTTACTGTTGAATGCAGTGGTGGTGATAGGGGTTTTTTTTGTTTGTTTGTGCAGACATAAGAAGCTATTTTCTTGATTTCAGGAGTTTCCTTGTGTTTTGCTAACTGTTTCAGAACTTCAGACTAATGCTATACAAGTCCATAGGAAAGCGACTTGTGCCAAATTTTTAGCACTGTAAGAAATAGGTTCAAAAAATAACGAATGGAACAAAAAAGGAAGTGCTGTTCTCTTTGCACATTCCTTTATTTTCTGATTCCTTGAAGATTGGGATAAATATTTCCCATTGATATTGGTAATTAGGTCAAAGCTTTCTGTGCTTGGATAAGTAATATTAAAGTAATGGCTGTCTTGCATTTGGAAACAGTCAAACTAAAGTCCTCTGCAAACAGGGTGAAAGTTCTGACAGGTATATCCTATTCATTTCAGATTTTAATGTGTCTTCATTAAGTCAGCTCTTGATTCTGGGTCTGCATGACTTTCAAACCGAGGGCTAAGCCTGACAGCAGCACTGCCCGGAAATTCTTCTCACAAAAAAAGTCCTGTCACAAAACTCTGTAGCAGCGCAGCTCTGGCCAAATGGGGAGGCCTTCCCTGCTGCAGTGTCTTTGGACCCTGCACTCCAACAGAAAAAGTAATAATGAAAGTGACTCTGTGATGTCTGAGCATAACAGGCCTTTCCTCTTTCAGTTCTTACACATTTGCCCTGTGGTCTTGTGGCCCCAAGCAACACATTTTTTCAGCTGTGGATGTCCCATTAACACTGTACATTGCCCAGCCTCTCCATTGTTTAAGCACTGAGATACGAAGACATAAAAAGGCAAATTCAGTTGGATGCCAAAAGTTACCCCACATTTACCTTTCTGCCACCAACAGGGTATACAGTATAAGACCTTGCTTCTAGTTGTCTGTGCCATCTTTGGCTTCTGATGATCATCCGTTTTGGTTGCTGTTGTCCCCAGGAAAGCCACCTCCCATTGCAGACTGATCCAGCTTCTCAATAATCAAGATGTTTGGCCCACATCCACTGTGGGTTTATATGGCTTAGTGTTACTCTCCTAGCATTTTTCTGACCCATTCTACCTGTTCAGAAAAGCGATGGTGGGAGGACAGAGAATTATGCTTTGTGTTAGAGTACAGCTAGCGTTTTACTCTCAACTTAAGGATGAGGAGGACAATAGTGAAACCTTGCATGAGGAGGTAGCAATAGTTGCCAACAACCTATCTTCATTCCTCATGTATCAGGAATCATATTTGGATGAACACGTTTACTGTCAGGTTAGATTGTCTACTGAGGAAATGATTCATACTGGCTATATGTGTGAGCTAAATGCAAAGGGAAATGATTTTATGAAAAAATAAGGGTGTAATTTTCAGGGAATAGAGATCCTCTTTCTTTGTACTATGAAAATGCGTTGGACATCATGCCTTCCTGAAGGAACTGATGATTGTAGATGTATGAAACTACAGGAAGAAGATGTGAAAAAGAAATAAAAGAAAATAGAAATAAATTGAAGCATAAGAATAAGAAAGTGAACTGTCCATCAAGTACAAATACTATGAATATTTTTAAGATAAAAGAAATACTGCTGTTCAATAAAATGTGGTAAATAAAAGGAGGGACAAAAATTGGACTGTAATATTATTTGTGTAAGTTTGTTTGATAGGACTTCTCGATTCATCCTCTAAAAGTGGCATGTATAAATTTTTTTCTGTCTTGGTGGGGAGATTGCATATTATGGGATTGTATGGAGAGACAGTACAGAATATGCGACTGCCAGATATGATCTTGTAACTGAGATCCATGTATCTGTGTCATACCAAATGTGATATCAGATGGTGTACATCATTATCATTTTTAAACATGTTTTAGAGAGACTTAAGTCTTTTAGCCTCTTGGGAGATAATTACAAAATTTTAAAAAAGATTCTCTGGAAAGCTTAAACAGGTCAAATCCATACTCATGCTTGATTACAGAGCAGCTTTAAAAAGCTTTCTGTACAGGACTGTCTGACTTGATAACCCTCTTGCTAAAGTCAATCAAATTGTGAATTCTTCCAAAGAAAAGAGAAACATCAACACAGAAGAGTTGACGAAGTTATCACAGTATTTGCAGTGTCTGTAGAAATGCCTAAAGTGGGAATTAAAATTCCTGGAAGTCTCAGTATTCTGTCACAAAGTTGTGTTATATTCTTGTGAGATGATATCTGGTCAAAGACATTACACTAGATAGAACTGAAAATACCTTTGAATTCTCCCACAAATAATGAAAGATGGATTCTGTGTCAGAGTTGTGGACCAAAAGAGGCTGCGGGGGAGCCAGAGGGTTGGACAGCATCAGAGAAAAGGACTGACAGGCAGAAGACTAAATCATGGCCTGCTTAGAGCACTCACCCTCGCTGGCTGAGAGCAGTTGAGTTTCCGTATGATGTTATTGGTTTAATAAACTGGAATAAGCATTAGTGAAGTATAAGAAGATGTAAGACCCACCTGAGAGAAGAACATTTTGGCATGAACCAGTAGGTATTAGGTAGTTGCAGTGGCATCCTGACAGAATGAGACAAGGAACTTCCTCTTCCTTATTCATTTGCATGTTAGATATCTCCTGAAATAATAAAACCTGCTTCTCCATTATAAAGTGTTGCTCTTTTTTTTTTTTTTTTGTAATTAATACTCAGGAATACTCTATAAATACTCGCTTCTAGATAGAGACTTTACCGAGCTGTTGGGAACATAGAAGTGCCTGTGGTTTAGTGGCACATGCTGTGTGAATCCCAGGTGTCTTGATGTAAGGTGTTAATGAGGAGGAAGAGAAGGGCTGCCTTATGCTGGTTTTTGCAAGGCATTGCTAAAAGCCTGAACAGGAGTTTTAGTAATGTGGCTAGTTTTCCTGCATTCATAAATATAAAGATGAAAGGTCAATTGTTGAATAAATCCCTACTGATCAGGAAAAGTAACCTTTAATTCTATTATTATGTTCATACTTTCTCAAATTACCTGCTTCAATACCATGAAGTTTTGAATCTCATTGTAAATTATTTCCCAGGGAGGACCTGAGTAAAAATCTCAATTACAAAGCCAAATACTGCTTCTCTATGATGGAGCAAACCAATCTAAACCATCTGTGAAAAATAAACATTTTGGTGAAGGATGCATGCACTCTGTTTTCCTGACTGAGTGTGATAATTCCTTTTTAAGTCATTGAAGATCCAGACTTCAAATGAGTCCAGTATCTGTAATCAGAGACACTTTTTTTTTTTTCCCAAATGATGTAATATTTGTCTGCATCGGAGCTCTAATATGAGAAGTAACAAACCCAGTTGGATTTTGATGGAAGTTACATGATTCAAAATTATAAAAATAACTTTCACTTGTAACTCAAACCATTTCTCAATGTTTAGGAGAGAAATATGCAATCTGCAAGACTTTTGTCTGAAAAGTCACTCTTCAGAGAAGAAATGCACTTTAAATATGGAAAGAACCCCTGGTCTTACTCTAATTATTACATAAATCAAAACATTTCCTATCTTGCCTACCCAACTGAGAAGCCAGCAGCAGTTAATAAGCTATATGTAGATGTAAATTAGTAATCCAATTCAAATTAAATTGTATTTCTTTCATTTTTAATAGGCAATGTCATATGGAATAATCACATTTTGTACTTTGTAAATTGAAGACATGTCAGATTGAACATGCTGTAAAGTAATACTGAAACTAAGTATTCTCATTAATTGTAACAGTGGGGAGGTGGCTTAGGGACTAAAGCATTCTATAAGGTAATGTCTAAGTTAAGTCTTAAAGTGAGAGCACAAGTCCATTTCTTCACATATTTCAATATTTTATGAAATCTTAATGTGGGAGCATATACTTCAGATCCATAAAAAAGCCTTATGAAGACTGCAGTTGCAATTCAGTTGAAATACACAGTTCATTTTCAGTATTTCAGACAGATAAACAAAATTAATGCTTCACGGAACTAGAGCTGGTTGAATGCAAGATAAACTTTTGTCAAGTGTATTACGCATTTATTCCATTATTTATAGAGTCATTGGAATAGTGTGAAGTATACCATTGAATACATTATAGGTTGTCATCAGTGAACGGTGATGTTTGGCTATTGCTGTACATTTGTGAGAGTGTTCTGCAAGTTGTCCTTTTTGCTCCAGTCAGATTCTCTTGATGTAATAAGTAATATTAGAAATCCCAGTTTGATTCTGTTGGTTCTCATGCCACCTGGTCAGGAGAATGAGTAGGGGGAATCCTGCCCTGCCATGTCTGTCCCCTTCAGAGCTCCATTTTGGTTTCACTTGGATTATATCAGGTGGCCAAAGGCTTTCAGTGGCACCAGCCTGCCTTGGCTGCAAGCAGGAAAACGTAGATGCAGGGTTTAACTTCTGCTGTCCAAAGCGCCAAGGGGTGGCATGTAGTTGTCTTACCTTAATGATAGATGTGACTCAGGCCTGAATCCGGTTGATTTGAAAAGGGAGTAAATTGCTTCAGGGTTTTTGAGAGAACACCTTCCTTCTGTGTCCCCAGCTTACAAAAAGGTACACACGTTGTCTTACAGATACTACATACATTGGCATGATCCAGCTTTGTTAGAACAAGCTTCAGTTTTGCAATTCCCTTTTTACTCTATGGGCTTGGTGTATGCGGCAGTGGGGCTGCATGGAATAGAGCTCTGTACATGCACATTGTGTCCCTTGAGTGATTCCCCTCTGGTTCCCACTCCTTCCATCCCATCACGCACAGGTGCTTGCCGTAGTTCAGGTATTAGATGTTACACCACTTGCAGATGCAGGAAAAGGCTCCTAGTTGTTTGGGTAGAAATGTTCTGCACGTACAGAGGCAGAAAAACAATGAAGTAAATGGAATGGGGCTGGGTTCTGCCACCAGGCGAACAGCGCTCAATTAAATTGGGTTCCAATTGCCTTTAATTATTCTGTGTTTGGCTATGGAGAGACCAAGGGTTCAGGAAACATGAGTTCCCCATTTAGTGTTTTGCAGTCACTCTGTCTCTCGTAGCATAGACGTTCTCATCTTTGTGAGGGAGCATATTTGCTTTAAGCAGAGAGGCAAGCCGAGAAGACCCTCTGCCAGCTGCAAAGTTGCAAGTGATTTTAGGGTCTAAGTGAAACTCAGTAGGTAATAATCTGAGAGCCTAAGCAAACCTGTCAGCCCTGCAGATATAATGTGTGAAGGCTTTTGAAGGGATTGAGGAGGAAATCGCAGTCTTCGAAGAATTAGTTAGGAAACTCAGCTGTTCTAATGATATGATTATGCATGCATTGCTGTCTCTGAAGTGGGAAAAACTTGGGGGGTGGGGGGTGGATCTTGGATTTTTTCGTTGTTGTTGAAGTGAAGGTTAATGGGTGTGCTGATTGTTTAGTCATTTCGGGCCCTTTTGTTTCTCATCAGTTCCTGGAGTTTCTTTGATAAGATTTTGAGGGTTGTGGGCTGTGTGTATTCCAAATAAATGCTTCAATGCTGCTCATATAGTCTGAAAGAATGCTGCTCTTAGATTGTCCTTCAGATATTTCTTCTTGAAAACCACACAGCTCCAGTTATGAAACTGCAATAGCACGTCTAGGCGAGGCAGACCTATATGTGGCACACATCCATCCATCCATCCCTCCCATATGAAAGATGCATCCATGTTATTAGAGACTGAGTGGTTACAAAAGACTAAATGAGGAATTCTTGCTCAATGAACACTTGGTCTCTCCATGGACAAACACATAATAATCATTACAGGCAACAGATTAATTGCAGTACTTATTTCAAGCTTTTTGTATTTGTGTTGTTTTATGACTAGTCCACTGTTTTAGACAAAGAGTACATCTACAATTCAGTTTGTTTGATGTTGAGTTTCCAGCCCTGAAATAATGACTTCCTTTAGTGAGGGGGACACTCCCTTGAGCGAGGGTCACTTTAGGATATTAGGGCATTTAAGTACTGTTTCTGCAGATTTAGTTGCTGTTCCTTGTTCTTCTGTTCTTGAGTGTGGGAGGGCTGTTGATATGCTCTGGTGCACCGCAAGCACTAGATGTCCTGTTTTCAAAGTTTTAACTTTCAAGATTCATTGAAAAAGTTCTTGAAATCTCTAATTATCTAGCCCGTTTTTCCCGTCTTCTTTTTCCTTTATAGGGTGAGGGACAGGACAGCAGTATAATTGGAGATTAAGGACAGTGAAGCTGGCTTTGTTTGAAGCAGAAGAGTGTACAATATCGCTGTCATTGATGCATACGCAAACTCATTAAGTCTAAGATCTGTGTCATAGTGTATCTGCTTAATATGCCTGATTCATACACCTAGTGAAGCAAGGCCTTATTTTCAAGTGTTATTTCTTTTTGCTGTGGCAGCTGAGTTCCATTTGTGTTTTGTGTGTTGAAGGAACCCAAACCCTCTTGTTTTCAGGTTTAATCAATGACATTCAATTTGTTGGTTTTTTTTCTCCCTTGGTGACAGACTTGCTAAGATGGATTTTAAAGTGTTAAGTCATAGGGGTAATCTCAGAATTGGAGACCCAAAGCCATGATACACAATGTATTGTAATATATAAAATAATTTAGAGAATGCAAGTAGAAGCATGAATTCCTATTTCTCATTTTAAATACCTCATTAACCTATAGTCCTCTGTTCTTTCTTTTTTTTTTTTTCTCTCCACTTCTCCAGGCACATGGATTCAGTTGGAGAGCATCTACAAGTATTTTATTGATGATAAATGTTTAGTTTCTGATTTAGCTTTTAAAATTAGAGCAGTATTGTTAACCTTCAGTAGTGAACAATCGTACCATAGCTATGGAATGTTTATTGTATTTTTCTTTCTGATTTTTGAGCCTTTCAAGTATCTTCTTGAATTTAAAAGAGTTATATGGTGCATAAGTGTTAGAGTAGCTTATCCTTTACACAAAGCTTCCTGACATCCCTTCTCTTAAAATGATCAAAACACTGACAGTTATTTTAGAGGGATAGGTCATTCTGTGGTGGCAGAAGTGTTTGCCTATAGCTTGGCTCAGTGCTAAGTCTATACTAGCTTTTGTATGTACTCCAGTTTAATTACTGAACTCATTTTGAATGAAAAAAAAAAAGCATATTTTAAAGTAAGATCATGCCATAGAACCTAGTGACATTACACTGGGAAGTACTCAGTCCCACACAGGAGAGTCTGTAAAACTAAGCTGCCATACTTTCCACTAAAATATTTTCAACCTTGCTTATTGTACAAAATTATTTCCCTCAAGCAGACAATGGCATTTTTAAATCTTTGTTTTAACCAGAAATACTTCTGGAAAATATTGTAAAGCCTTCCAGATGATTTTGAAGCTACTTTGTTTTTGTAATCACCCAGATTACTTTCAGTATCTGCCTTTAGGAGAGATGATTTTCAAGAAGTAGTATAGATTGTATTGGGCTTCTGTGATAGAAAAGCCCCTACTCAGAAGGGGCATTTTAGCACAAAGGTTACTTCTGTTTGAGAAACAATCCTCCTTTGGTTTGTGGAGAAGCAGAAGATAGAATAAATTGCTGTGTTAGTTATCTCCATGCAAAAATTTATGTAAAATGTGCAGGATTTTTTCTCCCATCATTACAGAGACTTACACTAGTGTCAGACTGAAATACAGTTCGGGGAGAGGGGCAACAGTAACAATTTAGTTAAAAAAAAGTTGAATCACTCTAAAGAACCTTCTCATTAATTCTTATTACCTGTGTCTAAATATTTATGCATGATTGGTAATCTGCAGTTCCCTTATAGTTAGTGGACAGAAACAGATACATCTGGGGCCTAATGTGTCATGTCTCTATCTAAATCAGGAAAATATGTTGGACTTCAGAAGTGTTATCATCTCTAGATTATTAAGTCAGATGTAAATGTCTACAGTCTAGACTTCTAAAACCAGGTGAGATTAATCTCTAGGTCTGAATGGGGGCCTGCTGTGTAGTCCTTTGCCCCTCAAGATTGTGTTGAGGCTTGTGTTGGTTGAACCAGCATCACCAGGTGCAATGAGGCATGTGCTGCACTAATGGTGACACAAAATACTGTTCTTCTTATTAGCTGTACTGAACCACTCTTTTTGTTACCACAGTTTTTGTTTACCCTTAGTGAATAAGAGATAAGCATTTAGTTTGTCCAATTGGATGATTAAATCTGTCTTGATATGCAAATATCTGTGTGTGGTGCCTTAAAGCACAATTTTTAGCGGAGCCTGAAGGACTAGATCTATAATGTGATGTGACTTCTTTATGTGATATTTTTATACAATTATTTTAATAGCTCAAGAAAAACAGAAGTTAATGTTTCCCTTCGTGCATTTTCAAGTCTCTCATTAATTAAAAAAACTAATTACTTTTTCCGTTACAGTAATGGTGATATTTTTGAATCAAAGGGCATTGCATTTAACACAATTATAATTATGTGAATCAAGACCAGAGAGGTTAAAGATTAGCTTCACATGGTTGCTATGGCTTCTATTCCATTTAAAATTTCTGTTGACTGTGGGATTTTTTTCATGCTAAGGGGGTAAATATTAAAAGCAGTATATTTTAACATTATGAATTTTCATAGCTCTGTCACCTTAGACCTTGCCAGGGTCTTACTCAGCTTGGTGCATTTTTCATTGAGAATCAGTCACTCCTTTGAACCTTGTTGTTTGGACACTAATATCCATGTTGGTACTAAGAAACTGGGGTGTTGGTACTTGTTTTTTTTCTTCTGCTTGCAGCTAGGCTGGCTGACAAGACTGCGGCTCCATTGTTGTTAATTATTTTAGTAAGAGGAAGGCAGCCTCGTTTCTCTTTCCCAAACACTCTGTGGGAGTATTTTTCTCATGAGGAAAATAAAAAAGGCTAATAATTCATAGCCTGTAATTTAGTACTGGGGTGTAGATGACATCTCACCTCTCTGTCAGGACAAACCAGGGAAAGGAGGGCAGCATTTGAATGGCCTCCTTCCTTTTAAAAGTGGCAAGATTCTGGAAGGAGAATGACTTCAAAGCCAGGAAACAAAGATAGGACTGTCTGACTGTGTCTATACTGGCATGTAGTCGGGTGCTGCAGGAGTAGATCATTTGTAGAGTAAAGCAGTTGGTGCTGAGGACCCAAAATGCACAGTGTTTTGGGGAGGTATACTTTTGGGCTACTGCTGCTGTGGGCCCTTGGACTGAATCGGCGCCATCAGCAGATGAAGCACATCTGGTTTAAGGACCTCCAAAATGAGTTCAGTACATGAATTCTGAGACCGCTCCCTCATGTGAACTGAATGTAGTAAGTGGGGCACTTAGGGGATTCTCCTCAAACCACAGTCCTATCTGAACTAAAGTGGTGATACAGATGCACTATAGCTATCCAGACAAGGGAGGAGTTTTGAAACTCTCAATTACTAGCAGAAATTTTATGGCAGAAAAATTGCTTCTGAACTGCTTCCAAGGTTTCTTTTAAAGTTTTCTGTATTTAAGCAGCTGTGCTTTAAGCTGAGCTGGATGGAAGCAAGTTAAATGGCCTAGTGGGAAAATCAGCGCAGAACTGCAGCCTGGAACAACGAGCCAGGGAAAACTTGTGTCAAATGAGATCACAGAAGTGACAGATTTATTCCTGAGATGTTTTAGTGTACAATAGACCTTAAAAACTGGACAAAAGAGAGATAAGGACAGACAGATACATCAATTATAGATTCTGTAACAGTCAGTAGCTACGAGGGGGTGCTGTATACTTCATCAGAGCTTAAACTCTCCTCTTGAGTTGAAACTCACCAAAGAAGTGGGTGGTGTGATTGCATGGGAAAGCACTGTTTTTTCCTAAGATTTTTGTGTTTGGGACTTCTGTTGTTGTTGTAAAAGGGTTCAGGTCTATCTGAAAAACAGGCATAATCTCAACTGAGCCCTTCTCTTTGTGAGTAAAGCAAGAACTGTGTCACCTTCCATCCAAAGAGCTTCAGGTATTAGAGCTTCTCTGTAACCTGTATTGGTCAGCCACTGAATACTCAGCAGCATTCTCGATCTCTGATATTCATGACCTTCACTGTTATGATTTGCTTGGGTGGTTGTCCTGGGTGAAAACTTTCTATATGCCATCGTGAAGAGTTTCAGAGCTTGTCTGATGACTGCCGATTTCTTACAGAGTTGCCCTTTGCTGTTATTCCTTCAGTGTTTTTGTGGGGCTGGAGTATGTAAACCAAAAGGCATTGCTGCTTCTTTTTTTCCTGCCTTTCTGTGAACCAAAGCACTGTAACCTATGAATTGCACCAGCCTGCATTCCTCTTGGTATCGAAAAACAGGCTGGAAAAGGGCCTTGTGGTCTTCTGGCCCATGGCTGGTTTTTGAAAACAGTCAGGGCTGGTTAGTCATAGGAGTGGTACTGCTTACTACTAAGTTGCAACTTATTTGGCATGATAAGAATATGTTAGTATTTTAGTACTAAGAAACAAACCAATTGCAATAAGAGTGTTTGCTGTGTAAATTTGGGGGTGTGACCTATCCAGGTGTCATAAGAGTTGCCAAGAGAAAGCCTGATGACTCTGGTGTCTTGTCTACAAACTGTGTACAGTTCACTTGACACAATATAAATGTAGATTAATTAGGACGAAAAAGTAGTAGATGTTAATGACTCTAGAAGAAGAAATACCGTCAATCTGTATACTAATTGTCCTTTTTTTTGTAATTAATTGACATATTTTGTATTTGTTCTTCCCTTGACTGGCACGCTGCTTTAGGACTTCATTAAGTGGAAGCTCATCTATGGCAAAGAACAATCTTTACTGGTTAAGGTACAGGACTGGAGATTCAGAAATCATGGCACTTTGCCATAGACTCCTATGTGGCTTTACTTTCTGTCAGAATGCATTCCATTTAAGTCAATAGCAGTGGATCTTACTTAACTGCAGCAGTCTTAGAAGTTGGATACCTGACCTAAACTACCCATCTGGGTCCTCTTTATAATCAACAGGGAGAGATTGGTGCATGCAGAGAGTAATGAATCATACTCGAAGACAGAATTGTGTTTGATTGTGGAGGCCTCTGCAGCCACCTTAGACCAGACAACTTTTAAATCATTGCAGTTAGGAGAGATGAATGTTGCCCACGATCTTTCTGTGGACTTCAAAGTGGTTTGAATCAGGTACATGCACTCTCCGTTTTTCTAAGTTTCTATATGTGGGAAGATAATCACAGGAATGATCTGATTCTTCTGATTCTGATTCTGTGATTCTTATCACAGGAATGTACTGGAAGTAAATTGGAAAATAAATATAAATTGTTCAGGTAAGCTTGGTTTTGGCTTGTAAAACAAATAGTAGATTAGAAAACGTGTGAAACGGCCAGCCTTATACATGTACTGTTTACTTGTTGAAGTACTATAATGTATGTCAGAGCACAGGAAAATAAGAAAACAAAGCTGGTTAAGGCTGATAAATACATGGGCTCGTAACACACAGTCTACTGGGCGCCTATTGTACATAGCATGCCTGAGGCAGACATGTGGACCTCTAATGTCTAACCAAGCTTTGTTTTTCTTTTTTTTTTCTCAGTTCAGTATCAGTTTTCAGCACCAGGCTATGTTCCCATGAGCTTGCATTTGAAAATGTAGTAATTTCACTCACATGCCCCTCTTCAGGTGCAAAATGGATTAAAGTCTCTATAGAGCTTATGCACTAGAATAGCAGCTCTGCTAGGAAATCTGCAGATGATCCAAAAGAAGTTTTTCAGCTTAGTGGTTAACTATTTGTTGCTCACTTTGTGATAGTTTTTCACAAATTCACACTCACTAAATAAAGCCTGGATCTTAATGCTGGCTTTTCCAGCTTCTCTTCAAGTCAGTTATTCCATTATAAAGAACAAATGCTATCTCTCAGTTCCGAAAATAGTGGCTTAATTAGAAAGGCAGGACCATGATTACACTATTCCTTAACCTGCTTAGTAGTGATTGTATTCCATATAGCACTGAATTTAAGTTTTTTTTCATCAGTTTTTAAAGAGCTTGGTCCTGTTTCTCATTTCTTGTCCTATTGTCTTTACTGCTTTAAGCTGAAAACAGACAAAATTATGTAGCTTTCACCTCTTAGGAAATAATGGTGCTCAAGGGCACTTTCCATAATTTTAAACACCTTCCTTGTATTTTATATTTTATTTTATATTTTATTTCATATTTTATTTTTTATATCTATATACCTCCCCACCCCCCCAGTATTATTATTAGAAATATTAGCTCAGCTTCCTAAAGTCCACTTTAAGGCAGTGATTAGCTATGTAATGGATAGGTACAGAAAATCTGTTTGCAAATATTTTCTTTCCATGTAGGTTAGCTCTGTAATAGTGGTGTGTTGCTCACAGTATAGTGTATTCACTTGAGTCTGATGTCCATGTGTGTGCAAAGAGGTAATAGTGACATGAAACAAGTTCACCTGGTACAATTTCAACAGCAAATGAAAATACAGCCTAGTTCAGAACAGAATACTTGAAGTTTTTAAAGATATTTTTTGACAAAAAGAGAGAAGTTTTAATTTAATTAGATAAACGTCCCATGTAAATCGTACTTGTGTGATAGGAAACTTATTGGCCCTAACTGGAAGAGAAGGAACAACTCTATCGAAGCACATATTAGACTTGTAGTGAATAGAAAGAAGGCTGTGGTTAAATACTTTTCTTGTACATGGATAGATAAGACATAAACACTGCAAATATTTTTCTGCAAATCTGTAGTCATATTTTACATCAAATCTGTAGTCAGTAAAGATTGCATTAGGAATAGTGTTGGGGGGAAGAAGTATTTTTGCTTAATAATAATGGGTAACTAGGGTTAAATAGAATGATTTGAATCTTACAATTGCTGTACTGCTGTTTTCTTGGGGTGGTAGTGTTGGAAATCCGATGGGCTTTTGTAGTAGAATTGGAAATCAGGATTTTGCAGTGGTGAAAATGGGAGCACAACACAGATCAGACCATAAGGCACCACTCAGGGAAAACTCAGAGAAAACGGGGAGTTTGAAAACTCTTCTGGATTTCTTTATCATTTTTTTCCCAAGTGCGTTGGGAAATAAAGTAGATAGATTATTAGCTTACAGGCTGATAATAAAACAGCCAAAGCAGATGGTAAGAATGATAAAGGAAAAGAGAAGGTTTATGCATAGCTCATTAACCACAGTTTGTAATTCGTTTGCAGATTTTTATGAGAAACTCTGCAACAAATAAAAGTCCAAGTTAAAAAATTAGACAAAATTTAAGGAGGCTAAAATCAGCCCAATTAAGGCAAATATATAATACACAGTAGACTCAGAAAACTTAATTTTTACAGTAAAAGTAAATGTTTACCAGTTTCTTGCAAGCCTCAAAGGTAGTGAGAAAATTTTAGTTGCTTGCTCTTTAACACATAAAATAAACCCTAGTGGTTCTTCTAGAAAGTTATCATGACAAAACTAAATGCGTGAACGTAAGGGAAAGTGATTTTATTTTACAGAATTTCTAACCAGATTTATTTTCCCCATTCTCATTCATTCTTGCATTGATATAATTTCCTAACACTCACAAGCATTTGAAGACATGTGCCCAAGTGGTCTGCCTGGGACTGTTTGTGTGTGACAGAGAGAGGAAGAGATGCTGGCGGTCGAGTCCTTGTCACGACTCTGGGGTTCTTCTGGACTGGCAACAACGGCCTTTTATATTGCTTGTGAGTCAATAGTTGATAGGGGTTGGTGCTTCGCTTCAGGATTTTGCCTTCCTTCATCTTCGTAAATCTTAGGTTTCTTATTTGAAATACGTATCTTTTTTGCTTATTGGAAAAAGAATGATGTGTGTGATGTGCTCTGTTAGGCTTGGTGCCATACTCCTGTTGTTAGGATGCCGGGTCTTCCACTGGTAAGTCATCAGTGCTGTGCTCTGGCCAGAGTGCAGACTTTCTGGTCTTAACATAAACACATTCCTCAGCTGTACTGCTAGGAGGGGTGTTCTTCATTATCAATGCAGATTTTTCTTTTAACTCTGTTTCTGCTGTTTCTTGAAGTGCTTTCGTACATGCGTTTCCATTTGTGTTTTGTTCATAACAATATTTTTCTCACAGTTCTCTAGGATTTGCACGCAGCAGTGTTTTCAGTGAGATGATATATGCAAGTTGCTGTGTTTGCATAAGAAAAGACCAGCAGCAAATGCTAAGAAGGAATTCGACGAACATCACTACTAGCCTTTTCTTATTAAGCCATGTGCATTAGGTGAGCAAGATGAGAAACTAAACACAAAACATCACTGTGTGGGAGATTGGTTCTGCAGGAATTTTGCAGTTGTCCTGACTCTGCATACTTGCTTTTCCTTGGTTTCAGTGACGATGTCTCAATGAATTTGTAGATATGTTCAAAATGGGATAAAAGTCTGGGACTGTTCCCCAAGAAGAGCGGTTTTGTTGCTTTGCTCAGCATAAATTTATCACCGGAAAGTTAACACAACCTTGTGCACTGCAAGAATTCTCTTCTAAGGCAAGCCGCCTCGTTTCTTTGCCAGAAGACTCACCTGCCATCTGAGCAGTATCACAGTGATATTTGTAAAGGCTTTGCTTTTATGTTGAACATGTGTCTTGTTGCACAATGTATTTTTGTCTTGACTCTGTTTATCAGTTGTGTCATTTAGGAGTTATTTCACAGAAGTTGCTGCAGCCACTTTTATAATTGCGTGTGAATGTAAAGGCCGAACTAAACACTGTAGGACTTTTCCTCCAGTTGGGGGATTTACATGCAGCTCACTTGAAAGCTGTGCAAACAGCTCCTTTGTCAGTTCACTGCTAAATAGAGAAGCCCGAAGGAAAGTTAACTGTACTGTGCTGAGGTTGGCAGCTTTCCAAAGGCAGGTGCTAGATATTAAATCACCTAAATTAGAGGTGAAGTGTGCTGGTAGGAACCCATCAGAAGCTGGGAGCCGTTGCCCTTCAGAAAGATGAGGTGTTACCTGTGGTGTAATTGGTGATATCCTGTGTTGGTTTGGAGCACAGGACCCAGCTCTCGCTGCCTTTCTGGGGTGCTGCACCTCCCACCCAGCTCTGGGTGCCTCCCCAGCTGTCTGCACTGGCTCCACAGTGTGCATTTCCAAATCTGCTCTTGAGCTCTTGCTAGAATCTGTGTCATGGGGTCTATGCCGTAAAGTGTGATGGATAAAAGGAGCACCTGAAGTGACACTGCTGTTTTTTGAACCTAGCTCTGATTATTTGTTCCCTCTCAGCTGAAATTATTCACTGTGTTTGAGCTGAATGAATTTATAGTTTGGGAATGACCCAAACGTGTTTTGCTGAATGCTTCACGAAAACATTTGCCCCTTTAAAATGCCCCATATACTTATACCTGATATGTCTGCTAGAGAGTATGAGCCTTCCTGCCATATACAAATGGGAAGAAAAGGTTTGCATCTCAATTTAAAGGCAGAATTCTGCTTTTTTTCCTGTCTGAGTGGTGTTGCACTTGGCTCTCCCTCCATGCAAGCATGTAAAAATATCAAAGTATTTATGGTGGTGCCAAAAATGAAGGTTTTGTGGTAAGCTATCCAGTTTTGTCTTAATTTAGAAGAAAATACTGGGACAGGATGTGCAACAATATGCACATTACATGGAGGAGGGATAATTTATGTGTTTGCAAGGAATAAGGAAGTGATGGGTGTACTTTTGACTTGCATCTCCAGTACCTCTAATTACTCTTGGAATCCAAACAAAGAAGTCACAAAGTTTCATTTGAATCAAGCACTTGATTGAAATGGAAAAAAGAAATTCTGGTAAGATAGGAGTGCGTAGGAATCACTGTCCAAATTGGATTGGTTTCAAGCTCTGAAGCTCATAAGTAATTTTACAAAAGCAATGCAAAAAGTATGTGTCTACCATGCAGAACACTTTAAACTTGGAAATAATAACCGAAATCTTCAACTCCCCCAAAAGCCAGGAACTTTTGTAGATTAAATTCAACATCCAAATAGTTCAGTACTTTTTTTTTTTTTTTTTTTAATGAAGACAAAGCTGTAATCCTTTTGTTATTATCCTGTTGATAGTGTCCTCTATAGTACCACGGTTATTATGCAGGAGTGCATAAGTTGCCAACTTTCTCTGGTAGGTGGAACATTACAGGAGCATTGAAATGGGGCAGTGCAGGTGAAAGTGCGGGAAGTTGCGCTCATTCCCCCTCTGCCATAACATTTACTGTTTTTTCCTGGTGGATATCTATTGTCACAGCAGCTAGCACTAGACATGATCCACAAAATGGGTCTGTAATAGCATAGCGCAATACACTGCTTTGCTTGTGACATGACTGCCAAACTGAGAAGTCATTCAGGTCACCCAAGAGAAGGCATCAAGGTTTTGTGTTCCCATTCTCTTGCTGACTTGTTTCTTGACCAGAGCTCAGCTGCCAGATGCACTGTGGTGACCTGTATTGCAATAGAATTTACCCAAGCTGTAGAGTAATGTTGGCGTTCTTCAGCAGCGATTTCAGTGTTGATAATGGGCAATCACCATAGCTGTAATGTGCGGCAAATGCCATGAACGTTCCTTGAAGAGCTGCCTCAATATGTAATCCCTTTGAATAAGGGCTGAAATCAGATGCATTGCAGGACCTGCAATACATTCAGAATATGTCTTGTTTGTTGTTCTGCTGTGTACTAAGGAGAAAATCCCTCTCAGATGCCTTCGGTGAGCCTATGCATATTCTTTTAATAGGGGATGTGCTTAGAAAGCTGTATCTGATAGAGCATTAGTATAATCTTTCAGTTGTCACCTGATAAACCTTTTTATATTTACCATCCAAACTACAGGTTATTTAGTACCGTAAGTATTTACTGTTGGCATTTTTAGCTGCTTTATTGTTTCTTAAAAGCAGATCAGTGTACATACAAGATTTGCATTATTTTGGATGAGGGCTTACTGATATTAAAAAAACCCCAGTATTGATATAATCCTTGATAAGATCGGTGAGGAGTGATAATTCTCCCTAATACTCAATTTTGCAGGAGAGAAAATCAAACTTGCTCTTAATGAAACTTGTCACCAGTCTGTGAACTAGTTGTTTAATCAAGATGACATAAAATCACCTTCACAATTACCTTTGATTATGAGGTATCATTGTTCACTAGTCATGTTGTATTCTTTCCTCAAAAACATTTTTAATTGTCAAGTACTACAGGATTTGTATCACATAGCTTAAATTCAGTGACATATACAAAGTCAAATCACTAGAGTATTGCTGTAACGGTGTATTTCTTAAATGAGTACATTGTTCTGCAGCGATTAAAATAAAATTAGTCTTCTGAAATGATCCCCCTTCTAGGCGGCTATAATGTTTTTTTCTTTGTTCTTCATCACACCTATAAATATCTTCCCATTTCTAATTGCCAGGAGGTTTAGGTTCTGTGAAGACTCATTTTCTCTCTCTTTTTATTTTCTTCTTTTTTCCTGAAGATATATTAAGCCTCCAGCTCTTGAAGTTGGCTTCAATTTACACTTTGGTTCCTGAAACTATGTTTGATAAATCATTGTCCACAGATGTTGTCTGCTTTAATTGCTTGATTTTCCAACTAATGGATCAAAACTTCAACAGACATACTGTTTTTTAACTGAAGCGGGGAAGAAAAAAATAGACACAGGATAACTGAAGTCAGCTTGTGGATGGATTGAGAGAACTCACCTTTTCTTTCTAATTAGTTTCTGCAGTTCACTCAGGGTTGAGGCCTTGAGAGATGTTTAGAAAGGCAAAATGTGAGCAGCAAAAACTGAGGAGCGGGAAACGATCAAGCAGAAGATGCTCAGTTCTAAAACAGGGTGCAAGTTACCAAACTGAAACTGATATGCATACACATTTGTGGGCAATCAGGCAGCTCCCTAATGAAAAAGTCTACAGGATCACAGGAGTGCAGGTCTTGTTCTGCATTAAGGGGGCATGTTTGCCAGCTCAAGATGAAGAGAGGTGCTGCGGGAGCTTGACAAGGCCTGAGAAAGCCCTGCTCTTCTCAACGCAGCTGGATCCTCATAAACCCCAAGGCAAAATGTGAGCTATAAACACAGGCGTTGGCCTTTGAGGCTGTTTTGATAGTGAGGCCATTGCTGTGAATTCCTTATAAAGAGACAGTGGGACTGTCTACCTCCTCGCTTTGTTCTTCCTCTTGGTCTTTGTTGAGTGAGAGAGAATAAACATCCTGCTGTGGCTCAGTTCTACTGGGATTCAGGCAAGAACACAGTCTACTGGCTGGGGCCGTAGGAGAAGATTTTCCTCTGCAGTATAAATATGGAAACGCCAGCATCGGTAAACTTTTGGCAAAAAATCAAGTCTTTTCAAAGCCATCATGCATATGAAACCAAAGTGAGCTTTGGACTTTTAGTCCCAAATAATGCTTTCCCAAATCCACTGAAAAAAATCAGAACAGAAATTTGGGGGAGGGGAATTTCTAAATGGAGTGGTTTGTTCCTAGCGGTGGCCCTAGTATGCATTTGCAGTAACCTCAGGAAGTTAAAACCAGACTTCTCTGACTAATTAGCCTTTAAGTCTTGTCTGTAATCTCCGTTGGTTAGACAGGCTGTGCTCTTTAATTCTGGCTCCTAAGTTAGATGCCTAAAGTCAAAAAACCCTGAACCCTTCATGGGCACAACTGAAGTCCTCTCACAGTACCCTGGATAAGTAGAGGTGCTCCAAGAGACCCTCTGATGACTCATAATGTTTGCAGCTTTCTTTCAGGGCTTTAGTTGTTGTTTTGTTAAAGATCCAAGGCTAAATGTCCTGTTAGCTGTAATTTCCAGGCAAGGAAATGCTCATTCAGCTTGAACTACGTTAAAACTTGTTGTCTCATATTTTATTTGAATTTCTGGGTATTATTCATCAACAATTTATTTTGCTCTGTCTTTCTTTTTTTCCATGCTATCTGGGTCTAAGTCTACATTAAAAATTCACATTGGTAGCATAGCAGATGCTTGTCTATTTCCTTGCTCACCAAAAGGCAAAACATGGTTGCAAAGAACCAGGTATGCCTTTTAAAAAAGTATGGCAAGGGTCAGCTTCTGATAATAAACCTTTGCTACAGGGAGGCAATCTGTTTTGAGGTAAGGAAGAGCATATGTTTTCATAGGTATGTTTTATGTTTTTTGCAAGGGCAGAAAAAAGCTTGCCATGATAGCATAGTGAAGAATATCCAGGCAGCTGTATTTTTCCTGATATTTTTCTATTTTTTTTTTCCCCAGGAGTTTGAATGTTTTTAATTATTTGACAAAACTTCTGTCGAAAAAACATTTTTAAACCAAGTCCATAGTATCCTGGTAGCATGCAAGGTATTGCTTACTGCTTTATGGTAATCTTTGTTCAAGTGGCCAGTTAAAAATATTTTCTAAGGTTACCAAACCTGAAACATAAACTTCTTACAGGTTTTATAGTGCATGGCTTACAGGAGAACTGAAGTCTTTCACGTTGCCATCTGCTTTCTGCTTGTCAAGTCTCATTGGAAACCATCTATTCACAGTATTTGCTTACAGCTATTTTGAAGAGATTTGCATTTATCAGTATAATCTAATTAGGTCCTTTTATTAGGGTTGAACATTTAAATGTTTGCAGAAGTGGGGCTTAACAATTAGCTTTTTTTATTCTAACACATTGTAATAGATGCAATCCATTAACTAAAACATTCCAAGTCATATGTGTACTTGATCTCCTGAAGCAGCAACTGATGTAATTGCTGTTCTTTTCCTACTGTGATGATTTGAACTGGTAAATAGTTCTTTGCTAGTAATTTCTTTGACGTGTTTTTTCTTTCTTTTCTGATCAGAAATTTTTCATGAACAATTCCATTTTATTGACTTTATCCATTACATAAAGTATTTCCTCAGTGATTTCTGCGAACAATATTTAGCTTCTAATTATTTCATAAACAGTTCAGTGATTTCAATAACATTTTTTCCATGTGCTGCTAGATAACATGCCAGTATGCCAAAGGGCTCATAATGTTCATTCCTTGCTTGAGCTAAGGTTAGCAAAGTGCAAGCTGCATTGTGATATTACAATCTCTGCAGCAAGACCGGAGGAATGAGACTTACAGTTCCTAAAATTAACTTATTCCTTAAAATCTGCGAATTTTGAAATTTTTATTGTGTAAGTAAAAAAAAAAAGTCATTAAATTATAATATTTAAAACAAATACTGTTTAAAGTTTGCATTCGTAGCCAGGACATGATCCATAGGAAATCAGGTTAAAAAGGCCAGTTGTTAAAATTAATTAAGAAAACAAAAGATAAGAAACTGAGGAGGTAAACGAGACGACTGCCATAGCAGTTTAACTCTATTGTCCTCTTACTCTTAAATTACATTTTGTCGAACCTTTCATAATTCCAGTTCAGTGTTGCCATTTTTAACAAGAAAAAAAATAGAGACCTTTCAAATTACCTTTAATAGATCAAAGAAAAAAGTGTTTTTTCCTAATTACTAAAACTCCATTCATATCCATAACCCACTAAGAAAGCAACAGTACTTATACATTCCTGTGACAAAAGCTATACTGAACAACACGAAAAAGAAATAGGTCTTTCAGAAATACAGTATATTATTTATCATCTGAGTATATTTGCAGTTATGCTGGATCAGTCACAAAATACTTTTGCTTGTTTTTTTATCATTTTTAAAACAAAAGGCTTGTAACAATTACAATGCTGAACCACTGAAATGAGAAGAGCAATAGACAAATACCGGCTCTGTTTATAAGCACTTTTAACCTGGTTTTGTTTTTTACGGTGGTTACCCCCAATTGTTACTTTAGTATAAATACTAATATTTGTTGGCATTCATAGAGGAAAGGTAGTGGAAGAGACAAGTATAATTTCCACAAAATTTACTCATTTGTTGAAGTTCGTGTTTGTCTGCAAAACTGAGTGTGTGGTCATTAGCCACGCCTGATATCTGTACATTCCATTTAATGCTGTTTATTTACAGTGCTGTTTTTTTTCTCAGTAAAACAAAGATTATACAGAAATGTAGACAGGTTATGGTTCCCCCAGGAAGAGGTGGGTTTTTTCATTTGTTTGGGGTGGTGGGGGTTTTGTGTGTTTTGGTTGGGTTTTTTTTAAGTATACTAAACACACTTTTAATACAAAAGCAAGAACGAAATACAGTCTTCATTTTCCTAGGCATTCCGTAGGGTTTGTAACTGCTGCCTAAAATTGGTTCCTAAGAATCTGACTAGTGTTTTCAAGTTTGGATCCTATTAGATAGACCTAATGAATAGTATTTGGGTATTTTCATTGCTAGATATAGCAACATAGCAAGATGGTAATTCTGCAATTCCACGTTAAAAGATCTCTTTGTCAGCCAAAAGCAGATGCGGCATCATGGCCTGTGTTTGAAAGGTTTAAGTCTTATTCTTGTCAGTCAATATCACTTGAGTGATTAAAATCTCAAGAATTCTTGAAGAGATCGTTGCTGTCAGTGCTGTGTTTATTAAAAAACAAGCTATGTTTAGTATTTAGCTTATTTGTAAAGGCTTGCATTACTTTCCAAGTGTATCTATACAATTTTATATTCTGCATGAAGAATATTGCAGTACCTATGTGACCAGATAGTTAAAAATAAAAGAATATCAAAAAGAAGATTATTAGTAACGCAGCTGAAGCACCGCTGAAATCTGGTTCATCAGGGTATGCTCTTTGTACATAGGTAATGCTGTCAAACAGACCAAAATAACTGTTATCTTTGGGAGGAAATTAAATGATTCAAGGGCTGGATGAATAATGGCTAAAGATACAATTTTATAGTATTTCTTAAAGAATATACCTTTTGCAATTTTGTTACTTTTTTTTTAAATATGCATCATACTTACAATGGGTGTTATGCAGAGCTCTGAGATGATTCAGTTCCCAGTTTCAGTATGTATTCTTTTTTTTGTGTATAGCTATCCATGAGAATATTTAAAAGTGAATTTTCAGTAATTTGAAACAATTGGAAAGAAAGAAATATTTACTGTCAGCTTATTGAAATCTCGTTCCCCTTTTGTGATTGTAATTGACGAACTCTCCCTTTTTTCAAAAGAGTTTACCATTCTTTACTCCAAAGGACCTGTTTATTGGTGGTTTTTGGTTTTGTTCTTGTTTTTTTTCCACTACTGCTTTTCATCCCTTTTCTGTGTAGCAAAGATCTCCAGTTCCTCCAAAGTATTCCTTAGACTACTAAGGATAACTTCTAAATTTGCATCATATCAGATTTAAGTAGCCCTCCTCTTAGGCCATGGTAATTAATGAAAATACTTAATAGGAGAAATTCAAGAACTCATTAGGAAACTCTTCTAGTAAGCTTCTACCTATGTTACAGTTCCTAATTAAGCACAATTTTTTTTTTCTGTCTATCATTTTATCATGTTTTTATGTTCTTGTGTCACATCTCATCTTCCCAGTTTTAACAAAAATCTTGCAATTCTCTGGGTAAAACAAATCTGGTTTTTCTTTTAGTAAAGCAAATTGTTGGATGAATCTAACACGAATAGATTTTACCAAGAGTAATTTTATATTTATCTCTATATCTACAAATCTTTCCTTAAAAACCTACATAATGTGGTTTCAGAAAGCCTAATGTATGACACAGACATGTTTTAAGTACTGATGTGCAGAATTCTGATCCATACGTTCACTACACATCGGGTGCTTTTCTGAATTGCTCCCTAGGCAGCTGAAGTTGTAGTTTCTCTGGCAGTTCTTGCCTTAACCTGTTAGGATTATTGAAAAAGAGAAAGGGGGAGTCAACTAAAAGTGCTGCAGTGGTGAGTGTGCTCAGTGTGTAAAACAACCACGAAGCTTGACATTTCACAAAATACAATTTCAGTTGTAGTCTTGTTAAAAAAGGAAGAAGAAAAGAAGGAAGGAAGATCTTCCTCAGTCTAAGGGAACTGAAAGCCACGTGTTCTTGCTTGGAAGTTACAGGTAGTACCAGTTTCCTGTGGAGAAGGGGCACTCAGAGCATGGCACTTCTACAGCGATGCATCTGTGTAGGAAAGATGTCCAAAGTCATGTCGCAGAGAGCATGTGGTTGGTAAAAAAGGACGACATGCTATGGAGGGCTTTCATCTGGAAAGCATGCATGAGACAGCAAGGGAAGCAGTCTTGGCTTCCAGACTATGGTCTCCTGGTACCTCAACCTAGAAAACTCAGAAGTCAACCTGGACGTAGTCACTGGAATCCAGTGCTCTGTCCTAGTACCTTTCTACTAACTTCTCTGGTAGCTGGAGTTTAACTTGAAAACACTGATCACTGCATAGTATTTTTGAGTAACAGAAGCTTTTCAGAGAGACTTCTGGGCTCCAGATCAAAGAGCTTGGATGCACTTGTGCCAGGCTCTTGGGGTGCTGCCATATGGCAGTGCCTAGCATGCTGCAGGTTGCTTCCGTCTAGTGGTCAGGGATTTCAGATCCTCCTTTTGAGATTCCAGATTCTTTTTGCAGTCTGGCTATTAGAGTCTGTTCTGCAAATGGGGCATCTAATTTTCTTTGGTTTTTAATCATTTGATACCATATGCATTACATCACTGAGCATGTTTGAACGTTGTGCAAAGCCTAACATGATGTCTTAGGCCATACGTCTAAGAAAAAAGTTGTTTTCAAAATACGGGACTGTTTGGAAATCATTGAAAGAGGTCATGGGGTTTTAACTGAACATAAACTTGGCATGTTGCAATACCTAACTGAACAGATAAGGTCCTTGAACCCTAGAAATAGTGTGTAGAAGCAGCAAGGTGGTATTATTTTTGTGGAAGTGTTTATGATGCTGTTGGTGACACATGTAGTTCTATTTTAAAATACATATTTCTGAAAAGACCTGACAGCATGGGTAGACACTTGGGAAGCTCAAGCTATAAAGTTCACCCAAAGTGAACGTTGAAAGTAATTCAATCACTGCCTACATATACCTCCTCCATACACAGAGAAGATTTCTGATAACAGAGGCTTGTTAGATAATGCCATATGGTGATCTGGAATTCTGGAAGCCAAATCCAGACAAATGCACTAGCAGCAAGTCGCACCTTTTTATCAATGAGAGTAATAACAGTTGCAGTTTACGTAGGGAATGTGGTTGGTTCTCCATCACTTGGAGTCTTTTCAATCAGGCATGGATTTCTCTCTAGAGAAAGGCTTTTTTTTCAACAGCAAGTTATAGTTGTGATGCACAAATTAGCGGTGAAATTGACTGGTTTTAGATGGGAGGTGAGACTAAATGATTACAGTGGTCTTTTTTGAAGACCATATAAAAGTTTGATTTATAAAAATTCGAACTTGTTTGGACAGGGAGAACGCTTCTTCTTGGCTTGTGTGACCTTTTGCAGTCTTGTTTTTCCACAGAAAGAAGAAAATCTTTAAAGAATTTGTAATGAATGTTCACTTCTTTGGGCATATAATTCCCCTCTACTGTATTTGCAGGTGTTTTATTTCCTCTCCTGCAGTTCTAGCTTCATTTTATATTTATTACTTAGCTTCATCCCAAAGCTTCCTGCTGCAAAGATTTCTCTTAGGAGTTCTTGGAAAATAGAGTTTATTATGAAACGTTCTCTTCCTTCTCTGTGCATCGAGACAACGCCTTTTCAAAAGCTTGGGTGTATTTCTGAGGATTAATTAGAATTTTTTTCTTATGTCAGTATTTCAGCCTCTGAATGATTAGAAGCCCTTCTGCCAAATGATTTTAACAGTAGAAAGGAGTAGGCTCAAATCACGAGGAATCCCTCTTTATAGTAGTGCACCTACACATCATTTGGTCGAACAGCCATGCAGACTTTTGGGTATAATAAAGTGTGTTCCTCACTAACAAGCACCATGCCACTGTAAACAAAGGCAACTTAAGAGAAGAATAAACAACATATATGTATTTGGTGGAGGGTTTAGGTATTTTTAGCAGATTTATTTTTTTCTGTGTGGGTTTTTTTTTTAATTTTGTCAGATCTGTGTCACTTACTACACTTAGTATGGTTTAACATCTAACTGAGCCGATGAGATCCTTGAGTACTAGAAAAAGCATGTAGAAACAGCAAGGTAGTACCTTACCTGCTGGCAGAAACAACTAGTTGTCAAATGTCTCATTATTATTTTTCTTTACAAGTAATCTCACTCCTGCCTTGGCTTCAGTAAGCAGCATAATGCCCTGTTGAGTTGCACTTTGACAAGTTTACTCCACTTTCAAGGAAGTACTGTGTTGGACATTACGTCTCTGAATTCTGCTGTCAACATCTGCAACTGCAGAAAAATCATTCTAACAGTACGGTAGCCCTAGCTGAGGTAAAATGGTGACGTGCTGTCCCTATCAGTGCTGAGGTGCTTCTTCTCAGGAGGTGGAAAGATCATTTCCCTTCTACCACCCTGCTGCAGTCCTGCGTGTAGTTATGGAACCTCCTAAAGTATCACTGGGAAAACCATGGAGAATGTAAAATCTCTCAGTAGCTGTATTTCTGTATCATCATGAGCAGTTGGGACAAAGAAGTCCTCATCTGGTTTTAAAAGTGAAGCAGCTTTGTGGCTCAGTCTAGTATCGCTAGTGATGGAAAGCTCCTTACCGCTAGGTTCTTAACTAGTGTACTTAACGTGGGGGCTGCAGGCAGCTGTGCTACACAGGCCTTGGGGCCTTTGTCCTTCATACAAGCAGAAGGGTAACTATCGTATGGTAGGTGCCCGCCTGTCATACAATGTGACACGTACATGTACGTTGGTCACTTGACACAGAAAGTAGGTGTCGATGGATTAATGTCCAAATGTGTGCTGAGTATGTATGTATGGCTCTCGAGTACCCTTAAGAGGCCAGGTGAGTAGAGCACCATTACGTTGTGTTTCAGGATACCAACCTCCTCTGCGTACTAGAAAGAAGACAGTAGCTTCCTGGAGTGCTTCAGGAAGTTGCTGTATCTGGTTATGCCTGTGAGATGGAAGGCTGAATAGTAATGAAGGAAATGGATTCAAAACACTTTCTGATAGTAAACGTCTGTGAGCAAAATTCTGACAGCAGACACATGCATCTAGTTCTGCCTGACGTTAATAAGAGTTGCAGGCACGCATCTATGGCCAAAGTTGAGTCTATATTTCTCATCATATTGGCTGTGTGAGCTTGTCACCATTTATTACATTAACCCTTTGGCCAGATTATTGCAAAAATACTGCATCCTGTTGATACTTGACAGCATCCAGTCTTTGAATCATATATACAGAGTTAGCTTTTGAACTCATAGCCTCTTTGATTTATTTGCTGCTGCCTCAGGAGTTTCTGTCTGTTTTAAAATCATGTCTGAGTTATATTACTACTGGGAGTTATTTCATGGCTTAGCTGTTCTATGGCTCCATGTTTCCTTTCACTTACTGCTTATCTTAATCACTCTTAGCTTCACTAATGTACAAGTCACCATTTTGACTTCATTTTCATTAAACTTGTGCCTGTGTAATAAAACAACAAAAATGTGGAATTTTTCTTTTAAGCCAGATGCTAAGCAAAGTCAGCTGTACTTGTTTTGAATGAAACTGCAACCTCATTAAATCATAACATTCATTTACTTCCTGCCAGCTTAGGCATGCTATGAAGAATATATCATCTGCTCCTTTTCAACCACAGCCTTTGTATGGCTTATTTGTAAGTGCATGTGTGAAGTTAGAGAGCAAATGAACATCAGTGAGCTCTTACTAGAAGTATGAAATATGTCTGTTAACTACTCAGGCTCCATGATGTGATCACGAGTCAAACATCACCTGGTTTTGTTTTGGTGAGGAAGAGCCTGAGCACTGGAACTGTTTCCAGCACGAGGAGATAAATATTCAAATAAAGGTAAGAATAAGTATGTGTGAACTAGTTCAGCCAGAACAAAAAGTAACTCGTCTTCTAATTGGAGTTGATGTTTTTAGTGCAGAAAAACATACAGTTAAGGGGAAGTGTCCATGAAATACTTTTTTTCACTAGTGCTGAAGTTCAGAGCCTGATAGATGAGATGTTCTGGTTTTCATCCCATTTCTTGAATGCTGGAAACAAAGTTCAGTCCCTTTTGTGTAATGCTTCTCTGCACCAAGATTCTAACTTTCTAGGTTTTGAGACATAGAAAACAGCTATTGTTGGACTACATTATTTTAGCAAGAAAATTTGAGGTTCAAGTACATCGTGTTTAACTGTGATCGTGGATGGAGTCACAGAGAGGTTTCTGTACTGCAGGGAGCCTTTTGAGGACAGAACATAGGGAAGATTTGTGCCTCCTCAGTACTGTGCTCCATAGGCTTCATGTACCTGAAAAACAAAACTACTTTCTATCTAACATTGAAAAATTAGGATGTTCCCACACCCCTCATGGCACAGCTCTACTCAATAGCTGCTCATTCTGTATCCATATCAGTGATTTGAACCTACTATTTTAGCTGTGGCAGTTTCATAGCAGGGATCAAAGTCGGGCAATTCTTGGAGGTGCTGTGACACTAAGCTGGAGGGTGTGGACTTCATATGTCTGAACTTTTTTCTGTGAGGAGAACAGAACCAGATTGCCTGCTTATCTTTTTTGTAGCCTTTTAAATTTTTTTTTTGGAAGCTCACAGTTGCAAGAAAAAGTGAAGCAGTTACGGAGAATAAGGGAGAATAAGGGAAAGGAGACTGGCAACAGCTTTTTCCACATCAAAGCCATGAAACTAATATTGGGCAGTTTCTGTTATGCAGAGCTACTATTCAAGTGTATTTTGAGGTTTTATATATAAGAACAAGCAGGTGAGAAATTACTGAAAGGAAGGAGAAGGTGGGTATGGTGTCACTTGACTAGTCGTAATTCTGCTAGGAAGTTGTGGCAGCCTGAGACCAGAAGGTATATCGCCAGGAACACACAGTTTTCCTCTAATCATATGTCTGTAGTGAGTAAGCAGTTCTCTTTTATCTTTGTTATCCATGTTTTTTCTTATTTACTTGAAAGGTAGGACTTTGTCAAAGGGAAGTGCCTTTGGGAGGACCAAACATGAGATAAATGGAATTCATAATAAATAAAAGGAGTCATCTTTTTGCTCTAGATTCTGCACGGTTTCTGTGGAAAATTTTAGTCACTGTTACAAATTCATGTAGTCAAAATCATTCCTTAGTCTTTCTACTCACTTTGCAAAGTAAGAGGTTGTGGCATTTCCATAAGCCTGTCTTCTGTTTCTGGTTTCTTCTGGTGCTGATGTTTACCAGCACAGAGGTGCTGAGAGTGGTGTATTAGTTCTTCATCCTTCCAACATCTCCTCCCCATTACTTTTATGTTGCATTTTGCTGAACAGCTTTGCATAAAATGTCTTGTCCAATTGGAGGCCGTATCTAGTAAGGATACTTATTTGGTATATGGAATATATTGTTTTGTTTCTAAGCAAAGCAGAAAAAAGGTGGATGACATCCATATGTTAAAAACCCTACTGCCTAGCAAGTGGATCTGAAGGTGGTTGTTTTTTCTTGAAAGCTGTCATTATAATGACTTACAGCATTGGGTCCTGCAAACGTGGTTGTGTATTCTGTGTATAACTATACAATGCCATGGTGTACTTGTAGTGTTGTGGTCACAGGGCAGAAATAGGAAGGATACAGAGAAAGCTAAAAAGAATATATAACAGCTTCTATACAGGGGTGCAGGAGAAGCTAATAGACTGGATTGTCACCCTGGAAAAAAGGTATGAGGAGAGATGAAAGTGGTCTAGAAAATCATGATGAGGGAGGAGTGAGAAGATAATTAGAAGATAGTTTCTCACCGTTCCTTGGAATTAAAGCATCAGGGCAACCTGGTAAATTTATCAGGCAGGTGGTTTAAACAAAAAACCACCGTATTTTGACATGTCATAGTCACATTATGTGATTCAGATCCAGGGGATATTTTGGAGCCCTAAAATATAAACATAAAAAGAGGTCAAACATGCACATGGAGGATAAGTACCGGTGAAAGAGATGTTTGTAGAGAGCGTGTGTGGTTGAATATTAGGCACAGCAGTCTGTATTTCCTATGTTTTCAGCTTCAGAAATCCCCAAGCTACAGATTACTGGCAGCAGGGAACAGTACCTCTCTGTATGAGCACTTGTCTTGTGTTTTGCCTTGCATGTTCGCTGCTGGCCAATGACAGAGGTGACACTGGGCTGTGGTGACCTGTGGCTTTATACAGTGTGACAGTTCTTATTGTACCAATGTGGAAATGTACTGCTGCTGAAAGAGCTTTCCATGTAAACGGATGAATCAAAAGATGGGGGAGTAAATCAGATACTTATGGAGGTGTGGTGGGTTGACCCTGGCTGGACGCCAGGTGCCCACCAAAGCCGTTCTATCACTCCCCCCTCCTCAGCTGGACAGGGGAGAGAAAATATAACAAAGTGCTTGTTAGTTGAGATAAGGACAGGAGAGATCATTCACCAATTACTGTCATGGGCAAAACAGACTCAGCTTGGGGAAAATTAACTCAATTTGTTACCAATCAACCAGAGTAGGGTAATGAGAAATAAACCCAAATCTCAGAACACCTTCCCTCCACCCCTCCCTTCTTCCCGGCCACAACTTCACTCCCAGATTCTCTACCTACCCCCCCCCCCCCAGTGGCGCAGGGGGACGGGGAATGGGATTTACGGTCAGTTCATCACATGTTATTTTCTGCCGCTTCATCCTCCTCAGGGGGAGGGCTCATCACACTTGTCCCCTGCTCCAGCGTGGGGTCCCTCCCACGGGAGACAGTCCTCAATGAACTTCTCCAGCGCGGGTCCTTCCCACAGGCTGCAGTTCTTCATGAACTGCTCCAGCATGGGTCCTTTTCACGGTGTGCAGTCCTTCAGGCACAGACTGCTCCAGCGTGGGTCCCCCACGGGGTCACAAGTCCTGCCAGAAAACCTGCTCCGTGGGCTCCTCTCTCCACAGATCCACAGGTCCTGCCAGGAGCCTGCTCCAGCGCGGGGTTCCCATGGGGTCACAGCCTCCTTCGGGAACCCACCTGCTCTGGCATGGGGTCCTCCCCGGGCTGCAGGTGGAGATCTGCTCCACCGTGGACCTCCCTGGACTGCAGGGGGACAGCCTGCCTCACCATGGTCTTCCCCACGGGCTGCAGGGGAACCGCTACCAAAACCTTGCCACACAAAGCCAATACAAGAGGTAAGGTGCTGTGGTCATGGCTCTACAGGAAACAAGCTACATGTACGTTTAGAGAAATATATGTGAGTCTGTAAGATTTGTTTTCACTTTGGAGATAGGAATCTGGTCTAACAAAAAGAAGGAATTTCTCACAAACTCATGAGGTTTTATTTCTGCAGATGAAATGGGAGTAATTTGGGGCAGTTTTTCTTGTGAGAAACAACTCAATAATGTCACTTTTCTTTCAGTGATGAGTTTTAAGTGTAGATGATTCCAAACAGCCATTTTGATATTACAACTCTTTAATAAAATCAAGTCCTGCTTTTCAAGCTGATTATTCTACTCGATTTTAGGATATAGCATCTTTGGGTGTTTTAGTTTTAATGATCTGCACCCAACTAGGTGTTTGCCACTAGATCGCAGTAGTTACCAGTGGAGTTCTTGATAGCTCTGCTGCGCTGTTTTATTCAAATTAAATGCATTAAAATAATTCTTCTTTCTTTCTAAAAAGAAGAGAAGTCCTTTTTTTAGAAAGATGGTTTAATGTCTTGATTTCAATGATTTGGGAATGTGAATTGCCCACAGCTGGTGATGAAACAGTTTTCATTCTCATTTTAAGGACGATATAAACATAATCATTTGGAGCGCTATAGACACCTCTCATCCCGTTGCAATTGTTTCCTCAATTTGATTACTTCTTAATCTTTTGTATGAAAAATTTTAAATTAAGAAAGACATAATTAGGAGTCAGTAGGAAGATTCATAATACTTCTGCTACAGTTTTATGCCTGCCAAAGCCAATGGATTATTTCTCAGATATTACCAAGCCAGGAAAGAACTGAGCTATGTAGGCCAGTGAATTAACTTCCCTGTGTACAAAAAAGCTGGGCATTCATTTGTCGAATGTATGAGCTTACTATAAGAAAATCTGCCTGAGATTAGATGTTTTTGTATGGCAAACTCTCTCCTTCCATTTAACTTTCAGTAATCTTATGATCCTAGCAAGTATTGGAGCATGTAAAGAACGAGATAATGTTCTGTTGTACAAGCTATTGGCTATTTGTTAATAGTGTTGCCCTCCAAAATATTCAAGATGATGCATGTCATGTTAAATTTCTCAGGAGATTAAAATCTAATTTTAGATCTAAAAATGAGTGCTAAACTATAATGGAAATGGCTTAATGGCAAGCTTCCCCTTATCCTCATACCAGCTCTTGATTTTTGTATCTGTTTTTGTTTGCTTGCTGGGACCTGCCCTTCACATTTCCAGGAGAAAGCACCTCATGCATTTGTCCTGGTTTCAGCTGGGATAGAGTTAACTGTCTTCCTGGTAGCTGGTACAGTGCTATGTTTTGGGTTCAGTATGTGAAGAATGTTGATAACACTGATGTTTTCAGTTGTTGCTCAGTAGTGTTTAGATTAAGTCAAGGATTTTTCAGCTTCTCATCCCCAGCCAGTGAGAAGGCTGGAGGGGCACAAGATGTTGGCACAGGACAGAGCCAGGGCAGCTGACCCAAACTGGCCAAAGGGATATTCCATACCATGGGACGTCACATCTAGTGTATAAACTGGGGGGAGGGGGGGGGGGGAATCGCCGCTCGGGGACTGGCTGGGTGTCGGTCGGCGGGTGATGAGGAATTGCACTGCGCATCATTTGTACATTCCAATCCTTTTATTATTGCTGTTGTCATTTTATTAGTGTTATCATTATCATTATTAGTTTCTTCTTTTCTGTTCTATTAAACTGTTCTTATCTCAACCCGTGGGTTTTGCTGCTTTTTCCCAATTTTCTCCCCCGTCCCACTGGGGGCTGGGGGGGGGGAGTGAGTGAGTGAGCGGCTGCGTGGTGCTTAGTTGCTGGCTGGGGTTAAACCACAACAGCATTCTTTTTTCTGTCCTTTTGGAGAAGGCAGGAATCTCATCTCTTCTGTTGCCAGCTTTTTAAAATTACCTATTCAGTATAAGACCTCTCCAAAATCTTACCAGGTCAAAACACAGAGAATGTTAATAGGGCAAAATAGAAATTATTTACATTGCTAGCCTGAGCTGATACCTTGCAAAGCCCAGCGTCATGAGAACCAAAATTCTCTGACCATTTGCTGACAATCTCTCCTTGCTAAGTAGCTAATATGAATATGCATAGTTAGCCGTAGCAAACTGTTGTAAATTCAGTCTGATTTAGCTGAAAGCTTCTCCTCCTTAATTCCCAGCTGCGCGTTCCCACTCTGTTTCAGATGGAGCAACTGTACACATACAGGGGGTAGGTTGATGCCGTTGATCTGACAGAAAGGCAAACAGCCCATCAAGAAATCCTCTGGGTTTTTTCCCCTTTGATCAATGAGCTGATCTGACATTCTGCTGCTGCCTGGTGGTTTGACCATGGAAGGAAGGGTAGGGAGGGGGAATGTGAACATCTGCTTTAGTGCCAGACCACAGCAGTGACGGCAGAATTGCACCTTCCTATATTCAAATTTGCGATATCATCAGATGAGAGGTGTTGTTTCCTCAGATGTAACATTTGCTACTGCGTTTATGATGTGTTTAATCTCATCAAGCTTCAGATATTTGCAATGTAGACATATGTATCTGCTCCCTTATTTTTATTATCACTGGAAAGAACAGTGTATTTCAATAGTGCAGGTCATCTCTTCCTAGGCTAGGAATCAAGAATACTTACGTTCATTGATGATAAAGGGTGTCCAGCTGACGGATACCTAGTTTGGTGAGGTGAGGCACAAGCTTTTTGTGAGAACACTTGAAATCTTTTATTTTATGTCAGCAATATTAAATATTTTTGGCTATTTCATTTTCACTTTTTGTTCAAATGAAAATAAAAAAGAAAAAGGTCAAGTCCCTTAGCTTCTCATACAGAATAGAGAAAGATATAAATGAAAGTTGTGAACACTGTAAACAAAACTAAACATTCCAAAACAGTCAATTTTTTTTTTCAAAATTAGTAACATTTCACTGGTTTTGTTTGAAGGTACATTTTTTTTAACTGAAGTTGTGCTGAAACTGTTCGTATTAGTGACATCATTTTCTCTTTTTGACTAACTCAGAGATAGCATAGATTAATTTTTTTTTTTTTTTTTTTCCTCCTTAGGAAATAGACATTATTACCGTCCAGGCACACGTTCACAGTATTATTTAACTTGATGCTTAAGAGTAGGCAGTTTTTGAAAACTCAAAGGAAATGCCCCAAAGAGAAGTGCATGTTAAAAAACATATTGCAGCTTTGATGTCACAGGTTGGCATGAAATACCAAGTTTACATATTAGGCTTTTGCATTATTTTGCTTTTCTAAAAGCAGGAATGTCTTTTCCCCATTTCAGCCTCAATACAGTGGTGAAAAAAAATTCAGTCACTACTTATATCAATGCAGATCTGGCCTAATTTTATATAGCGTTAAAGACAAATTCTTGCTTTATCTCCCTTCTGTGGCAAGTCCATATGCACACTGGTCTGAGTGTTATAGGAAGGATCAGCAAGGTAATTTCTGAAGATAGGTATCTGGGCTCATTTTGTGTTATGGCAGGCCAGGCTTTCTTTATAAAGCTCAATAAAGAGTGAGTTAGCTCATGTGAAAACACAAAAGAGGTTCCACAGTCCCTGTAATGATGTAAGGTACATTTGGACAGTTGTGAAATACTATATGGGAGACAGTGCAGTTTTTGATACACATTTTCATTATGTTGTTGATTCCTCCCACTCCAAACAGTTTATCATCTTCAGTTATTTAATAGATAATCCTAAGTGTAGTTTAAATAATTGCCTTGTGACTGTTGAAAGCTCACAGTGAGACAGCCAACACAGTCTGTGATATGTAGTGATCAGCAAGTATTGTTTGAAGCAAGAGTACTTGAACTAAGAGGGTTCTTTGTAGTAGAACGAATTCTTGAGAGTTATAATGTGAAGGTTCAAGGCATTTTTCATGTTGGCAATGAAGTGTCTGTTGTATGAATTAATGATTTTGATGTCTTGAGCTTTCAGAAAACATCAGAAACCAAAATATTGGATTTGGTGTCTCTATGTTTGAAAGAATTTTTTTTATGGGATATCTTGCTTTAATTTCTAGATCAGTTATATACTTCTGGGATATATCTTCTCTGGCACATGGTTATAGTTAATACGTTTGAAAACTGTAGATTTAACTGGGATTGTGTATATGTGAGTGAGACCGGTTAGCTGATGATACTGGGATTTTGCCCTCCTTCCTCATACTAAGGCAGATTCAGTTTGAGTGTAGTCTTTACACTCATCATTATTCATTTTGTTCTTGTAAGTACAACAGTTAGTACAACAGTTCTCACCTGCCTCTTTCAGTCCCATAAATATCTTGCACTCCAGCAAGGGTTTTTTTGGCTTTTCCTTCAGAGTAAGCTCACTCAAATCTGTAGCAAAGTTTTTCCAGCAGCAGAATTCAGAAACAGGTAGCAGAGCCTTCTTCAGACTGCTTTGGCGGGGGTACTGTGTCCCAGTGTTTTTAATGTGAAGGTCAGTCCAGAGCATCTTGGTCTTTCCCTTTCAAGAGAAGACAACAGGCAAGCGTTTCTAGAAGAGAGGAGCCAGGTGATAATATTGGCTTCTTTTCCTGTAACAGCCCTGGCTCATTAGGAAAAAGGAAAGTTGTACACTGCAGACTTCTGGTCCTGCAGTTCCCAGAGTATTTTGCAGTGGGGTGGTCTGTACAGCCAGCAAAAATAACCCTGGAATGATTTACTTTCTTTCAGTGTTGCTGTTTTCTAGAAGCAAAGGTCTGTTCCCCCAGGTTCCCTGTGGCTTAAAGGGCCAATATATCATCTCAGAAGAAATAATCCAATCTACTTCCCTGAAACAAAACCAACACCATTACAGTAGACACTTTTAATTGTTTTTCACATATTTTGTTTTGAGATACTGCACTTCCAGTCCTATTCACCATGTCACATCCTACCTTCTCTCTTCTTTAAAGTGCTTTTGCACATCAGGCAGTCATGTGAATAGCTCTCAGATCACTAGGTTGTTTCATTATCTTGTTCTGAATGTACTTTTAGCTGTGTGGGGAAAAAAATGAACGTTATCCTTGGCTTCCAGCTTAAAACTGGCAAAATATGAGTTTCAGTTCTTCCTCATGAGCCTAATACAACAAGCTTAACAGGTGACACAACAACTGCTTTATATGCATAAGCCTAGAGGGTCTTGTTCACTGCAGCTGAAATTTCTGGTGAACAGATCTCTACAACATGAATTATAATGTCATAGCAGTTTTACATTGAGTGGTTTAATTTCATGCCAGCTTTAGATAGGATTTTTTTGTTTTGTTTTGTTCAATTCAAGATTCAATAGCCTGTTGTTAAAAGTCAGCAGTCAGGTATGTGCCTGTTGCAACCTAGAAGCAGAAAACAATCCAGTAGTGCTACAGCAATGACAAAGTTATCTTAATCTAAATGATACAATAAATAAGCCCAATATTTGATGGGGACTCTGGTTATCTTTTTATATCCTCCTAACTTGTGCTCTTTGCTGTGATAGGAATTTATACATGAGACTTAGAACCAGAAAATAATATTAAACTCTTCATGGTAATCCTTTCTAGATCATACTTACTAAGAGGAGGATTAAGATTGTTACTGTTACCCTCTCCTTCATCAATGTTAATATCTTAAAATCGGTATTGACATGAAAGATTCCATCAAACTAAAATCACTTAACTGCAGTTATGGTGATACCTTTCAAGAACATATATCCTTCTTTTTAAACACTCAGTCTTTACTGTGTGGTTATAATTTTCAAGAGCCTTTTAATTATAAATAAAGAATATTTAGGAGACAGTCTACATATTATCAAGCAAACTTACATTTTGCTACCAAGCATACAAATAGGTGAATATTTACATACATAATTTGTTCACAAAAGAGTCTTACACATCTTTCTTATGCATGGAAAGTGTAACTTTGTTTTCTGAACATGAGCACAAAAAAAGTTAGCTCCTTTCCTTGAATATGCCTACAAACACATTGAAGAAATAGGAGGCTGCATCTTTGGGCTCAGTGACGTCTTTCTGTAATCGATGTGATACCGCAGAGACTGTGGGGTGCAAAACCATAACCAATGAGCTGGTCAGCCACATCTCCAGATCCAGCTCTGGATTCAGAATCTTTTTGTGGACATTGGAGAATATCAGTGCAGGGGGTTTACTTCAGGCTTACTTCTTTTTCTGAATTAAAATGCCTTGCACTCACACAGCGCAACTCCTGCAGAGACTTTGTTGGTCAGTTTAAGACTGGTCTACAGTCCCCTTGGAAATGGAATTAAGTTTCCTTTCACCATGAGTTAGTGTGGAAGAAAGTGTATGTGAGTGCTTCTCAAAGTCTCTGTACCTTGGCTGCCTTCCAGCAGCTAGCCTGTTGGATTTTGCCTTGCGCAATGGCCATCCAGCAGCCCCTGCTCTGTGCTTGTATTGACGGGATGTCATTTCATCTATTAAATACCACGTGCAGCTGCACCAGTGGGCTTCCCGTGTTACTGTTACTCCCCCGTTACCACTGCAGCTTTTTAATACCTGTGCTTTGTGCCTCTGCCTGGTGCCTCACAAAGTCTGGAATTACTCAGTACCGAGAGCAAGGAGAATAGGAGGGTCTGTTTATACAACAGTTTTTGTTGTTTACATATCAGCAAAGGCAGGAGGCTCAGAAAACTAAGGAAGGAAGTAGGACTTGCCCTGACCACATCATTTGAGGCATTGTAGGGAAGTAAGAAGTTTGTCCTTAAGATCTAAGATCTCTTCCCCCCTGTTGTAAGGGCCTGAGTAAATCTTAAAAAGATTGGAGAGAGAATCCTGAGAGATGGAGCCAGAGTGGGGAGTTTGGGAGGGGGGGATCAGTCGAAGCTGACTCTCTGCTCTACTTGCTGAGTGAGAAGTAGCTGCTTACTCCTCAGTTGCCTAATCCACGGGGAGCCGGAGCACACGTTCCTGTTAGGGACAAACAGAGCCCCATCCAGCCATTGAAATCAGGTTGGCTGGTGAGGACGGATTAATGAAGGGAGAGAATGGAAGAGCTATGAGTCCCATAGGCCCTGGTGTAGCATCCTTCATATCTTTCCGCCACCAGTCACCATCATCGTCCTCGAACTCCTGGCTAACATCAGCAGTTACTATTTGTTTGTTACTATGCCAAAAGAAAATAATTTGAAATTGCTTATGGTATCATAAATTTTGGGAGATACCTAAACCGCAATCCAGTTGTTATCTGCCTGTTGCACGGCAGGTTTAAGACATTTCAGAGAGTGGGCTTGACCTAATTTTGTACCTTGCCTGGAAGTTAGGATGGCCAGAACACTCAAAAGTGGGTTTCCTAAGTCTTGTCTTGTGGTGGATACAAATACATTTGTAAAGCTTTACTGGATGCTCATGTTAAAGGCTTGGGCTGTGTCCTTTGCCTACTGTAAGTTACCATTCGGGAAATGTGTGCTTTAGAATTTAGCTGGCATTTAATCCTTGAAACCTTCGTCATGTGAGAAATAGCATGTTTGATTTATGGGAGGCTTTGGGGTCCTCCCCCCTCCCCCATTAACAGTGCATTAGTATTTTCACTTAGGTTAGCTTTAATTGGGTGCTCTAGTGAACAGTGAAATTGCTCATTAGCAATAGACTGGTGTAGTTGTAGTCAAGTAAGTTGTCCAGCTACGTTAAATTATTCTCCATTACTTACTTTATTATCCTTAAAAGTTCCAGTTTATTTATATAACCTTCATTTTAACTTTTATTTGTTTGGAAGCAGTCCCTTCAAATATCCGTTACCCTTCCTCACATCACAATTTTGAGGTTAAGAATCCAGTTATTGTTGTAAGATGCTAAGTACAGAAAACTGGTATCACAAATAATTTCTTTTATGCTCTTTCTTTCCTAATATGTCCCTGCATATTCATTTGATTTCTGCCTTTCTGAATTTTCACAAAGTGTAAGTCAAGTCAGCATACAGTAGAGTGCTGCTGTTTATATTTTGCATTTAATCTGATAATACGGCACTTTAGGTGGTAAGAAATTGAAATGATGTTCCTTCACCCAGCTCAAAGCTGAACTAAAACACTCCAAGCCTTAAGCTAAGGTCATGTGAGAAGTCAACCTTTAAAGCTTAAGCTGCAGTGAAACTCCGTTTCTAAATAGGTCTTAAAGTAGATGGGAAGAGATCACAGAACTCCAGTGGAGACCATTAATTTTCCGTCACCTTCTGCACAGCAGAGGACTTTTTCCATGTTCAAGGGCCTCAGCTTGCCGTTTGAAGTGATGTAATCTGTCTTGCTTGCAGTTTCCTTTCCTCCATGTATCCAGGGTCAGATCATGAAAAATAGTGAGTTTGATCCGTCAGGCACATACCTAAAGAAATTCTGGTTGAGTGCTCTAATTTGGAAATAGGGGCGCTTCTGTGGCAGACATTGTGGCATTTTCAGAAAATTTCATCAAGCTTTCTCTTCTTTTGGAACAAGCTTTAGTTTCAGCAGATTAGTTCTTTGATGAAAAAATACTTAATTAAAATTTTCTTCTGAATGAATCTTCAGTGTACTTGCATCTCAGCTGGTGAATTTAATACGGTCAATGAGAAAGTCCTTTAGAGGTTAAACTGTTGAGAATAGCCTGGCTTGTTAGGAAATCTGATGTCAAAGGCTGGCTGTACCAGACGGTTAAAGATCTGGCTTTGGATACCTGAGTATCCAGTATTACTGAAGCTGGCATCTTTGTGTTCTAGCAGACAATGTATCTGTAGGGGTGGAGAGCTTCACTGGCCATGGTTTTTCCATGTTTTTCCAGCTCTACTGTACTCCCTCAAGGTAGGGAGGCCCGAACCATAAGTAGTGACTTTAGGATTTCTATTTGGTCCATCCTTTCTTTTCTAAGAGTTTTAAAAATTAATTTTGCATTTTTGACTCGTGGAGTATTGAATTGACAGTTTCCTACAGATCTCACTTATAATCTTAAGATCTCATTCTCTTTGCTTTAAAGAACATGTTTTCAAAAGAAAATCCTAAGTTTTCTTGAAAAACTGTTTTGCTTTTAAGTTTTACTTTTTGGACTCTTAAATAGGATGGAACTTGAGATGCCAGTGTATCATTTTCTGCGGGTAGATATTACCTGTGGCATCTTTATAGGTATTTTAGGAGTACTTCAGGGAGAGAACATTTACAGGAACATCTGAAAGCAAAATTTTTGATCTTTTGAACAACAGATCACAAAAGGGAATAAGGACACAGAAGCCTATTGGAGGAGTGTGCAAAATTTGATGTGCTGTCATTCTAAAGTAAAACATTAATGTTTGCTAAAAAAAGTCCTGAAAACCTACAGGCTTATTTTCAGATCCTTTATTATCTGTCTATATTTTTGTCATGCTAGAAATATGATCTTTTTTCTATTTAGATTCTGCTATTTCATTGAACATTTCTGACCATACTTCTTTTCTGAATGGATACAATTCTTTATTTCTCTGTTTACATTCAACGTAAGCATGGGTTTTTGTAATTCCTGCATTTACAAGTACTAGTATACAATATACCTTCCTTCTGTTTTTTCAAATTAGAGAACTTATGTAAAACATTTTAGTTTGCATACAACTTTATTTATAATGTAATAAATTTCCATTTAATTATCTGCATTTCCATTCATTGCCTTTTTTACTTATGTTCTTTCAAATTTTTAAATGTTGCCTTAAGTCCTAGTAATCTGATGAATGGTTGCCCTAGTCAACAACATGTGTATATGCCATCCTATACAAAGCTAACAAGTAAGATCCCATCACAGTTAATAATTTAGATAATATGTAGAAAGTGCTTGAAAATGTAAGAGAAGATTAGAAGTGCTAAATATTAATGTAGAAGCAGGTTCAAGTAATAGTGTATTTATCATACAGATTGTAACTGGGGGCAAGAGTAAAAGCTTAACTGTTTCTCTTGAACTCTTCTCTGACTCCTGTAAGATCTGGGTTTTATCCCCCCAAAGAGAAAGTGGTCATATATAGATAAAATGCCTACTGGTTACTTCTGTTTGATTTGGTCTTGAACTTCATCAGCTCTCTGATAACTTGGTCATTCTTTCTCATGCATTATTATAATTTGCTTTCAGAATACGTGACATTGTTGACTCAAGTTATCCTACAGGGTGAGGTATTATCTTCTGCAGAACTTAAGTTGGGAGGGAAGAGAAGGAACAGAGAGGAAAAGAGGTAGGATCTGGTAAAAAAGCACAGTAGCAATGTTTCTATTCATCATGTTCCGACGTATGTGAAAGTTTCTGCAGCACTAGCTTGTCCAAGGAGAGTAATTGCTTACACAGCAGTAACAGGTTGCTGCTTTGCTCTCTTGGTCTGTATATAGCTAACTGTAAAGAGACTAGTGCTACTATTCTCTACCCCTAGATTTGTAATGGAAACTCTACAGGATCCCATCAAAGCCAGGGTATTGAAAGAAGGAGAAGAAAGAACAAAACAAAACCCAGGTGGAGTTAAATAAACTTAGGAAATGCTGGAGGAAATAAATGCTGATGTCTGGCAACAAAATCTCAGTGGACAGCTTTCTATAAATTATTTCCAAAAGGCGAGCTGAGCAGAATAAAACTATTTGGTAGCAGGCAGCAATACAGGCAACCTAGAGGTAATTGGATACACTTCCTGTTAGGAAATGCAAATTGTGTTTTGCTATATAAAATGGTCTAGCCAGCGATCCTTGTGTTTTTGCTTTGCTTTGCTAACAATAGAACTGGACCAGTGGGAACTCTGCAAAAGAATAGAACAACAGAGAACAGCATTGCCCACAGCTTAAAATCTGTTCAAGAGAAGTAATGTCCAAATAAAAACAATAAAAAAACTTTATATTGCTTAGTTCCATTAGGGATAATTAGCAGCACTGGATAATAAAGTTTTGGAAAGCCCATGTTAGCCAATAGCTAACACTTGACAGATGGCAGTGTGCACAGGGAATGTGACAGTAGCTGTTATCCCTTTCTGTAAGGGGTGGAAGTCAATAAAGTTGAGGTGTATAGTAAGCAAGTACATTTATTATTTGCTACTTACTCTTTGGGATTATTTGATCTCTGAGGAGAAGAGCATTGACAAATGAAGATTGTCTGGACAGTTGCAATTTTCTTGTTTAAAGCTTACCCCAATAAACAAATGCTTGGACAGCTGTGAATTTTAATCTCAGCTTTCCTACAGAGTGGATTTTCTAGCCCAATGTGTGCTGGAAGTCTGTGGGTAGATATGTGCAGCAGGGCTTGAGGCTTTTTACCTTCCTGTGTACCTACCAAAAGTATGCTAAAATGAAAGGAAGCTTTTGCCCCACACATTTGGTTTTTAGAACCAATCTCACTACTTTCTGAACATAATTTCTGGTAATCTATTTTTGTAAGAACATGTACTTCAGATGTTCCTCCAAAATAGAGTGTGCCAGCACGCTGGTTAATTAAGCTTGTGAAAGTCAAAGCAGCCAGCGTTTCACAGTACAACAAATATTTCTGTCCAACGGTGGGTCAGTTACTCTGTTTGTCTGTCGTTGGGTGAAGTAGTGTACTAGTTGGTTTTGTACCATTTTGCTTTGTGGTTGTTCACTGTATCTGTTCGCTTCATGAATGAGGTCTACAAAAATGAAATAGGTTATTTATATGTCAAGAAAAATCTACTTGTAGCACAGATTTTGACTAGTTACAAGGCATGGCTACTCTGTGTAACTTGTTAATCTTTCCTGGGGGCACAGAATGTCATCTTTTTTTGTGTGTGTTTTGCCACTTCTCTGTCATTTTAAACTCTTTGGGCCAGGGTATGTCAGCTCTGTATTTAGAGAGAAAAGCATAAGGCATTGTTGTGACTCTCATAAAATAGTAAAAAACATTTTGAATGCACAGTAACTGATATCAGTCACTGTAGTCCAGGATCTTCGCTGTGACAGTAGGAAAGTATCAGGTGTTACAAATATATTAAAATAAATTAAAAAATAAAATTTGAATTATGCAATGATGTGACTTTTGATGAAATTTTTCTTAGCCTAGATGCCTTGTTGACTTATTTCTGAATGTCCTTTGTGATTATTTTTATTTAGAATAGCATAACAAGGAAATATCTTGTTGTTTCAAAGTTCTGCTATGTTTTGGATCTCATTTATAACTTGTGGCATAGAATTTCACAACTGAATTGTGCACTCTATAAAGAAGATCTTTTTTATCAGCTGCCTGTGGTGTGACATCTTAATTTCATCGGTCGCACTAGTGCTTTTGTTTGAAGGCTAGGAACGGCTAATCAATTTTGCTAACTTGCTATTTAAATTAAAAATTTCAAAATGAAACAGGTGCGCTCATGTGGAAGGGCTCTTAAATATCTTTGGCATTTTTGTTACCCTTCTGTGGACCTCTGCTATTTCTGTTACATACCTTCCTTCTCCGGTGGTGTCAGAAAGCACTGGTCTAGATAGGTTGTCAGCTTCTCTAATAGCATAATATTTCCAGTGACACCTGCAGAAAACTGCATTTCTTTCTTAGCTATTATTTTTTCCATTTGAATTGTCCTCTAGAGAGAGCAGTTTAAGATTATTTTTTTCTTCTGTTTGCCTCCAGAGAACATGAAAAGACTGGTAAGCTTCCTGGTTACTTTTCCAATTTCAAACTGGTTGCTGTTAGTAGGATTGAATGCCTTGAGTACCAGGGACGTTTGAAGGTGGAAGGACGGGATGTTTAGGGGGCAGGCTAGTGTGTCTCTGACATTGGGTGCCGTGGTGGCGGCAGCAAAGGCCCTTTGAGATCAACGAATCTCTCCAGTTAATGGAGTCCCTGCAGATGAGACCTGCATCTCCAGCAGTGTGACAGTGTGTGCATCTCACTGAGTGACAGGAGTGCTTGCTGCATGAGGATATTTCTGGAAGATGTTAGCTTTGCTGGGAAATGTGCCCTCTCTAATGTGTTGTGAAATAGAGACATTGCCGAGACATAAACACTGCACCCATTGCCAAAGATTTTTGAGCTATGTGGAATTTGCAACAATACCTCTTATGTATAAAAAAGGCTAATTGTCCAGACTGCAATGCCAATGCACTAATTTTACACATCTTTTCTTTCTTTTGGCTGGATATCTGATTTTAGATGCCCCTGCAGATATCTTTGAAAGCAAAAAAGAGTAAGACTACTCCTGAGGGTGGCGATGGGCCACCTGAAATGTCTTGGAAGACCTTTGAGCAAACTTTGCTTGCTGTGCAGGTGAGGACCTGCAGGTGAGCAACAGTCTCAGAGTAAGAATGACTGTGTTTTCCCAGTACACCAGAGTACCCAGCCATGTATTGAGTGTCTCCAGGTCATAGGATCATAGAACAGCCCAGTTTGGAAGGGACCCTGAAAGATCATCTGGCCCAAACTTTAATCATCATCAGGTCATCGGGGAAAAGGAGTATTTTGATCAGGCTGTGGATGGGTCAGAACTAGGGTCAATGTAGAAGATGCCACATCTACCTCCAATTTCTCTTTGGTTGTCCTTGTTGTGTCCTTTTACCGGTACCCTCGGTGTGTATACTTGACACAGTAACTGTGGAAATGATATGTGCCTACAGCTTGCTTATATTTCTAGATTTAGGAACTTCAGGTGGCGGCATAGAAGGCCAGTGACAAAGTTTTTCTTTGGTTGCTGAGTCAGCCCAGAGGTCACTCAGAGCAAAATTATATAGGTCTGCTAAATGAGATCTTAAAATGAGAATACAGTAACAACATTACAGCTTTCAAATCTTTCTGATTGAAAGCCCTAACTCTGTATATCCAGAGGGCGAATTATATTGCTTTCACACCAGCAAGCTTTCAGGACCCATTCAAAAATCTACTTGAAACAGGGCCAGAATGACATCATCTCTACCTCTTTTTGAAAGGAAGGAGGGGAATGCTGAAGTAGTATAAAGTCACTGTGAGAAACAAAATTAGGGCTAGCAGGCCATATATGTGGGGGTTCATTATGCTTCCTTCTACTCTCCACAATAAAGAGCCAGCCACAGACTTAACTGAAAGTTAAAGCTTGTCCTTTCCAACAGCAGTCCCTGTGCAAGTTACAGGCTTCTCAGTCGTGAGCACTCACCTTGCCCTGAGATGCACCTGCTCATTTCAAGAGCAGAGTCTGAAGCACCTGCCTTCTATCTGAGTAATTGCAAATGAATGTCCTGAAGCCTGCAGTGGTTTCTGAGCAGTGGCTTTTTGCTTCTTACAGACTTCATGTGGTACCACTGCAAGACAAGAGGTTTAACAGCATCAGCAGAAAACAGTGGGTCAGCACTTTCTGTCTATTTAGATTCCAGCTGATATCTGAGAGTATCAGGAAGACTAACAACATGTGACTTTGAGTTTTCTTGAAACTGGGATCCTAACAGGTCTTTTAACAACAGATGCAGACTCGCAGAATTTAAAACCAGAGATTACTAATTGTGTGTATCCCCTACCAATCCATTTCAATTCCACATTACACTGTATACAGAGCGATTTCATCCTACTCACTACTGTGTTAATGTAAGAAGTCTCATCTCAGGAAGTGGTATTTTAACCACTGAAGTATTCGTTCAAATGAATTACTGTAACAGGCAATGCTTATCAAATAACAGAAACACAAAGCTTGAACAAGAATCACCTCCATATTCCATGTCTCTGACACAGCCACTTAGTGTGTCCATGGCTTTATTTCTGTAGGTCAGCACTGACGAGACCACTCAATTACAGGGTGTCTATTCTGCATGCATTTGCAAGAATAACACTTGTGCAAATTACACAATTCACAAATGTGTAAATTACACAATTCCTGGAGATATTAGAAGAATAAGATAACAGTTGTGTAATTCACTTTTTTAAAAAGATCACAGTTTAAGTCAGACATTATGATTTATGTAACACAGCATTTTGATTACAATGATCTTGGCGGTGATAAATACTAAAAACTAAGGTCAGGAGGATGTCTCGTGCACTTTTTTTTTTCATAGAATCATAGAATCATTTAGGTTGGAAAAGACCTTTAAGATCATTGAGTCCAGCTGACTCACAGTGCTTTTCATGGTGCTTCAGATGGCTGAGTACAAAACCAACTGAGAGCTCCTTTCTAAATGAGAGATGCATGGATGAAAGTCAAGAATAGTGTCTGTGGTTACCTCAGGGAGCAGGAATGGGAGAAAATCAAACTCCTTTTCAGTATTGCTTGTGCTCCTTCAGCTATGTTAATACCAAAGTAAGAAAGAGTTAAGCCTCAGTGTGCTTATGCAGGAGAGCAATGCTTCCTCAAAAGGAGGAAAAGAACTTGAACTATTGCTTTTGGAGGGTGAGTGGGACTCCAAAATCTGTATGCAGTTGATATTCAAGATACATATCTTTTCCCTGTCCCACTTGGGGCAGGAAAGACTTATGTCTGTCATGCCGTATATTCAGCTGGTACCAACACCATTCAGGTTTCTCCATCTCTGTGGAGATCTCTGTGTGGGTCAAAATGAGAAGATAAGCAGAAAGGAGAGATGGTGGGGACCATGTTTTCACTCATCCTGAACTACCAGATTAAAAGGGAAGGTTACCTGCAGGAATTACTTCTGTCGTGTTCTGGAAAGACTGATACTTCCAGCCGAGGAGGTGATGCTTAAGGTTACACTATTAATGCTCTATGTATAAGACAGCAAATAGAAGAGAACTGCTCTGTCACTGTAGATAAATATTTTGAAATATGAATAATACAGATAGAAAGGAATTTTTAAAGTCGGGTCCACCATGTACCACACAGAAGCATCTCTTTTCTTAAATACCTGTGCTTCTTTTCAAACAGCCATGCATAACTATTACCTTTCATTATAGATTTGCTTTCTTTATAATAATAATTTTTTCCCAGCATGTTTTGATAGTTCAACCTCTTAATTTAATGGACTCAAAAAGCCTCTTCCCTGAAGCAGACCTTTTGGTTACTGTTTACTGCAGTCTTTTTATACTTCAGTTAGCATTAGCTCTTTCTGTTCCATCCCCCATGCTCCCCATCTTTTTTCTTTCCCAGCTTGCCACACTTTATTCCATGGGAATTAAAGTACATTTTTGTTGCAATTGGGCCCATTCAGGAGTTCTTAGGCTATCTTAAAATAACTTTTAAGTTGTGTCAAATAGAAAGTTCATGCAAAAATGTTCAGCTTCGGTGCATTTTGCGAGCACTTTTTCCTTCCTTCTTAAATGGTTTAAATCCATTAAATGTACTAGAGGTTTAAAGCTTAAAATACCTTAATATAGACTAGAGATGTAAGAGCTTAGAGAAAATCCTCTCCAAGTTTATGAGCATAGAAAGAAGTTAATTAAAGCCAACCAAGAAAATACAAATGCTACCAAAAAATACACATTATGAAAAAATACAAATTCAGAATCTGTAACTGTAAGTCTCCTTGAATGATGTTGGGACAGATCCAAGTAAAAGCTTTTATCTTACACTTCAAAGTGAGTATTTTGTGATTACAGAAATTATGTGCCATTCTGGTATATCACAACCCCACTTTCCCTTAAGACCTCTTTTAATTTTAGCCTTACTCAGAAGGTTTTAATGCATGTCCAGTACATGATGGTGTAGGTGGCAGTTTGTATCAGTTCAAGGCAGATGGGGCATAGAGCTTTTGTTCAAGCAGAAGTATTCCGACCGACCTATTTTGGTGTTGCTTTATTTCTGTGTATTTATGTATATTATGTATATTTTATGTCTTCTGCCTGGGCCGACAGTTTTATTTCACTCTTGATGCCTTTAGAAAAAGGGGTATTCTGAATTCCCAGGAAAGATGGGTGAGAATATGTAACGCTATATGTGATACATCCCCGGTGAGATACATCCAGTTCCCTCTTTATTTACATTATGTAATGTAAATGTAATTTTTAAAAGAACAAACCTGGAGGTTCTAACAGTAAACGTAAGTATTCATTTTTAATGTCTCTGTTTAATCACTTCAGTGAAGTTATTAGTGCTAATTAAACATACCTAGGTGAATAAGGAGTCATCTGAGACCAATTGGCATCCCAAATTGGAGTCTAAGCAATTTGCAGAGCTAAAGCCTGGATGTTCAGCTGAGTAGAATGAGTACAAGGCTTACGGAGCTCCCATTTGCTGTATGGTGTGTGTGGATCACAGGTGCTGAAACAGTGCTGACTCCTCTCCTTATACACATCACAGAATCAAAATGTGAACAAGGCATCTGTCGTAGTCTTAACTATTAATGTATTGATGTCATAATTTAGTTCCTATGAACTTATGCACAGTCATCTGGTAACTGCTAATCTCCATGATGAATCTCTAGAGAAGTCTTTTGCAGCTAATGCAGAGAATCACCATGTAAAAAATTTTTAGCTCCTCTTAGTGTAGGGTATGGTAGCCTAATTAGGTTGGGTTGAAACTGCTTTAGCGACAAGAATGTAATGTTCAGTTCAGAAACCTCCTCCCAAAGTTTACAGTATGTCTCAAAGTACTATTTCTGGTTTTTTATCCTTTTTATGACCAGTGATAGCATGTAGAAATGTATCAGAAAAGGAAAATAGTTTGAAAAAGGGAACACAAAAAGCAATAGGTCTAGACCAATATTTAGTACAACTTCAAACCAGTTGTAGTGCGTACCTGGAGAAGCTTGACTGTACGTGAACTGGCCCAGCAGTTGGAGTGCATTGAATTCCCATGCCTCATGTCATACAGGTTTGAAAGGAGGACAGGCTGTGTTTGAAATCTTCGCAAGTAGAGGTTACTAAACTTTAACCCATTTCTGAGCAGTTACAGCCTGTATCGAATACTCTTACACCACTTAAATGCAAAGTCAAACTGGTGGATTCAAAATGCTCATTCCAGGTTGCGTGTTTGACTCTGCAGTGGAGCTGGCTTGGAAAGTACTCAAGCAGTCAGAGTCAAGGAGCTTTTAGAAAATCACTTTTATCACCGCTCACCTCATGAATGGCTTGAACTGAAATGGGCCAAAAGCAAATAGGTGAGCTTAACATTGCTTCTGTTTGTTTTTTTTCTCTCCCTTGTCTTGACGCTGAAACAGAGCAGCAGTTCTTAAATATTTAGGAGCTGCCAAAGGCAGTTTAAGAAGGTACAGTCCATTTGGTGGTAATTACATCTCCCAGCTGAGATACAGCGACACGTTGTTTGAGCGTCTTCATGCAAAATCAGAGAGGAAAGTATAAGTCACTTACGAAGGCCCTCCCAGTGTTGCAACAGGCTGATTTATATTCAGTTTATGATGGATTAGATTATTTTCTACAGAATTCCTATCTGCCCAGTTGTTCTCATCCCTGTATTTGCACAGTGAGTTATTCCTGTCCCAAGAGTAGTTCTTTTCTCTTATCTTTACTTGAGTCCTTTCTTTTTTTCAGGATCACTTCTTTAAACGATTCATGGTTTAAATCATGTCAGGCATTACAGTGGTCTGCTGAGCCACTGCTACCATTGAATTAGAGCCAACATACAAATGTGTATTATAATATACACCAATGCAGAGATACATGGATACTTGCTTCAGAATTTCTCCTCTTGGTTGAAGTTATAGAGATTGTCCTATAAATATAATTTCAAAATCTTGAAACTATGCTAGGCAAGAAACAATTAGCAGTTGTTACATCATCCAGAAAGGCCTTTTTTGTATTGCTGGTGTTTACCTGCTTACTGGGATTTTGTATAGAGCAGTGAGGAATAGGGTAAAGTTGCTATGGCCAAGGAACTTTATAATAATAAAAAGCACCATACCAATGCGGTGGTTTGGTACTTTGAGGCTGACTGGCTCGGAAATCAGTTCTCTCTTCCCTCATTAAAATTCTTCTAATTAAGTTTTAAACTAAGCAGCGGTTTATCAATGTCCATTGTCCATCTTTAGTTTTCTGTTAATAGTGGAAAGTTCCTGCCTTTGATTAAGATTAGTTGTAATGAATACAAGCCTGTTCTTAACTTTATATTGAGTGACCGATTTTACTGTCTTAGATGCTGTTATTTTGCAGACCCTTAAAAATTGAGGTTCTGCACATGTGATTTTATAAGCCACAAAAGCATCTTGCAAGTGAGTTTACAACTGATTGAAACAGTGTTAGAAGATGGGGGAAGAGAGAAAATGATGTCCAGACACTGTGTTAAAAGACAGAAGACTTCTGCTTTAGGAAATAGCAAACTGAGAATGATTTGGTATTTAGATAGAAAAAATGGGGTGTGTGCTTATATGTAAAAAAACCTTGAAATCCTTGTACATATACCATCTCAAAGAAGCATGGTTTAGGATGAAGGGATATGAAAAGCTTAGCATGGTATTTCTAATCATACAAAAGAATGCAACCATTCCCATTGTCCTTCTCAATTAAGAAGGTGCTGAAGTCTTCCAATAAAATCCCAAGATTTTTGAATTAAATGGAATATAGGAGTACATGACATGGTTAGTCTTCTTCTGCTTTTCCAAGAAGAGGTTGACTTTGAGTACTTGAAACTATCTTAAAAAATATGCTTCATGGGACACTGGAAATGCCAGTGCCTTCCAGTCAGTCAGTGGATATCCTGGGTATATAAAACATAAGTTATTATGAAGGGATGAAATCAGTTCCGATACAAACCATGAATCCCTTGGCAGAAAGCACCAGTGCTCAATACAATTGCATGAAAAGCCTTGAGAGGTAGTAGAGACTAAATCCTTAGCACTTCAATAAAGTATGACTGTAGTTTTGAATTCGATATAAGGGAAGATTGATATTTGAAATGGTTACACTGCTGAGCCCATCTTCATGCAGCATAAGAATAATACCTTTCAAAGCAGGTACAAAATATGCCAGGATTTCTAGTGGTGATGTAGCAGCAGTTCATATACTTGATGACAGATCTTGTGAGAGAGCCTCTACTAAAGTTGTTGGGAGCAGCAGGTATTCAATACTGTTCAGCCCTGAGCCTTTATTTTTCCCGATAAAATATAAAAGGCACGTTTACAGTGCGTGTTACCCTCATGTCAGATTCCTAGATTCCGGCCTGCATCCTAAAACCTCATGGCCTTGCAATGTCAGCCTGGCAAGCCAAGCCTTGTCTCAGATTTCTGTGCAGTATAAATGTATTTGATGGGCTGATCTGAGGCTGTTTCATGTACCTTTGTTTTTAGATCATTATAGGCTTCTTTTGCACATTCTCAGATTCCTTGCTGCAACCACAGGATTTCTCAGCCTTGCCAGTGCTTTGTTCCTGCTTCTCAAGTTGTCAAACTGACTACACAGGCAGTCCAAAAACCCGTACACTCTTGACAAAGTTTTAAATTATTTATTGTTAACCTCTCACTGAAAATTAGCCTCCTTGTGACTGTGTGGAAGAGAATGAAAATTAACACTTTACTGATTGTGAAAGAAGGCTTGAAATACTAATGAGGAAATGCTGTTAGTTATGTACAGAATAGCATGATGCAACATAGACTTAATATTCCTTTTTTCCTTCCTGACTTTAATGACATTTCCCTGGCTACTAGTCTCTTCTCCCCATAGTTGCATAATCTCTGACCCTAACATACTCCTGCTTCACTGCTGCTACCAATGGGCTTCTTTCAGAATTCTTTACTTGAGAGATATAATTAAGTTAGAGTTATTTTCTCAACAGGCATTTAACTTGAAGATCGCTCTTCCTGTTCCACAGCTGACATGGTGCTTGGGTGACTGAACACTGGCATCTCTTTTGTGTCAGTGGGTCCAACAAGAGATGTGGTCTCTCTTCACAAACATTGCTTTGATTTTGAGGTCAGCATACTGTTGGTAATAGTTTCTAGAGCACTGAATCTGAAAAGCAGAGCTTTAACAGAAGACCAACAGCTCCTTTTCAGTCATCTAGAAGTTCTTTGTAAATGTCTACTGTGGTTTGCTGTATGTCATCCTCTTTGATGAGGAGGACTCTAATTTATAATGCTGTTTTAAACAGGAAACATTGGCAGCCAGCATGGACGCTTTAGGTGTGGTTTGATTATATAAATCAGTTCGGCTTAAACCTGGATATATGTCTCTGCCCCTTCCTTTCACTTGTGGGTACAGCAGTGCAAGCCTGACTCAGCACTCAGTTGCTGCAGATTGCTACACTGCAACTATTTGTTGGGGTTTGGGGGGATTATTTTTTTGTTAGTTTAGGTCCCTGAACTAGCTCAGCATGGTCCAGGCGTTTGCCAGTATTGGTGCAAGGAAGTTAGAGGAAGCCCTTGGTGTGAGCAGGGCAGTGAGACTGCTTTCCTTTGCACCTCTTAGTTGGTCACAAGACTGCACAAGAATGCTTAGACCCGTATCAGATACATAGCTCAAACATACTCAAACATACAATCATGGTGATGGAAATTCTCTGCGTGGAGAAGAAGGTAGCAATATGGGAAAAAGACTGCCCTGCAGTTTAAAGATCCACAGAATAAATTTGAAAGGAAGATTTTGCTATAGTACTTCAGAAGGCATTTAAGAGCAAGGACAGAATTTAAAATCTCATTTTAAATCAAATCGAATTAGATGATACTATTTGTTGAAGTTGGTGGTATGAAGCATATATGAAATAATCAATACCGGTTACATATGTGTTGAATTTCTTAGGCTCTCATAACACACCACAGGTATAAACTGGTGGACGTGCGTGCCACCGAATGCTGAGGAAATTCAGGAAACCACCTTTTGCCTCAGTACTGCTGTGAACAGATGTTGTTTATTCCTCTGCAGTAGTCATGCAGGCACATGTAAAAATGAAATGACTGGTTTGTATGAGGAATACATTATTAAGTATGTAAATTCATGTACTTACCTGAATCTGATTTGCTTTAGGTGGGCGAGTAATACAACTTGTAAATCACCGTACAGAAACCAGTAAAATAACTGGCAGAAAATAGTGAACGTAAAGAATGCATAGTTAATCTCTTAAAATTCATGCATGTTGTGGCTGTACCTGTGCTTTGTGTGTTTACTGCTGAGACTGAGTACCTGCATTTAATGCTGCTTTACTGCCAAGGATAGAACCTGTGCCTATTTGCTCTGGAATGCGACTGCTGCCTGCATCCCATTTAGAGCCTGTCAACAACTGTTTATTTCTAGGAAACAAAGAATTTAAAACTGAAAATACAATACTGCAGTGGTCTGCATACTCCAAAAGTATGTCAAGAAGCTAGGCCATAGATTTATTTTCTTTTTTTAAAGTTCAGTAATACATTTTACTTAAACAGTGGAGTGTAGAAAGGTATGATACATGACCTGAAAACTGAATGCTAGGAACTTTAACAAATCACATTAACTTCTTCTGTCTGTTGAGATTTAACTTACCTTGAACTGAGCCTTGATCTTACTCTAGCTTCTGTTGAGTTGAATCCTCCAGAGGCCCCCAGAAGCAGTATGTCTGCGTGGGCAGCAGCTGTGGTGACAAGAATCTTTCTTCCAAGAGGGCATTGTGTCCCAAGTGAACTATTCTGTTGGGAGAAATTATGTCAGAAGTTCCTGGGCTCATGATGCTTCTGCCTTGCAGGCTGCCATATCCATCTTCCTTCAGTTTTCTGTCACTATCATTATCCTTTGTATCTGAGATGCCAAAGAACTGAAGTACAAATTAAGGTTGTTCCCATGTACATTCTGGGTGCTGAGGTCCAGAAGAACCATTTTTCTTGCCCTGGGTGAATTTTCCTTGAGAAGTTTCTCTCTCTGATTTTCATGATCGTGCATATGGATCTGTGCACTGGCAGGGCCCTCAGCAAAACAAATCTGATCAGAAGCAGGGTTGTGCATGTGGCAGCCATTCTCTTGGATTAGCCAGCGTACTCGAGATGGAATTTGTGCTGGCTTTATTCCTTTACTCTGGCTGCAGGTGGGCAGGTGATGCTTAATCCTTCAAAAAGCCTGTTGGTGCTAACTTAAGCATTCATCGTTTTTTTAACGGATCTGAACTGGCAGGGTGAATTCATACCCAATCAGCAGGGTCAGCTTATTCCAGATCAGTACTTCTACACAGCCATGGCACTCCTGATGAAGTACAAGGAGCCCTAAAGCTGGGTTTATGGTATTACTGAGCCGTAGCCTGAGTTCAAAGGCTGGATCAGAAAGCTATGTAATTTAACTTCCTTTGGCCAGTTTTTCTGACTCCAACCTCGAGCTATTCAAAGGAGTGCTTCCAGTGGACCTAGAGGATAACTCAGAATGGCTGCATGGGGAAGATTTTGTCACAGGGCTGCTAATGCAGGACTAAGTGCTGTGTAAAGGCCTGAAGATTTAATAATGACAACACCTGCCAGGAGCTTAGAATGGCAGATGGGAGAATGAGAGTAAGTTGAGAGGCAGACTGCTGCTTTTCTTCCCAAGATGTTCATTCTAGTGTATAGCTAGTTTTATATTTCCTATTTAATACAAATGAGTATTTCAGCCTCTGTCAAGCTTCCTATTAAAATAAATTATATAGGCTTTCTTACTCATTCCTTGATGGAATTCAAGATATTCTGACATTGTCATAAGATAATCTCTTATTTTAGAAGCCTGCTTTTGTTTGATACAGAAAGAAAGTGATTTTCTCAGTCACAAGGTCAACGAAAGTCCTGAATAAGACACATGTGAGAGCACTAATATTTCTCAAAGGGGTGGTTTAAAAAGAGATGTTTTCAATAAGTACAGTCAGAGGAGTTAAAAAAGCCCAGGGAAAGAAGAAAATGAATTGCAAAGTACACTCCGTGTTAAATAATTTTAAATTCATGTAATAAGTACAGAGGAAAAAATATGCATTAAACTCATAATGGGCATATATGTATCTTCATATTGCTGGAAGGTTAAAGGTGATCTTTAGCTACAGCTCTGGGTCTGGGGTGCCCTTTAAGAGACAGACTGGCATAAGCCAGATGAAATTGATTTTTTTTTCTTTCTTTTTTTTTTTTTCTTAATGCTAAGCCATCCAGAGGTTCATTCTTGTGCAACTGTCTCCCTGTGAAGCGACTCGAGGTAATTCCTTGGCAGCTCATGGTATTAGAGGTAGAGCAGCCTAAGGAAATGTCCAAATGAAAGATTGGCAGAAACAAAAACCTTCTGGAAATTCTTGTGCGTGAATGTAGGAGAATGCTTGAGAAGAGTGTAAACAGCCCTTTATTCTGGGTTAAAAAGTAATAGCTTTTAAAAAAAGAAAAATTGGGAATTAGTTTATTTTTCTTTAGTTAGTTAGGTTTTATTATCTTTTTAATAGTTTTCAGCTAACTGAGGAAGGGTGGGCCAACTATGAAACTGTAATGTAGTCTAGATTTAAGGAACACAGCATTCTAACTAAAACTGAAACTGATATTATTGGAGAGTACAATTAAAAAGATGAAAATATAGATAATGTCTGATCTAAGACTGAGCAGACATTATTGCAATTTGTAATTGCTTGTGGAGGAGTACTTGGTAGCCTGCAATTGACGTCAACAGCGAAACCCTAGAGAGTATGGAAAGAATCACAATTAACCTTTTTCAAAGTAATTTGAATTTGCAAGGCAAAGGAAGTTATCTGGTCCAGACTGAAGCTACAAGAACTTCAGAAGCTTTTTTGCCTCCAGTTCCTTTTCCTACAGGTCTTTTTCTCTGTAGTCTGGAGAACTATGTTTATTTTTTCCTTTTTTATCTAAAATAAAACTGCATGCAGTTTCATGAGCCAAGAAAAGCAAAATTATACTTGGAGATTGTTGCAAATGTATAGTGCATCAGTTCATTTTGCTCACAAATGTCTGCATTGGTGTGAACAAAATATAGCAATGTTATCTCTAACCTACAAAAATTCTTCAGAGATACGATGTATCTGTGGTAGATAATGGGACACAATTTGAGGGCATGCATTTAATTCATCTGTGTTGACATGCAAGTTGAGACAAGGTTATGTTCTCTGGTTTTTGACAGTAGCTGTCTGGAAGCTGGTCGGTTTGTCGTTTCTTATGCCACTTCATCCTGATTTACTTTCCTAGGAAAAGTTACTGTAGTCCTGCACCCTTGGGAGTACCTGTAACCTTTAGATCCTGTGACCTAAAATCATCTCGCCCATGCAAACCACCCACATTCATCTTATGTAGACTAATACCATCAATTAGTACACGTGAATTTTAGAATCAGTAAATTTCTCCTTACAATTTTCTTCTGAAGTAAGGGAGTGCTCATTTCATGTTAGAGCTGAACAGAGACACAGAGATACTGGTAGTACCAGGGTCACACAGAAATCTGTGATGGAGCAGGACCTCTGACATGTCTAGAAGTCCTAGGCGAAGGTCTTACTCAGTGGTGCCTTCATGGTTTCATCTTCCAAGTCTCCAGCGATTCTCAAAATCAGAAAATCATATGTTGTTTCACATAAAATATTAAAAATCAGAAGGGTGGTTTTTTTCCTAAATTTCTCACGAATTTAATTTTTTTTCTTTTTTTTAATCAAAGGATACTCAGAGATCATTCAGGTCTCTACTGTAAATTGGATATAGTAAAAATGCATTCATAGAATTGTGTCGCATTTTTACAGTCATGACTTAGAGACAGTGTAATTCCCTTTCTACCTGAGAACAGTAATGCTGAAGCCAGACTTGGTTAATGACATGATTATATCACCAGTTCTATTAACTTAAAAGAAATGGGATCTACCATTATTCTTGCTATGTCTGGTGTGTATATTTATAAATATCAAATTGCAGTTTCCAGAACAATTATAAAACCTGAAGGAAAATTGTAGGAAGTTTCTGTTGCTTTATCAAGTGACTTTAAGCATATGGTAAAAAGCAAAGCCATACACAAAGGCACAAGAATTTTTCTGAAAGGGCATTGTAAGTTCACAGTGTAGTGGTTCTTCGGCTGCAGTTTTCAAACTACAGCATTTTGGGGACTCTTATTCTCTTTATCTAGCCCCCCCCCCACCTCTCCCATCTGCAAGACATGAGCCAAGCAAACGGGGAGTAGGGTCTGTTACCTGCTAACATCCTTTGAATCAGAAGTCAGAGTGCAGGGAGGCCAGATAAGGGATCCTCCTTTTTTCTTCAAAGTGGCTGCAAATGTGTTCAGAGGGGGAGAGAGAGAAGTGCTGAACTGTACTAGGTAGGCTAAATGAACATGGGATAATATTGTCCAACATAAGAAGTGACCAGGAAGATTGTGCTATGCAGCAGTTGATCTTCAGGAGCAGCTTTCTAGGAGAATAATTAAATTCTCTAGCCCTTTGACAAAGGTGGATGTGAGTGGAAAGAAAATTCCTCTCTTTCAATTCTTCCCTCTGTGCCAGAGCTAGAAATGACAAACCAGATTAGCTTTAGTTCTCTTAATCAATGTGGTTTCGTTTGTTAAAGGATCAAGTCATGTTATAGGTCTGTGTTTTTATTGCTGTGCCTGCTGAGTAGTTATTTACATTGATTATTTTGCTATAGAATTATTATATAACCACTTTGTACTGGATTTAACCTTTTATAGTCATTTTAGGCAGCAGGGAATCAGACTGTATGTTTTTACAACTGATCTTTATTACAATAGTGTCACTCGCTATCATTGTCTTCAGTATTACCCAGTATTCTTGTTGAAAGCTATTCTCCAGATACTCAACATTAATAACTAATAAGAAAGTCATTTAAGATAATGGGATCTTTTAGCAAAATCTCTGATTTGATATTTTAATTGTTGGTCCCCATTCTCCATTTATCTAAGTCCATATGTTTCATATGCTTATTATCTCATTAAAATGAGAAGGAAAACGATGACATTTTGAAGAAGGATAATCTTTTGTTTGTAATTCTGCTAGACTACACCATTTATAATTTTCCTTCTGTGATTTTTTTTTTCCTTCATTGCCAATCTATCACCTGTATGATGTACTCTTTTGAAAGTAAATTTTTAGCTCAGCTAAGCTACCAACAAAAGACACTCTTTCCAGGATTGGTATGCTGAACAAATTTCAGCACATAATATGTTATTGCTGGGGTTGTGAGGGTTTTTTTGTTTCACTGCAGGTCTGAAATGCTGGTTTTGTTAGCAAAATGCAAATCCTTCTCATAAAGCAGAAGCTTTATCTGTGTACTTTAATGTATTTAATAAATAGTCAAAAGTTAAACAGATACAGATGCTTCCTCCTATTTTATGTGACAGTACTCTGACAATTGATGAATATGTTCTGTTTTGTGAGAGCAGCCTTCTGCTCAAATGTATCATCCTAACCTGTGATTTTCTTAGTTGAGTTTAGGCTGCATTTCACTGTAGATGGAGCTGTATCACACATAAAACCAACCAAAAAAACTATTAAAGTTGCCATCTGCAGTTAAGGTATCTAAAACATAATAAATAAAAATCATAGAAGTAGTTGTCATCTTCCAGGCGGAATAATGGCAAAGGCAAAGCCAAGAAATCATGTGAGAGGTGCCAGTGCTGAATACTGGTTTCTCAGTGCTGGGCTGAGATTGTGTTTTCAGATCCAGGGAGCCTAAAGTACAACCAGGGCAGACTACATGCATGACCATCAGGGCTGTATATGCAGGAGAATCTATACATAGGCTGCAGCACTACAAGCGCTGCTCCCTAGTCCTTCCTTAGTCAGTGAATGCTCACACGTCTTGTCACTGTGTAGGGGATCTGCAGTACCATATGTAGCAAATAGCTGCCTTTTGGTGAATCTTTTGGCTGTTCCCCCAGCCCGCGTAGGGGCAATAGTACTCTCATCACAGGGACTGAAGCATGGCCTCATGTCTCAGTTTATTGAATAAGCTGCAGCCAGAGCACAAAGTCACCCAGTTATGAGTGGAACACTTGTCCTGTGGGTCCGGACTCCCTTCTGCTGACACTGGGTAGGAGGGCAGCAACTTCTGGGACAAGAGGCAGAAGGCAGCTGGAGCTGGTGGCAGCTCTGACATGCTGCAGGTTCCTCAATGAACATAAGCAAGGGGCCCCATGAGGCTCCTCTCTGAAGGAATCTGTTGGCATTGGGAATGCCCAGTAAGCAGATGTTACAGTGCAAATGCCACCAAGTCTGCCTTCCCTGCCAGGGAACAAAAGGAATTGCGAAGCATTCTCTCACAGGAAAGGGCCTGTGTTGTTGGGAGAGGTGAAGGTCGCTGTGAATTACAGGCTGTCAAACCTGATGTTATTTTAAAACCTCTGGTAGATTTTCCTCTTTGGCTTTTGGATAATAAGAGAAGTTCGGATACTGTAAGAGAAAGGACTGCATTTTCCATTGCTTTATTCCTTTCAAGTTGGCCACTTAAACAGGCACAAAGTAAGTGTCAAGTTACACATTTACTCTTCTGATTTTATATTGCATTTACACTCCCTTTGCAGAAGTGCAAATACCCATTTGAATTTGTGACACCAGACCAGTCAGAAGTAAGAATAGCTGGCTATGCTTCTAAGTAGTGAGGAGGGAGAAAGAGGGAGCATGGAAACTATGCATGGCCAGTTAGGTGTTTTTTGATGCTGACAGAGTTGACTGGTTCTCTTGCATTTATCATAAGAATGGCAGTGATTTCCTGCTTATATGGTGCAATTGAGGCAGTCTTCTCATTCTGTCCCCTCTGAATCTCCAGGGTTTCCAAAAAACACAGGTTTAGAGGAAACACTTGAAACAAGAAATTCTGGCACTTTGCTTGGGCACTGAGGAGACAGAATGAGAAGATATGATACAGAGGAGAGGCAGTGGAGTAAGAAACTCAGCTAACACAGTGGAAGAACGTTGTCTTGCTATAAAACATGAAAAGTGTTACAGGGTTGAAAAGAAATCTTTCGTGGGTATAGATGTGTAATAAAATGTGTAATAAAAAACAGTATTACACACTGAGAGGTCTAATGACCTTGCTATTATCCCTCCCAGTTGATATATCTGTATCTGTTTACCCATTTTTCAGTCAGACAAGATCTTTCCTCAACTTGACCCTCATTCTTCCATTTTATGCTTGGATTATAAGTTCATAAATGCTACGTTCACATTAACTGAAGTTTAATATTATAAAAAATTCCTAGTTTGCCTTCATTTTTCAAAAGCCTTGTAGCTTAAATATTTTAACTTTCAGGTGCTAAAATTCCTCAGGTGGAAGAGCTGAGCTTTTGTTTGCAATTCTATCAGAATGGGCCATTTATCTCTTTCTCAGCCATTTCCCTGTAGGAAGTAGCATATTAAAGTTCCTGTGTCTACACTGGCACAGAAGACAAATAAGATTTTCCTTCCTGAGACTTGATGTTTTCTAAAAGTGCTGAAGGAGTGGGATAAAAAGCGGAGAGTATAAATGGCTTGAGAAGAAGCACGTTCTAAACATTTAAGCCTTGTGTTATTCAGAGAAGAAACATGGACCTTAATCCCTTCTTACACTGAAACCATACAAAGGTCCCTGCTTGCTTAACAGCCCATGAATCTTTGTTCCTGATGCACAGTTTTATAATAGCTGTAAAAAGGAAAATTCTCCTGGGTGTTATCAGGATCAAGACCGTTCACTGGCCCAAAAGTCTCCAAATTTATTTCTCTGAATTTAGATGTGCTCTTTTTTGTTAATAAAAAGGAGAAGTACAACCCCAGGACACGTGCTACCCCATGGGTTTCCCGGTGTTCTGTTTCCAACTACCAGCCATTTTCTAGTTATAGAAGTGTGTTCCATTGTAGTGAATTTATTGCTCACAGGCTTGACTGTCTTGATTACCACCCATAGACCCCATAAAAATGTGTGTAGATGCCAGGAGTCTGTAAACCAGTGGTTGAGAAGCTCTGTCCTAGATTTTTTGTGTGATGTGTGTTTATGTAATCTCTTTTAAAAATCTTACAGCAAAGGAAGTCCCACCAGCCTTCTGGACTGAGAGATTCACCACTTCATTTTAACAAGGTTTTCCTTGCTCATATTTGAGCATATTGAGACTTTTTCTGTGTCCTTAGCATAGTCATTACAGAGGACTACTGATTACCAGCATTCTTGTAACGTTCTAAGTATTTTAAGAGGGACGTAGTCATCTTTAGTCTTCTTTTAAAATCCTATTTTTTGTCACTAATTATGCTTTCCAATCATCTTGTTATTCTAGATGGTCCCTTTGGACTTCATCCAGTTGGTTTATAATTTTATGTCAGTGTGGTGCTCTAAAATGACTTCTTGAGGCCCTAGTAGAGCAAGTGAATAGGTACCCAGCCTTTCTGTTAGTGCATCACAGCCTGAGCATTGTCTTTATCAACACCATGTTGTTCCTCTGCATTAATTTTGTCAGTCGTATTAATTATTGTATCATATTTTGAGATCCACAGTCTAGCCCTTAGTATATTTGGGCATTGTGTTTCCCCTCCCCCAAATGGATTATTCTCTTGAGAGGTTTGGTTTTTTGGTTGTTTTGTTTTGTTTTAAATTTAATTTAATCTCTTTGATTTCAGATCACTTCCCTGATCTATGATTTTTAATTCTGTTCCTGTACTCCAAAGTGTTTACAATCTGCCTCAGCTTGGAGCCATCCATAGGTTTTATTAACATACTCTGTGTTCCAGCATCTAAGCTGGTGGCAAAACTTAGAATAGAAGTTGGGCCAATATGGAACTCTGCAGGACCCTGTTTGAAATGCCTTTCCTCTATTTAGGTAGCTTAAGTGGCATTTTTTGTCTTGGAACAGACTGCCCCATGCAAAGCAGATGTGACTTTTGGTGGAAGATTGATTGAAAAATATTGACTTTGTCCCTAAGTAAAGTGGGACAAATGAATCAGCTTGATGCGTGATGTAACACCTCTTTTTCCCCTTTTTGCTAATGTAGTTGGAGAATAAGTCTCTTCTCTTGGCATTTGAGATTTTAGTTAAGACTGGTGTAAGTGGTCAGCAGATGCTATACTGGTGAGGGTGGATTTCAACAAAAATGTATGAGTGACCAGCCAGCTTTGCTGTCAAAGCTGTGCACAATGCTAAACATCAAATAGTCCGTGCTCCTAGCTGGAACCAGCATTTCAAACTTGCCGTACATTTTTTTTCTGGTATCTACTGTGCGCTGTTGGTGAATCACATAGGTAGGAAGGTGCATTTTCTTTTCAAAATTTATCAGACTATACCTAAGCTGTTACAAATGTTGAAGGCAATGGCACTGCATTAATTTACATCAGCCAAAGTTCACTGTCAAAATTTTTACCTCTATAGTGATTCACAGGATAGATTTTTCCCCACCAGATCAAATTTTGAACTATTGATTTATACACAAAGTAAGTTATGCTTCCAATATTTTTTGTTGTTTGGCTTTATCTCTGCCATCTAATTTTGCTTCTGCTCAGTCAAGCATGACATGGCAATCCGCAGGCACTGAAATGATTTTGATGGCACAAATTCAGCATTGCTGTTTGCACGCAACACTTGCAATGAAGAAGGCAGTAGGAGAGTGGTGTGTCTGTGGATTTAGTGTGCAGGTGCTGTTTGTTGGCACCTGTGCATGGGGACTGATGTGTTTATTTTGTCTTGTGTGCAGATCATTCCTGCGTAGCATCCTCAGCAAGTCTGGAGCACTTATGAGAACTTATTTTTACAAAGTCAGAAAACTGAATTCTTATGAAGCGATATATAATGAAATGACCCAATAGAAAGTCTTCGGAAGAGAAGATTACTTGAGAATATTAGAGTAGTTCTTGCAGCTATAGATTAATGAGCTTCCTGAATTGTTTTAGAACTTTATATCATGTTATAGTCAAAGATTTACTGCAAATATATATATTTATTTCTACTTCCTTTAGTCCTAATATGTTATACTATTGTTTCCTTCAGCTCTCTCTTCATACAGATGGTTTTTTGTCTTTAATTAAAATACTGTCATATTTTGACAACACTTCCAAGTAAACACCCATCATTTTGTTTTTACGTCTGTTTATAGTGAGCAGTTGTGAAATACTTAATTTTACATTTTGTATGGCTTCCCCAGTTCTAACAGAAAATTTCTTTTGTCCTGTCTCTCTTCCAATACAAGGATGCAACTAAGAGTGTTCAAAATAACCCTATTCATTAGAATGAATAGGATTAGCAATGTGATGAGAATCTAATTGTGAGAAATACGCTAATGTTCAATTTATTTTTACTGAGCCACTTTGCCGGTATAAAAGGCAATTTAAATGCATTAGTAATAACAATGATGAATTTATGTTATAGGTGTGTCCAAAAGTCCTGTTTGGCCATGGAGGTGAGTTGTGCTTGGAGTTGTATGAACGCTTATGCTGCATGTTCATAGGTTTTGGTGCCAATTACTGAGTAAACGTAATTAAGCCTCCCTTTTCCAAAATAGCTCTGTTCCCATTTTAGACGCCTCTTTGTGAGGGCCGTGTCTCTAAACTGCTATGAACTGTTGTGAGTGTTACCGGTTACACGTTCAGATCTTGAGATAGAGGTGAATGAGCAGGGAGTCGGAGGGGAGAAAGCTCTGAAGATCTGGGGTTGGGATCTCAGGCTGGGGAGTCAAAGCCATGTCTGAAGAGAATAGGAGGAGGCACGGGCTAGGAAGCTGGAGCCCAGGTTTGGGCTGCACAGTGGGAAGCAAGATTGCGTTGTGATGCTGGGCTCCCCTCTTTGGGAAGGGAAGGATGAAAGCGTGAACTTCTGCTGCTTCTGCAGCCTCCGTCATTGGTAATATTTATCAATGGCACTGTTGGAGAGAGCAGTACAAGCTTTGTGCTGTGTCATAAGGTATTTTTGCTGTCAGTCACTATGGTACAGCATCAACAGAATTTTCTATTTACTAGAAAAGTAATAATAATTGAAGTTAGTCTGATTAAGATGAAGAGAATTACTTGGCTCATAAATTCTCAAAACTATTTCCTCCACTCATTTTTTTTCTGTTTTTTTTTTTGTTTTAATCTCTCTGTGTAATCTTATACTATTAATTCAGATGGCACCTTAAATACTTTATCTTGCTTGTAAACACAAATAAATTACTAGTATGAGTTTGTTTTATTGGTTAATTCATTCACAAATGCCTCCTACAGTGACTTGACAGAGGAGATATAAATTAAAAATTTATCCAAGGAAACAGAGCAGCTACAGCATTTCAGATGCTGTCAGCTAAGTAAATTGCATTTTATATCAGAAGTATATTTTAAGTTATATGAGTTGATACAGCCCAGGTGTTCTTTTTGGTAGCTTTGGGAGAAGCTGTTAATGTCTCCCCCCATCTTGCTCAGTATGTGCACATACATATCTGGTTGTGAATTAGTTTGCATTATGTTCCTAAAACCTTCTGTCCTCCTCTTGTCTGGAAGCTGCCTTTCTGCTTGCTGAAGTTCTCAATCTCTGCTGATTAATTCCTTTCACAAAAGCTGTGCTGTTGCAAATTCCCATCTTGCCTCTTGAATGCTGGTAGAGAAAGCCATTCCACATGTGGATGGAAACTGTGAAATAGTTCAGGAACACAAACTGGCATTTGGTCCTCTGGGTTTTCAGCAGCATCTGGAAGATGATGATGACACCTTTTATCCAGATCAGGAGATCCAGAGAACAGTAGGAGGAGGCAGAAGACTGGCCAAGGCAAGTGTATGGGCAACGGACACCGAGGGCCAGACCTTTGAGTTGCTTCCTGGCTTGGGGGCCCAGTGAAAGTGTATTAATCGGATGACCTACATTTTTTTGAGATCTAGAGGAATGACTTTCAAAAAGACAACCTAGTAGATGGTCCCTGAGATACTCGCAAAGCTGCACGTGAAACCCAGGAGGTGGGGGTATGTTGAAGGCTGAGGGCTTTTTGTTTTTAGATCACAGGGATATCACTGAGTGGGTTCTCTGCGAGCTGGGGGTGCTAGAGAGGAAGTAACATGGTGGTCTTTCTTGCAATGTTGAGACAAAGTAGATCCTGATGTTTTTTGAAGGTTTTGTATGAGGATTTCCACACATCCAGTGGAACTGAGCAATCAGGTTTTGAGTTTTAGACTTGTTTTCTCCTTGCTGTATATGAATCTAGTATGAAGTTGCTGGTCATCTGTAGCATTATTGAGGTCTCCCTGTTGGAAGTGATCTGAAGTGGTAGGAATAAGCTGCTTTCTGGGAAACAACAGGGAAGATAAAAGCACTGGAAAAGATGACTCCAATTGGGAAAGAATGTATCTCACAGTGCAAGACAGTCTCAGATGTGTTGCTTCCTTTGGGTATAGCTTGAGGAACCACTACAGCTGCCACTGAACAGGCAGCCCAGATTTCAATCTGGGTTTCCCATTATTTTTCCTTGCACTGGCCTTTGTCTGACTTCCTGGAAGGCTGACTGAAGGAATTTTTGGCATAGTTAACTTTTCTGTTGGATTGGCTCACAGAAGGTAATCTGTGGAAACACATGGAATTGACTGCTCAGAGGAGTCTGCAGGAGGGCACATTTGTAGCTGCTAGGAAGTAGGCAGTAGTGGGGACACCCTTTTATCAGCAGTTAGCCATTAGATTGGCTTAAATCTACTGTTAAATTGTACACTCATGATCTTCCCATGCTGCTTGATGTCCTTTTTCTTCCTGCACTGATTTCTTTGAAGGCAGAATGCCATGCTGCTGCAATTCTGCTGGAAGGACTGTGTTGAGTTTCTCAGTTTACTGCACTGTGGCAGCATATAAATACCTGTCAGAGTTGGTGTTTGTTATCTTTGTGTTCTTGGGATATTTGTGTGCCTGTTGGTCTGGCCATTGTTGTGTCTTTGTTTTGTATCTTGCCCTCAACTCTTGTGATATAAGTGCTTGAAAAAAAACCTAGTTTGTTTGTAAGAAGTGAAGTTTTAATATACGTCTAAGTAGAAATGCCTAGTTAGTTCTGTAAGCAAGGATTACAGAGGTGCTGTGTCTTGGACAGAAGAAACTAGACAAGTACTTAATTGCTGTGATTCTGACCATTTATTCGCAAGATGGTTCAAGAGAAAAACAAGCATAAGCATACATTCTGTGATTGGTGACTAAATGCAAGAAAGGAAGAGGGCAGAAGCAGACATAGGCATTCATCACAATTTAAGTCATATTTCACTTGCCAAATTACTGTGTCTCATGAAATTCACCCTTATTTCCACCTCCTGGCTCTGTCACCCATGTTTGTTGACAGATGATAGGTTAGCAGATTGTTAGCATTTTTCACGTGATTGCGTTAGAGGGCGTGAGACCTGTCTGAAAAGTTTTTCTTCTCTTTTTTATTGATTGATAGTCAGAATCTCTTGAGAGTTTTCTGGGATTTTTAATGCTTTCAGAACTGCTTCTTTCTCCTTGCACTGGTTGTTGAGCCTGCCTTGCCTCTCAATTGCCTGACACAAGAGAGGCAGCTCAGGATTTTAATACTAGCTGTCAGCAAGAGGTCTGGAGAGTAGTGTGTCTGGAGCACCAAGAAATGTTGATTCTTCAAATGTCTTTTCATTACAAATTCTTAAAATGGAGTCTCTGACCTTCAGGGACAAAAAAGCTCCAGGGGAAGAAAAGGTCAGCTGCCAGCTGACCAGTAATCTCACAGGTATGAAAAGTTTCTGTAGGACCGGTCAGAAATGACACTTGTGAAAACCGGGATATGTAACTGGCAGTGATAATTGTAGGCAGAACATATACATAGAAGGAGTGGGCTCAGAGTCAACCACTTTCTGCAATGTTTTCATACCTTTAAAGTAATGTTGAGACAGAAACACACGTAACAGAAGAATAGGCATTTTTTTAAATATATGTAGAACTGAAATGTAAGCATAAGTTTATCTGAGTTAATTAGTGTTCTTTTAGAGTTACTGAAGTGGCTGAAGTTCAGCTTTTGAAATATCTCTACATGTTATGCTATCCCCAGATGGCTAAAAGCTGCTAAAGATGTTGTTCTTACTAGTGTTGTGACTTTGTGTAGCTCCTGATGGCTAAACCTGACTGTGGTTCGAGCCGTGTCTCCGAGGTGCTCAATTTCTGGCTTCATATTTTTATTTTAAAATATGGGAGTTTTAACTGATGAAGGATTGTAAAGTATTCAGTGTTCTTGAAAAAAATGGTACCAAATTAATTCAATTATAACCTTTTCCAAAATAAGTGGCAGAGTTATGTGATTTCATATATAAGGAGACAAAGTCCCTCTGTGCGTTTATTTTTAAAGAGAATCTGAAGGGGGGAGGAGTTGTTTAGGTTTGTAACAGGTAACACCAAACATTTGCGTGACAAAGCATTTCAAAGCCAACCTCCATCCAGAGCAAAGGAATTCAAATTGAAGGAAAATATGATATATATTTAAAGTTCTACCCTACAGTCATCTAGATGGAGGGCTATCACAAAGGTTTTTCAGTATGTTTTGCAGCCGTGAGTCCTTTTATGGCTAATGTGACTTGTATGCATAAATTCCTGTGAACTGCAGTTAGACTAGAGGCAGTATGATGACTCAGTTTGCCTGAATGCTGGGTCTAGTCTGGCATAAATCCAAGTCAAAATGGGCAACTGTATCATATACTAACAGTCCAATATGAAGCTGCTCCAAAGCTTCACAGGGGCTATGCATGACCACTGTCACAGAAGTTGACTTCAAAAACTGTTGTTTATAAAACAAAAAACAACCTCTTGTTTTTGATGCTAATTGTTGTAGGAATATTTACATGAGCCATGTTTCTAGAAGGCATTCCTCCTGCTGCTGAGGCTGTGCTGTGAGCACCGTACACCAAGCAGGAAAGTCCTTTCAGCTGGTGTTTCACACTAATATATCACCAGAGTGATGACACTCTGCTAATATAATACACAGACTCCAACACCAGCAGAGTGCTAGTGAGCGGAGGTGCCGTGTTTGTGATTTAGTAGCCTTATATATCATCAGTGTCACCAGCTGATGCTTGCTAGCATGACCTCTAGCAGGGAAGGACAGAAGGGATCTTTAAAGCAAGATGAAGACGAGGTTAAAAAAAGATGATAATGACATGAAATCTTCAAAGGATCTCCCACTTCTGTGAGTTATTCTTTGATCCTATGTATAAACATGGGATAAATTGTTCTTAAACAGATCCTACTGTTCTTGTGTGTGGCTTAAACAACTTCTGCTTTAGGGTGGGAAATAAGGTGGTAACCAGTATGTTTTATTGTTGCTGTGGAAGAGGGCAGAGAACATTTTTTGCATGCCAGTAGAGCATGTTCAGTGACTGAACCAAGGTCTCAGTTCAGCCTTTGGGCTCCTCTCTAGGGAGCCCATGCAGTCCCTCCCAGCAGAGGGTAATACATCAATAACATGAGACTCTAAAAGTAAAACAAAGCAACAAAACCCACAGCAACAACAACAACAAAAATCCCTGAAGTCCTGAGGCACCAATGTTAGTATCTACAGAACTTGTTTTGTGCTCGCTCTCTGCTGCTGCCCCTCATCCTTTTCCACAGTGCCGTATGTTCTCCCTGTCCCCAGCTTTCATTTGCAACTGTGTGTTCCTCAGAAGTACGTGTATGGCATCCTCGTTCCAGCCTGGGAAGCAGAGGGTGGGCAGCACCCTGTATTTGTCATTCCACTTCCCCAGCCAAAGCTTTCGTTCCTCTCCCCGGCAAAAGGCTTTAGCAGCGCGTAGTGATCGGACAGGAGATAGCTGTGTAATTCCTGGAGGGGCAGCAGGGCAGTGGAAGGGTTTGTGCGAGGGTAAAGAGGAGGAGGATCCCTTTAGCTGAGGTGTTCAAAGTGGCAAAGTGGCACCTGTCCTGCCACTCTGTGTTGCAGCCTCCGGCGGAGAACGATCTTTGTCTGGTTTGTGGAGCAGGAGATCGGTGAAGGGACTGAGAGCCCATCTAAATTCAAAGAAATCATTATGACCCTTTCCAAAAGGCATTTCGCCTTGTGATATGTGGTGATTTCAACACCCTTTTGTGTGCCTGTGTGTGCATAGATCGTAAAGAATTTCGTATTTCACTCAAGTAGTATGTGCAGATATAGGAGTTCAATCTCATTCCTGCTGTTCATTTGGTTTCCAAATAAGAACCGTGCCTTGTTGCAGCAAAGCTGTGCTGTGACAGGTTCTTTCTCCACCACCTCACTCTTACCTCACCCACGTAATGAACCAGGATTTGGGTCAAGTGTTCATGAAGTCAGTTATCCATATGGATTGAATGTCTCTGGGACCATGAATGTTTAATCAGACATTTGTTAGCAAGCTAAAGAGGCAACATTATGTCAAGCACTGCGCTGTCAGAAAATTCCTTGCCTACTATCGCTATGGTAACAGCCAACAAATACCTGCTTATTTTGTGTTAGCATCTGAGCTGAAGGAAAATCCCCAGGCGATAAATTTTGAACATCTAGTGGATGGGCTGGAAGGGCAGGGAACCAAAGAAGGTACTACCATTTTCTAAACCTGTTTGTCTGACTGACTGGTAAGTTTCTTCTGGAACTATTTCTGTCAATCAACAAGGAGCAGAAATGGATAGCACATCATCTGACCAGCCACCTGGACTGAATTTTAATTGCCGTTCCTGGGTAAAAATATTCAGCACTTCTCAACAGTTGGCCCAAATATGTTCATTAAAAACTTAATGAAGCATATATATTTTTCAAATAGCAAAATATCGTGAGCTAAGTGCTTCCTCTGAGGAATACATTGTTTCCAATATTAATTTGACTGGCTCTGCTGCTAAAGAGGATAATGGCCTGGCTAGCCTGTTAGTAGCTATTCAGCAATCTAGAATAGTAAGTCTGTTTCTGCCAGGCTACTTCAAAATTCCCTCATGTTTTAGAGTGCCAGTGTTTCATGGCATGTCCAAGCAGGGATGGGTACAGAGTTGGGTTAGATATTGCTCAAACAGAGCCCTACTCTCTCTAAAGAAGCCTTACTCTGCCATTTAACTCACCTCCCAGCTTAAAACCAGGCAGTTAACTTTGTGCCGTGCATGTTGCACTTCTGCGTTTCAAGTTAATGCCTCTATCCTTTCTTCAGTGCCTTTTTCCTTCCTCTCTCATCCCGTGACTTCTGTGAAACGGAGTAACTCTTTAGAATAAGCTCACACAGAATCTTTCAGAAGAGGAATTAACTAAGAAAGGTAATTCCCAGTGGCCTACCTGCCCTCCTTCCTCACAAAAGACCTATGCTAGGTAAGAGGCTGAAGCACGATGAATGTTTCCATCTCTCCCCACCACCCCAGTCTGCCTTCCTGCTTTGTCCTGGGGAATAGCCTAGGAAAACACACAGCCTTTGGGAGCCTTATCTCACTGGGGTCGGGGAGCAGCTGAAGGATTAGAGTCAACTGGGTAAACCCGGCTGGGTCTAGTGTAAAACTGGCTGGTGAAGCAGAGTTATCTCTCTGGCCCACCAAGCAGACGTTGATGGAGGGCTGCATCTTTGGGAACTGTTGTGCTTTTGGACTAGAGGTTTAGGCTATGGAGAACAGATGACTGTCTCTGCAGTCAGGCTCTTGCCTCGTAAATACGCTGTGGCTTGTGAAGCTCGGTCTGATTCACATCAGCTGTAGAACGGACAATTGTAGCAATTGTCAGAGGAACCTTGTTTCCAAATGTATATGGTCTCCGAATTAATGAGACTAGGAAGTCTTGTTGAGATACCTAAAGACTTTTAACTACTTTGTCTTAAACAGATTTAAGATTTTTTTTATTCCTCCAGTCATACCTTAGTATGTGGTATTCTGTCTCCAGAAGGAATTTAATGGGTAGTATTTTTTGCTAGATTGTATTGTTTTGAACAGTTCTGTGCTATAACCTGTCCTGGCAAGATTCTGAAACTAAGGGGCTAGTTTACGTGTTATAAGTAGGCTATGTAGGCAAAACTTTGATCTTGGAATACTGCAGTGTCAGAGAAAAACTGGTCCAGTTGCAGGGAAAGTTATGAAGGCATTCAACAGAGAGACTTCTAGAAAGTGTCAGGCATATTTTGCGTTCTCTGTCTTGGACACTTGTTTAATTGAATGTTAGTTATTTTCATGGACTATATTGTACTGCAACCCTCATCCTTTTAACAAACCCTTAATAGATTTGGATGGTATCAAACAGTTGATAATCTGTTTAGAAAGGCAGAAGATGAAATTAAATGGAAGTGGTTTTGTGCAGGCAATTTACCTAGCCTGTTTCCAATGCTTCCTTCATAATTTTTTGCTAAGGTCACGTGCAGCTTGAGAGGATATCTGTATTTGGTTTGTGTGGCAAGGTTTTGGTAGCAGGGGTGCTACAGGGGTGGCTTCTGTGAGAAGTTGCTAGAAG
>NW_010973123.1:2267632-2286024 GCF_000737465.1 Haliaeetus leucocephalus | reverse complement strand
GTCCAGCTGAGGAGGGGACTGACAGAGCGGCTTTGGTGGGCACCTGGCCTCCAGCCAGGGTCAACCCACCACAATATCATATGCATACCATGATGATTACAGGTTATATGTACTTCTATAATCTTGTAGCTTTTAAATGCTTAAGAGGCAACTGTGGTCCTTGCTTGATATTAGGCTGCTGCAGTAGGATTTGTGGAAGTGAATACATGAAGGAGCAGGAATGTCAGTGCTGTAATGTGATTGCTGTTCAGGGGTAGGTATGTCAAGAGCGTGACTCGATAGAGTTCACTACAAGCAAACTGAAAAATATGTATACTTATCTGTGAAGATGAGGCAAACTGCCCTTTTAAGTAGTTAAAAATAAAATGTCCATGGCTGAGTACTACTAATTGGGTAGGTGACACACCTGGAAATGACTGCTTGCTCTTTAAAATGCCTGTTGAAAAAGTAAGTTTTCTGGAAAATAAATTTAATAGAGCTTCAAGTAGGTCTCTTTTTTTTCTTTTTATTTTAAACACAAGATAACAATGTTCAGTCACAGATGCCTAAATGCAGGTACCTGGATAAAGACCTTTTCTGTTTCCATGGGAGTAAACTGGCATTTTTTTCATTGATCTGACCTGAAATTGCCATATTTTTGAAAAGTAACTTCAAAATGAGCTGTCGGCACATAGCCTTTTGAAAAATCAGGCTGATTACTTGATTGCCTAAATTTTGGCACCCATATTGAACACCTCTGCTATATTATTCTAAACATTAAGGACAATGCCAAAGGACAGTCCTTGAGGCTGTACAAAGCAATTCAAAGCTGGTCCACAGGTGAAACTAATTTCTTGTTATTTTCATTTAAAAGTTGATGATGATAGCAAGTGGTTCATGAAAAGTGGTCATGGAAAACAGTTCACAGTGTTCTCTCCAAAAATTTGGAAACTACTGATTTATGGCAAGTGTGTCAAGTTCCAGCCTCCTTTTGATATGGCAATATGAATTCTTTCTGTGCAAAGAGAAATTCTTGTATTTGTATCTGCACATTTGTGTGAACTTATTGTACATATTCAAGAAAGGTGAAGATAAAATGACTAGATTGTCATTTTTGGAAGACATAACAGATCATAATTTTCTGCTTTTCAAGTGAACAAGGCTCATATCCTTGTATTATGTGCTGGCATTGCTTTTTCGATGTCCATAAGCAGAAAGCAATTGTTTCTTCCTTTGTTTAGATTCAGTTTAACACACTGCTTTGATTTGGAAAGGAAAGTTCTCAGGTATTTTACAAATCTCTCTCTCTCTCTCTCTCTCTCAGCACAGTAAAGCTTGACGCTATAGTGTAGCCTTATGAGAACTTCTGTATGTAGAGGAAACATAGGGGAAAAAGGAATAACTGTAAATATGTAATTTGTGGGCCTATATTTTTCATAAACACGTGAGATTTACATGGAAAATACATTGGGCTGTTGGCCTGGAAACATGAGAATTGTCTATCCTACTGCACACAACTGAGATTTAAGTGCAAGTCAGTCATCTCTTACATTGTGCTGCTGATGGCTGTGGCTGCATTAAAATTGAAGGCGAGAAGACGCACATATATGGTTTTGAACTCCAATACAAGCATTCAGTTGGCCAAAAAATTGGTGTATCATTTCGCTGCAGTGAAGTTCTGATGTTTTTCTCTTGGTTACTCTGCTTGCGTGCTGTGGTCCACCTTGGCCTCCCCTCCTGGTCATGACACGTTGCTGAATTGTGGCATTTACTGGTTTGCCCTTAAGTATCCTCTGCCTTACTCCTAATCCTATATCGTTGTGATCGCTTTGCTACTGGCTCAGTGCTCAGTCTTCTACATGAAAAGCTGTTTGAGAGACAAAAGCGTGAGATGTCAGAGAGAAAAGTGAGAGTAGACTAGAGGTAGAGGCAAAAGATGGAGGAGGGGGAGCAATGTGTCTGTGGAGCAGGTTGTTGTAGCACAGTTATTAGGGAGCTGGAAAACTCTTGTAAAGAAATTCAGCATTAAAACCACAAAGGGAGGGAACAGCCTAACTACAGTTTTCTTCAGGAATAAACTTCCAAGACACATGTGTTACATGCCTAAGCTTCTGAGATGAAATGTAGTTGTAAATGGAAAATAAGTTGATCAAGTAACTTTAATTATTATGGGTTTGGGCCCTTGCCATTACAATAAAAATTTTCGTAGGCTCCCAGTGTGATATAACTATTGTATAAGTTATTAGTTCTACTTTATAACAACATCATCACAGTAGAGTGTTGAAGCGGATGTTGAACATGTTTTTTACATGCTGTATTTGTCATACTTTGTAATTCCAAATTATTCATTGCACTACGTAGTGTAGAGTTTGCATTTTCATTAAGCTGTCATTACTGCCAGTGTGTTGCTGTCGATGGGTCTGTTTTACATCTTGCTGCACAGTTAATAGCGATGATTGGAGAACATTTGCAGCCTTTGGTATTTCATCATATTGTTAATCGATTCTATTCAGATGGCTGACCGCTCTGTCACAGTAAAATGATGGCATTCTCTGAAACCTATTTTAAGTTAAATAGGATTGATTAGTGACAAGGCAAAATGTAAATGGCTGTTAGTATTTTTTTAAATGCGTAATACAGTGTCTGACTGACTGAAATAAGAACAAAACTTAGGGCTGTGATTTGAGCCTACTGTTAACTAATTACATTAATTATTACATTAATTTATTAACCTACGTAACAGGCACCTCCACAATTTGTTTTGGTGCATCTTTTGTATTTTGTAAACCCATTCTCCTACATTTACACATCACTCATCAATAAATGAGTTTTGTCCCTGGGAAACCTACGAAGGAGGGTAAGAGATTACTGCTTATTTAAAAAGGAAAGCAGGAAGTTCTGATTGTGTCCTGTCACTTCCCTGTGGAATTAACCTGGACTTTTACTCAAATGCAGCCTTTAACCTTGGGTGTATACTTAAACTATCCAACACATCTGAAGCTTATGTTTGTAGGCCTTCAAATTACTCCATTTGCAAAAAAACCCGGCAGAATAAAAACACCTGGTCGCCAAAAAGCCTTCATTATTCCCAAAAGGCTCCCAGAAGAATGGACAGTCCAGCCCTTGATTAGGAAGGGATTATAGACTTGTTCAAGTTAGGAATGGCAGAAGGCAAGTGGGGAAGGACAGAGCTGGGAGCGTGCGTGCAGCCGGCTGGCTGGGTTTGCAGCGGTGCTTGCAGCTGGGCTGTGCCGAAGAGGTGAGAGGGAAGGTTGGGGCAACTTCTGTACCTGTCTGAGGTGCCCATGCATGGAGTCATCCCTGCAGCAGAGCTCTGCCTTTGCCCAGGGTTGAACAGAGCAGCCTCTGGCTGAAGCATAAATGAAGCCCGTAACTCCTGCCGCTTCCAGAATCTCCTGTATTTTATTCTCCTCCTGTCAGTTATCCCTTGCTTTTTTGATGTCTTTTTTTCCTACTTTTTGTATTTGTGTTTTTAAATTTTTCTTTTACTGTTACCTTCCTCTTGGTAGATATTTTTCTTTTAAAACAATTTATTCTATTGCATCTTTTAAGAGACAGTAGTGCTGGGGTAGCCAGTGAATCAGCCTGGCCTGCAGGCAAGGTAAGTGCCAAAATTGTGGTGGGTGGTAGGATGAGGTGTTGCGGTTTCTTTCTCTTAGTTGCAGACATTTCATTGAAGGTGTTTGCAGGACTGGTTCTTTCAGGTAAAAAGTGAGTGCTTCTGTGGGATGGCCTGTGGCTTGTTCGTAGAGACTGACTATTCTATTTATTTTTTTTATTTCCCTAGTTCAGTTGCTCTATATGCATGTGAAGTTGTTTTTATGAAGTTTCTTGTTTTCCTTTATGCCCCTGAAGACCGTTTAATTTACTCTGGCATTTCCTACCAATTCCGTTAGGTGGTTATTATTCAGTGAGCTTTCTTTACAGTCCTTGAGCCTCCTTCTCCACTAGGGTAGCTGTTGGTTTCAGGGATTGCTCTGCATTTACACCCTTCCACATAAAGAAAGATATCCAGCTGATGATGTTTTGTTTATTTTACTCTCCCTTTTGTAGCACTTCACAGGAAGCTTCTCAAACTAGTTCTTTTGATCTGCTCTTGCTGTTAGATTCTGTCCTCAGATACATAAGTATAGCTTCAGCTGAGAGTCAGTAAGAAGCACGTATGTGTATCAGATACTGAGAATGGATCCTAAGATGCGTCTTTTTAAGTTATGTCACTGATACATTTTTTTGTAGTGTTCGACCAGGATGGAACATGATGCCACTGAATAGACACACTGGGGTGTGCTGCACTGACTTTGTGGGTCACAGTGTTACTGGTGCCAACATATTAGCAGCTGATAACAAAATTTCCTCCTTCATAGAAAGTAGGTAAATGTCATTTTGTTTGCATCTTCTTTAGTCTTAAAAGACTGTGGAAAAGATTTAAATTGTCAGAAGAGTGATTTTTTTTTCCTGTAGTGTCATACATAGTGACACTTGTAAATGACCTGACTCAGAAATGCTAGGAAAGCTGCTTATTTTGATAGTTTTCCAATAACAAGGATGATTATTAGGTGTGACACTGTAATCAGCATTTCCAACTAGAAGCCAAATTTCCCCTGTTTTCATTCTTCATCTAATGTAATCTACATTGTGACATGCAGGCTAATTCTGTCCGCTTTACACCCTTTCCCAGGGGTTTTATGATGTGACCATGCCTCCAGCTGAGATGTCCAGTAGTCTGAAGGAGATGGATGTGTCTGCAACCACATGCATGTACAACATGCAGAAAGCCAGGGAACGAACCGCTGTATTACTGACTACACTGTCCACAGGCAGGCTTTCACTCAGATGGCATTTTGCCTGCCTAAGCAATTGTCGGATTGTGCCATTATGCTTCTACATCAGGAATTAAGTACTGACTTCATCTACACAGCTACTTGTCATGGCCCATATCTGAGTGGGTTTTCTAACCATTTAAGTGAAGATTAAATTCTAAGTCTTCTCTGTAGGTAACATCTTTCGGAAAAGAAACCCCCAGTTGTCCCAGGGAGTGGTCCTTGGGGGAATAAGCTCAGATACTGGTTAGCGTAAGTGAAGCTGTCACTGTCTCTATATCTGAAGTATTGTGATACAGCATGTGACATGTAATAAATTTTAAAAGATGCTTTCAGTTATTGGACCAAACCCAGGTTTCTGTTAAGAGACTCCACCCCTGGTCATACAGTGGAAAAATTGACCTGGATGAGTAGTTGCACAGGCTTCCTCCCAGCGGGAGCAGAGAATGGGAAATGTATATTGTGAGGAGACCCACATAGTGATCCTGAGGACCCTAAACAGAAGTTCGATATAATTGTGTCTGGGGACATGTTAGAGCAATATTCCTGTATATTTTTTGATAAAGATTGTATGTGGATTTATCCTGCTAGTGCTGGTAGCAAATGCCAATGAAGAAAAGTCAAGGTTCAGGATGGATTATCTTACTCGCTAATGCGTCTTAAAATGCTTGGACAGGTTGAGACTATTCTAAGTATCAGTATACAATGATGGATCCCTAGGGCACGAGGAGATTAAAGGTTTCTTTTCATGCCTAAGAGTCAGAATACTAATGCAACACAATGAAAACGTGTTTAGTGCTCAGAAGGATTACAGAGACTTCCAAAGATTTTAATCCATAGAGGATTCCTAATTACTATAATAATGATTTTTCTTGCAGTAGTTCATAAGTCTTTGCTGAGCAAAAAAGGGAAAGTGTCTTTTATGCAAAGGAATTCAAAGGATTTCATTTTAAGTTACTTTGTAATTAACCTATAACTGATCATACAGGTGATAAAAGGCCTGTTACATTGTAGAGATAGTATTTTAGTCAGTGACTGTAGTGAAGGAGATTTGTGTCGCTTTCCAAAGTCACTGTTTGGGAGGTTTTGTTTTAGCATAGCCAACCTAACAAGACAGTGAATGAGGATAAATTCTGAATTAAGCAGAAGGTGGACTGGTGCAGTGACTACATTATTTATACCAGTCTTTTCTACTTTCATGTTAACACTATTTAAAGCTACAGCTTATAATTGACTTTAAATGATAGTGATCTACTCCCACATTCTGCAGTTCTTGTTGATTCATGCAAAAATGCCAGACTGTAGAGTATTAGTCATCTTACAAGGTTGATGTTTTTGTCTGTGTATGTTTGGTTTTTGTTTTTTTTTAAAAAGTGTCTGTATCCACTGACTATAAAGTTCATCCTGAAGACTGATTCAGATGTAGACCCCCATACTGAGTTAATCTAAAATTAGATGAGGTGAAGCCCACCACAAGTTGTCTATTTTGCCACTTCCCTGGGTAGAATCTGCCTTTTATCGCTTACAGCCAGTTCACTTCTTGCATATCTTGTATTATACTGTAGATCTTCCCATATTTTTTTATACTACTTATTATCAGATTAAATCCCTGTGTTCTGAGAAAAAGAACTAAAGGAATAGAAATACATAACATTATGAATTTTTAACCTAGCTAAGTAGTGGGATGTAAGATGAGAAGTATTTCATGTTTCTGAAGATTATCCAACCTCTAATTACTGGAGCTTAAGAAGAAACATCTTTAGGAAGCAGGTCATTTCAAAACCGCATGATTTCCTGTATCTTTTGATACTAGCTGCATTTGGAGACACGATATGTGAACTGCATTGAAAATTTCTATGTAACTTGTTTTTAAACTTCTTTGTAACTGTGCAATATTATTTCAATTCAAGATTTAATCCATGCAGTTATTTGCAGAAAGAAAGTATCAGGCCTATTATAGATTTTTTTTTATTTTTTTTTAATTTTAATTTTTCTTTAGAAACTGTTTTGATGTGGGTTTAACATACATGCCAATATTTTCATTTGTATTTCTACACAAGCTTGCAGGTAGGAGATTTTTGTTGGTCTTGGAATCTATGATAAAATTCAGTTTTACACCTGTTTCCAGAAGTTCCTCTTAAAAAGTCTTTAGACATTTTTGATTGCTTCCAGTAGATTTCCATCTTCTGCATATGTTCAGGTACAAATAATATGCACATAGAGTTTTAGAGTTTGACCTCGTAAAAGGATATATTTATATTGCATTTGCAGTATAGGTCAAATGTTAGGTTCAAATCTGCACAGTCTTCCTGTCCAAACTGTTAAAGCCCAAGCTGGAATGTACCTGAAAGCCTTGAAAGCACCAGCCCCTCTGAAGTTAACACCGTGATTCCATGGGCTCACTTTACATGGTTTTATGGGATCCACTAGTAGAAATTTAACCTAACCATTACTATGAAAGGACAAGAAGAATGAGTTGTAGTGATTGTTGAAATCACCTTCGCCTTCAACCTTTACAGAGTTGTAACTAATAATGGTGGAAGTAATGGAATATAATTCCTGAGTCGCTTAATTTCTCTCATTGCTGACCTAAACAGCATTGGCTTGTTGCTTGGTTCTGTCCTTCCCCTCTGCACTGACGGTCACTGGCCATTTGAATTCAGCCAGCAGTGTGTGTTGAAGAGCCTCAGGCAGCAGCTGTAACAAACATAAAGTGAATTTGTAGCAGAATGCTAACAGTATTTATCAGATACTTTGTCAACTTCTCTGTAAATAGCCACATTGGATTTGCTATACGTCTCCTCTGTTTCAGTGCAGGGGTCTGAACACAGAGTAGGCTTCTTCTGTCCAAAGGGACGGGCTGACAAACTCCGCGGGACTTCAAGCCAGGCCACATACACAGTATCATCATGCTGTAAGGAAATTTTTCATGATGATTTCTTGTATAAGCTAGCAAATTTCTCTACTGCCTTAATAATGCATGCCATTATTTTTTTTGCAAGAACTTACTTTATACATCAGTGCTGAGATGTGTAGATTGACAGACTGACTCCTTATTTGTATTCTTTTGTTTTCCAAAGTGAATCTGGAGATGATATTGCTGGTGTTTGTTCTTGGTTTGTTTGTTTGTGCTGGTTGTCTTTCACTATGCTGGATGGCACTTTTTCTTGTATATTTTAAGCTGTAACTTGGAAACCACCTCAAAGTGACGCAAGGGTATCTCATTTAATTTCCTCCCCGGCCCAGTCTCAGCCTCCCTTAGAATGGACCAGAGGGTTTCCCAGCCCTTCTTGTGGGTGGTGACTGCATAGAGGCGCAGACTGCGGCCCCAGCAGCTGGAACCCCAAAGAATTGCCATTTACACCAAAACTGTGGTCACATCCAAGGATGGCATCTATGCATGCTCTGTCGTGCTGAATGATTAATGAACCTTTCTCTCTGTGCACATACATTCCAGCCTAATTCCATCTAGCGAATTTCAGGTGATTTTACAGATACATTTATGAAGCAGTATGTTTCCTCAGTGAGAAGATCTAATGTCACTGTTCTGACTTAAGAAACAAGCCTTGTTTTGCCATGGCTTTTTTTTCCAGTTGTTGTTATTCTCTGAGTAAACGTGCCCAGCCTTTGTGCTGAAATTCTCCTACTGTCAAGCAGATGCAGGTCTAGGGAGTTTTGTTAGTGGTCTCCGATGATAGAGGACTTAGCTTTATTCTTTTCCTTGTACCACTTAGTATGGAAGTTACATTTTTGTGCTGTATGAATGCCAGTTCAGTGGAATTTGCTGCTTATTGTGGAAAACGTGTTTACTGCTTTTCCTCCCGAGTTGAAAGGCATTGTATTATTGTTCCATTTGAGTGATAAATGCCTGTCTCCTTGTGTTACAACTTTATTTTCAGTTTCGGTTTCCTTTGTGTCAGCTTCTAGATGTCCTTAATGTATTCCAAGGATTTAAAAGATTATGTTAATTCATTTCACCCACAGCCTGTCTTTTGTTGGTTTATTATTCTGGAAAGCCACTTACACTGTCTCTCGGATCGAACGCTCTCATCAAGACAACACAGTCTGTTACTTTGGTGTCCTTGCTGAGAAGGTTTCCATGTTACTTTTGTAACTTGTCCTTTTTTTAAACAAGTTTAGAAAGAATTTGTCAATCGTAACTTTTTACTTTCATCTTCCATTACTGGTACACAATCATTTGGGTACTCAGCATGTGCATTTTCCCATTTGATTGCGATAAGTATAACTTGCAATGTCAGTGGCGCTCACAAGCCCCCTTACGCCTTACCAAGGTCCGACACCCTGAGAAGAAATAGACTTCAATGAGAGCAGAAATGTCGTCTGTTCCAGCACTTCAATTAACATAAAACGTTGGGCCGTCTAGTCCAGTATCCCTGGTGCTCAGGGTGATCACATTCCTTCTTAACCCTTGGCAGCAAGCATCTGTGTCATACCTGAAACATAAAGGTTAATATACTTTATATATGTTTAACGTTATCAGCAGTAACCATGGAAATTCTCAGTGCCTACATAAATGGCTAATCTTCCTTTTAATCTTACTAAGCTGTTGACCTTACTGATCCTTTAGGTCAGCGAATATCTCAGGTTAATTATGTGTAGTGTAAAAAAGGATGCTTTTCCTCTATGCTGTTTCAATTTTCAGCTTTTGTCTTTAATATGATATCTCTCTTCTTGTGTAATATGCCTAGAAGGAGAGTTTCCTTGTTTTGCTGTCTTTCTTTCCTCAGGACAAACTGACAATAACCACATCTGGTTTATACACTGGAAAATCCTTTATGTTTTTTTGTTCCAGTCTCATAGCTTCTGTAGATTTTTCAGGAAACCCTTAACATCAAGTGAGAGATAAGGGAAGATGCCACTGACTTACTAAGATTACCTTGTTTTGTCCCTTAAAATATCATTCAGGATTTTCCCAATAAATAAATAGTTACATAGCATTTTATTTCAGTGTCAGCTTTATACTTCTGGAAAATTTTGGGGGCTTGCCAAAGTAATTGTTACGTGCATGGGCATTCAAAAGGCTGGAGTTCCACTGAAATTGCTACAGCACTTTCAACAGCAGCTGCAAATGGCAAGGGTGGAAGTGAAGATGACGGCAGCCAATCTGGAGCAACACATGGGTGAGATCTGAGCACCTCTTAGATGATAGTAGGCAGTTAATGACTTGGAGTCTAGTTTTCAGTTCATTTGATAGCCAAAACGTCCGTAGTGTAACTGAGACTTGGGTCAGTTGTATTTTCAGGATCTCTCCTATCCTTTATTTGTGTTAGTGTCTCATATTATTTTAAAAATTTTTACTGCCTCTTATGAGATTGTCATTGATTTCACATAAAAATAATTGGTCATCTTTGCTGACTCATTTGCAAGCAGTGAAATAGCAGCAGCAAAATATATAGTTTCTGTCCCTCAGTCGTTGGTTTACTTCATTCAATGACCTTGTGTATTTTGACTGATGAACACATGTACTGGTATTTATTGCAATAACATTTCTTTCTGCTAGAGAGACACAGAATTAGCGTAATCCATTGGAATGACATTCCCCCCCTCGGAACAGAAAAGACATCTAGATGTTGATAGGCAAACTGATTTCCTTATTATGGGCATGAGAGAGACAGCAAGAAAGAGGGAGGAAGAGAGAAAGATGGGAAGAGAGAGGAGGTGTATAAACCTCCTGCTGATTCAGGAAGGACCACTTCATTTGTTCTGAAGATAGATAGAATTTGTTTCCTCTAATGCAACTTGCATGCAACACACAGAAAACACTGGGGCTAGCCCACCATCTGGAGTATAAAGTATCACATTCAGGTCACAGAGTTCAAGGTTTAAGTGATCTCTGAAGGTCATGAGGTTCAGTCTCTTGCTCAGAGTAGGCCTAATTTCAAATGTCGACTGGGTTGTTGCGGGCTTTGTCCAGCTGAGTTTTGAATATTTCCAGGACATTCCACTATGCCCCTGGGCAAACTAGTCCCAGTGCGCTCACTGGGGACTTTTTTTTTCCTCTTATGCTCAAGCCACAATTTCCCTTTCTACAATTTGTCTGTTTCCCCCATCTGAGAAGATTCCAACTCTGTCTTCTCCACTGGGTAGCTGAAGATAGCAGTTAGATCCCCCTTAGTCTTCTCCTCGCAGTCTTTAACTTATTCCAAGTATTTCAAGACTATATTAATTCACTTCTGTCACCCAGCATTTGTCGTTGTGTTGTTCTGGAAAGGCACTTCGTTATGTCTGTTTGTTTGCTTTCAGCAGGGCAATGTGGTCTGTTACTTTGGTGTGCTTGCAAAAATGAAAACAAGAAGAAAACATGTTTATGAGAGAGAGAGCCTGAGCCGAGCATCAAGAAAGCAGTAATGAGCTCCTGTCCAGTGATAGTGTGTAGCTTGGAATTTGAAGGCCTATATTTGTGCCTTTTTGTCTGCTGTCATGTTTTTTGTATCAATTCTTCCTTGTCCATATTGCTTTTATCCTTCATTTCTCTATACCTTTCTGCTTTTCCTTGGGATGTTGTCCCAGAAGGAAATCTATCGTATGCAAAAAAAAAAAAAAAAAAAAGGGGGAGCTGACTAACAGGCTTAAAAGGGAGCACTGCTCAGATTTTGAGAGTCAGTCATCTTAATCTACATGGAGCGTGATTTGATTAAGATGATGCGGAAGTTTTCACAGACATGTCCAGGGGGGTTGGAACGTAACTTTAGCTGGCATTTGAGGCCTACTGTCAGATAAGGAGATGAACTTTCCCTGCGGAGGATTTGTTCCAGTTGAGGACAATTTCTTCTTGAATGGTGAGGAGATGACAGGGATTCCTTAAGATCAAGGAAGCTGCGGAATAAAGGTTTGTGTTCATTTTCTTACAAGTGTAAATAATCATGTGACTGAGGCATATCATCTTGATGGAGGGGAAAAACCCCACGTGATCAGATACAGAGAAGAGGCCCAGCTGCTTTGCCTGGAAGGCCCTTGGGAAATGTTCCTCCAGTCTTGTTGAGTCCCAGAAGCAGCACTGCCTGCAGTGAAGGAAATGAGATGTTAAAAGTATATTCTTCATCTAAAGCATCATTAGAAGGGCCTACCTACAAGTGCTCTCTCTTGGGGATACCCCACAAATCCAGATCCATGATATAGCTTGCTGCCTGAATTTCTTATGCTGAGATTTCTGTAAGTTGAGAAATGAATCCCTGTGGCTCTTTAGCAATAGCAAAAGCAGAACATTTTTATAATTGTGAGCTCACGCTTTACTTGGAGTCATTGCCTGTACTCCAGCTAGCTTTTGGAGATGGAAAAGCAAACCTGAAGGTTTGCGGTATTAGAAGTTGGTGTCTGAAGAAGACTGTTTACATGTTTGTTTGTAAGTGTCCATGTGTTTAGACAAACATTTCTGTCATAGTGTTGTTCAAAAATACATTCTCTTGGTATCTTGAGTAATTACAGCCAATCTGCATGCAGTTTATTTATGTTTATTTTCTAGTAAATTCACCAGCTTTTTCCATTGAAATCCCATGTCAGTGTTTCAGGTCTAATGTTCTGTGGCTTTAGAATTATCACCCGCATGTATATTCCAAAATTGCAGTTTTACTATAAAGTCATCCTGCTGGGAGCTCTTGAGGCTTTCATGACCTCATTTATGCAGCGATAAATTCCCAAATCTCATTCAGCCAGTGTTTTTTCTGTGACTAAATATTTCAGTCACCCACCATATGAGATAATTTTACGAAGTTGAAGTGGTATGGGAAAAACTGTTATAATTAAAGGTATAATAAACTATTAAACTTGAACAAATGAACTAGTGCTCTGGTGGATAAAAAGACAGTAAGCTTGTAAAGCCTATTGTTCCTAATTACAGTAATGGTTGTTTCTCAGGCTTGGTCCATGCAGCTGTTCTGCCCAGCCCTCATTACTGTGGCTGATCTTGGAATGGCAGCTTCACTGACCTGAGAAAGAGGTTTGCTGGGGTTTTGGGGGGTTTAAATTTATCATTATGAACCCTCCCATGGAAGCGGATATTCTCCAGTAAGGATGTCAAAACTCTCCAGTGACAATCTCCATTGGCGCTGGGTCCCTGCACTGGTTGTCATTGCTTCAATTCAAGTTTTGGAAAGATATTTTCTGTAGAGTTTACAAAACTGTATTTATTATCAGCACCCAGCTTAAGGTAAAATATTGTCCCTGGACCTTGTCCCTTATCCTTCATGGAAATATTTAGCCAGTTTACTCTCTTCCACCTCTAGCGTCTCCACAGGCAGAGAAGATGGGAACACTGAACTGCTGTGCTGAGTATAAGGTTAATACCCGAGAGGTTTTTCAGAGCTGCATTTAACAGGGCAGGTTAGGCCATAAGTGACTCCCACAAAGCCACGTGAGGAGCACCTTCCCCGACGTCGACCAGTGAAGAGTCACGGGCTCAGGGCACTCAGTCATGTCTCGGCCCTTGCATTTTTCAAGTGCTGTACCCATCACATAAATTCAGGATTTAAGAAATACAAAGTTAATGGGACCTGGATTTGCTGTCTGTATTTTGTCTCCATAGCATATCTTAAAGCTTCCTGCTTTCAATACCTGGCAACTTTGTGCTAGCGTAGTTAGGTTTGCGGTATAAAAAGTATTGCTGGCAGGCAAAAATGTTACTACTGGCTAGCACCAACTCAGCAGTGAACACTGATGGAAGGGGAATAGGTAAATTACTAGTTGAGATTTTAAAAAGTGTCTTAAAAATCAACTAGAGGCAAAGAAAGTGAGCAGGCAAAAGAGAGATGATGGTGAAGAAAGTAATGCCATTATGCATCCTTTATGTTACGCTTTGTACAAACTAGCTTATTAATGTGCAGGGTAGAGGCCATATGGCAATCTCCATTTTAATCACCCTTTTCAGTTTCTTGTCTCCTCAGAAACTTCCTGGGTTGACTTCTTTACAAGTGGCCCATTTTTATTAGGGAATTTGAGCATATTGGATTGAGGTGGGTTTTGTTCGTCAAAAGGAAAGTCTGTGCAACTATTTCCTAGTAGCTTAACAGATGAAAGAGTGTGTGTTGGTGGGGGGAGACAAAATTCAGCATGAAAACAACCCATTCTGAAAAGAGGTGTAGAATGATTTCAGTATTGTTGGAGGCCTTCAGGATTTGAGTAGGTATACGTACACTCATATGTACATGAGTAGGTTTTTCTTTTCCACCCATAGCTAGAAGTGGACGAAACTAATGCCTGGATCAGATCACTGATCGTTTACTGAACTTCATGGAACCATCTTAGATCAAAATTTCTTTGGTTACCAGTAAAGTGCCTTGCTCACCCAAGTGTCCTCATACATCTTTGGTATTTATTACCTCTTCAAATCTTTTCTTCGGTAGTCCTTTGTTACTCACTTTCTCATATATTATGAAACTATAGGAAAGAAAGAAAGGTCTGAGATAATATCAGGTTTTTTGAGCCTTTCAATTTGTCTCCTCTGAAGCTCATTGCCTTGCTAGGATCCTAACATCATATTTGATAGACCAGTTAAACTACTCTGAAATACTAGTCTTGGTGTGGATTTTGCTGCCTTGGTGCATGTCTTGGTACATATCTCAACTCATTTTTAGTCTGTGATGTTGATGTTAGATGATATTATCCAGGGCATGTTAGTTCCTGGGTTTTGAGGGATTTTTTCCATTTCATAATCAAAATATGCCATCTCAAGTTGCATGTAGTTTCATCATTCCCCTGCGTCCAGCAGTGAGCTGAATCGCTTGACTGTCAGTTAGATGTTGTCAGTCTGGTTTTGACTGGCATTTTACTAAGCATGTAATAAATTCCATGCTTGGTTCTGTCAAAGCAGCACTGTCTGTCTCTGCACAGTGAGGCACAGTTTAAATTGTTATTAGTGTAACTGCATGAAGGAACTAATCTTGCACCACAACACTTCGCCTTGTTCCCCATGGCTTAATCAAGGTCTTTACACAGCTGTAAAGCTTGTTTTGCTTTACAGAGATCGTGGCAGAAAACGACTTGCTGTGTATCTCTCTGCTTACATTTGCATTTTTAGTGAGTGTTTATGTTTCCCTTTTCCTGAGATATGTTAGTCTTTAAATTAATTTAATATAGTATTTTACATTGTTTCATGTCTTGGAATGGCTTCTTTCATTAAAAAAAAGTGATCATTAGGGCAGTAGGTTACTTTGAAGTCTTTTCTTCCAAAGGTTTCAGAAAATTTTAAACTTTGCCTTGGGCAAGAGGCTAGTCAACTGCAGGAGGGTACAGGATGCTTGAAAATAGGGAAACGCAGCATTCACTTTATCCTTGTGGCTATCTCCCGACTTATAGTGTAGCAGTTTGCATACTTCTTGACTTAAACTCCAGGAGTTTAAATAGCTTTCTGAGAGTTATATAGGCTAGTATCTCTTTGTCTTTGGTGGGAAACAACCTGTTAAAAAAAAACCAAACAAACAAACAACAAATACCACTTTATTTTCTGCCTTCCTTACAAGTTATTTTTAAACACTGTGATTGAAACATGTTCAATTGTAGTGATGCACTCATCAGTGGAAATAATATAAATTGGTTTAAAAAGTAAAACATTCTAATGGGAAGCAGTAATATTGCGAGTCAGTCATCTATAACGAGAGACCGTTTTGCTCTGCTTTCACTCTGTCTAGTATTCCTGTAGCTCTCTGGTACTGTCACTTTAATGAAACAATAGAAGTAGAAAAGTCTTTGATTGTTTGTGGATGTAAGTGTGTATCTCGAGTGACTTCTGGGGTCTTGAAATCATATCACTGTTGCTAATGATAAATCTCTTTTGTTAGCAACACTGTAGGACTCTTTTCTGATCAAACCATCTCTAGGGCTGTATGATTGAAAATGCCATCTGGGTTAGAATTAGGAGTTAGCATGGCTGATGCTTAAGTTAGAAGTGGCATTGCCAGAAGCTCTTCTAGCTGTAATATGTGTTCAAAGGGAGTAATAGACTATAAAGTACTGTATTTCTGTGTTTCTGTGGTGTATAAGTGGAGCTAATGGCATGTTGTTGTCTGTGATGGATGTTAACATAAAGGAATACAGAAATGCGTCTTCCCTCATAAGAAGATGGTATCTTAGAGATGTGCTATCTTGCAGCTTAATGTAGTTTAAATATTAATCCAGATGGCTTGCATAGTAGGCCCTTTCAAAGGGGTGCTTGCTGACATATATTTTAGAGAAGAATTGTTTAAAGGAAATGCAGTTAGCTAGGGGTTGGAACTGATATTTTTAGGTTTTCTTATTTTGCTTTAGTTGATTTTTATTGTCACATTTTAGAATTAGGCCCCTAAGAAAAAGAAACATATGTGAAGTTTTGGAAGGCTGAGAATGTCAGCATGAACCCTGCCATAGAAAAAGGAGGAGAAAGAGAGCGGAGAAAAAGAAGGAAAAAAAAATAGATGTGGTCAGGACTGAGTAGCCAGCCTAACTTCCATTTTCAGAAAAATACAGGAACAAATGTTCAGGCCTTGCAAGCACTAAAAAATAATACAGTGGTAAGTAGCAGCCAGTGTGGATTTGTCAAGAAGAAATCATGTCCAACTGATGATGACAGCTTCATAGACTTTGTGGCTGCAGAAGAAACAGAAAATGTAAGATGCTGTAGCTTCACTTCATTGAAATCTCTGACACCATTTCCTGTGGCATTCTCGTAAGCAAGCTAAGGAAGCGTGGCATCTGTAAAAACAGTGTGGGAGAGAGGTGGAAACTGCATCGTGGCTGTACATAAATGGTTGGAAGCAGAGCAGCAAGGTGGATTTAAAGGCTAGGCACTTTCCAGCAGTAAGATTATTGAAGCATGGGAATAGATTGGGACTAAGTTTCCTGTGACGCTTGTGGTATTTCCATCCCCTGAGGCCTTTAAGAAGAGGCTAGACAAAGGTATATCACTAATGGTTTCAGCAGAGAGGTTCCAGCCCTCCTTCTGATGCTAGGAGATAAGCTCAATGATCTCTTGAGCTCCTTTCAAGACCCATTTTGTACCATATTATCTCAGAAAAGACTGGGTCGCTATGCTCTGCTTTTCCTGCCAGCCAGTGAGTCTACGTGTGCATGTGTTTTTATAGCTCTAACTGGTAGCCAGAGTAATGTTGGCTGTAAAGAACAGAACTCCAGTATACTGGTTATATCTTCCTGCTCTTTGCTACAGCAAACATAACAAGAAAAAAAAATCAAGATTATGAAAATCTTTATTAAATAACTTATTTCAACTTCATTGCGCAAAAGTACCCAAAACAAAACTGAGCAAACAAAAAGGCTTAACAGAGAGGGTAATCATGGTCGGTTGTATGAACTTAAAAAAAATACTCTCCATTTACTGTTTAGGTGTGTGCATTTCCCTGATGTTACATTTGCATGATTTATTCTCTTATTTATACTCATTTCATTCTCTGAGGGTTTTGTTGACTAGGTAATGAACCAAATGAGTGAATTCTCTTGGATATATACAGAATGTTTACTAAGTGATGTACCCAGTAGTTCAGTTTTGCTTGAACCCCTGACCATGTCAAATATATTATTCACATATTATTACAGTTCATTAATTTTCAACACCATCAAATATGACATATACTGCATTTTAAAGATTTCCTTTGTGAAAGCAAGATCAAGCGTTAAGGGACAAACTGCAATTACTCCTCTCCTCTCTCTCCTTAAAATCATCTCCATAATATTACTTCCTGTCACGCTGTTCTACACAAACCTTTCTGTTCCATCCACTATAAGAATATGGGGAGATTAAGAAATGCACATGTCTGTACAGTGTTTGTATCAGACAGTAACAGTTATAGCCAGTAACAGTTTTGTTAGCATACACTGAGTATGAAAGAAGAATGCAGTAGTTATTCAGTACCCTTATATGTCTAATTCTCTGTCTTTAGCTTTCACCTTCCACTATATTTCACTGTGAAGTTTTAGTGCTTTGGAATGAATGCATGTGGAGACAATCCCAAAATGTTAAATATATTTGAAATACTTCTGCAACAAAGAATATTAATCATTTTTCCTTCTTTAAGAATTCTGCAAGAGAAGTGATACTGATTTACTTTCATATGCTTTAGTTCCCTGGATGCTAATACTTAAACAAAGATCAATATATAGTATATTTCTGAATGCAGCCTATTAATTTGTTATTTTAACATCTCAGGCTAGTGGTCTCTTTGAGTTATCCTTGTTACTTTTCTCATAATTAGAGAAACTCTTGGAAGAATGTGCTTTTCAGTCCCCTGGAGGGTTTTTTGCTGCGTTAAAATAGTTTCCAGATAATGATCTGAAGTGAATTAATGTTTAGTTCTATCAGTAAAATTTAACAAATGAGATGGGGGAGGAACAATAAAGATTGAAAAGTTAAATCAGTATTGCCACTGGGCACAAGAAACTACTATCAGAAATACATACGTACTGCCTCCTTACTCTGACTATCATTTAAAATACTCTTTCTTCAAGGAAAGTATTTTCTTCTTTCCATTAGTAATCTGTAATGGTAGTTTGGTTTTCTAAACCAAACCCTTGCTAAATACGCTTGAGGTGATGGACAATGGCTGCAGTTGTTCAGGTTTTTTGGGGGGG
>NW_010973123.1:2253975-2267530 GCF_000737465.1 Haliaeetus leucocephalus | reverse complement strand
GGGGGGGCAGGGTGTGGGTGGGTGGGTTTTTTCCCTCTAGTTGTTTCCCAGTTACATGCAAATTCTTCAAGGGAGAGAGTAAGATCTTAGCTTTCCTTAGTGATCTACTGATCCTGCTCAAAGGGAAGTGGTGGCAGGCAAGGGAACCACAGCTCCATGCTGAGAGCCTCTAGCTCAGGTGACCAAACTCTGTTGGATCAATAGGAGGAGGAAATTCCTGGGGACCAAAGGGGATGGGGCAGACCTTGCCCGACCACTCATTTGGCTTGAAACAAGGACCTGTCTTGAGGACAAAATAAGCAGATAGAGTTGCGTGCAGATCTTTTGTTTTACTTCTCTGTCTTTCGTGGTCACTTTGAGTTTCTCTTTTTAAAGATGAAATACCGGAACTGTCGTTATAGCGAAGTTTGGCTTTTCCTATGTTTAACGGTCTTCCAGAAGCTCGTATATGGAAATATTTGGGCAGCACCATCTCAAAGCTATGGCAAACTTGGGATGCTCTCACACTCGGCTGCGTTGTCTTGTTTGCAAGCAAAGTGCCTTTGGGGAAACAGAATTTCTTCTCTCTGAATCTTACTAGTAGAGAACACAATGCTATCAGTGTCAGGTAATCCTAAATTTGGGGTTGTCAACAGGTTTGCTGTCGGGTTATTTAGTACTTTGCTTTCACAAAGGGAACTCTGTGAATTCTCCGATTGTGTTTGGTTACTGGGGGAAAGAGTTTTGAGGAAAAAGGGAAGAATTTTGTTCAGAGGTGGCAGTCCAGTACTCTCTGAGATAGTTCATACTGGCTACCCCATGGTTTGCGTGCCCCAAATCAGCACTTGATCACTTGTCTTCACAGCAATGAGGAAGTTGCACCTACCTCTGTGCTTGTGTTTTGCGGTGTCACCTGGATGTATCTGAAAGATAAACTAAAAGCACAACTACTGTGCTCAAAATATTGGAATAATTCAATTGCACAGTGAACATGAAATAACAGCTACTGTATGTACTATCAGCAGTCGGAGGGAGGCAGAGCAGTAACAGCTGTGGGCTGGGAAAGAAATTTCCCAGTGCTGCAGATGGACCTATGAAGTAAAGATGATTTACGTAGTTGCTCTAATTGGGGCTTAACCATGACTTTGCTGTGCTTGGGTCATGTTTCCTTCTTCAGTAGAGCAAATTATTAAGTGTCTTATTACCGAATTCATCACTTCCAGTTGCATCACCCTGAGAGTTTGCTGATGACAGCTATTGATCAGAAATCAGTGTTCCCTAGTCCTTCCTCTGATACAGCAACATTGAACTTAAAATAATAAAGAATCCAGTACTCCCAGTCATATAAAGTGGTATTCTGCCTTTATGTGGCAATACCTTTCCTAAAGCCAGAGAGACAAGAATTCTTCCCCGTTTGTCGTTCTTAAAATTATCTTAAAATCTTACATCAGTTTATTAGATATTTGTGTGCCGCTTGTGCTACTACCCCTTCACTGACTTTTTTTTTTTTTTAAATCTTAAAAGAGCACTTGTAAAGATAATGCAGCACACAGTTAACAAGTTATGCAAGCCACTGTGAAAGGATTTTGCAGAATCACGCTATAAATCCCTTGAATAGGTGCTATTGATTTCTGAAGAGGTCTTGCTGGAAAAGGAATGTGCTGCTCAGGTCTCCAGAGGTGTTACAGAACTCACTAAAAGGACAATAGCACTGAAAAAGCAACAGCAGGAGAAGATCAATTCCCTGGCTATTTTCTGTTTGTTTGTTCTCAGCTAGATTATACAGGGGAGAGTGTATGAATTAAGCCGTATTATTTCAACTGGGGCTGAAAGATGCTTTCTTTTTATATTGAGAGTTATTTGATGTGCCTGTAATACGGGTGAGCTGAGGTCTATTGCCTGGCAGATATGGCAAACACACTGTGGCTTGTCAGGTTCTTTACTTGCAGTGTGTGAACAGTGATTCCTTACACAGCAAGTAAACATTACCTTTATGAAAAGAGTAATCCAGTCATGGTGCCAGAGTTACTTTAATGAGGAAGGTGTTTGCCTTATTCTCCTACCACCTCTTGTTTAAGACCAGGACCGTATGTTCTGTCAGCTCATTCATTTGCTGTCAGATACTGATTTTTTAATTATTTTTTTAAAATGAAGGCATAGGAAAGGCATCATATTTGTAGAAAGTAACTGGTATTATTTAAAGTTACACTTTCATCATACCTGCAAGTAATATTTAATGCTTGTATTTGGTCTAGTATGCTGACAAATGAGAGGAGGAGAGGAAAAAGAAGAAATTGCTGGAGGTGAAAATGGAGGAAGGTCCCAGGAAAACTAAGCTAAAATCCCTTTTTTAGCCTTTATTTTAGTCTCTATTTTGTCTTTATTTTAGAAAGATCTGTGATGTGCTGTTGACTTGAGCTTAAGTGTCCATTCTGTTGTTTTGAGAAGCTGTAAGTCCTTATTTGTCCATGCCAGAAACAGCAACGGTAGAGCACTGATTTTTAAATGAAGCTGAAGTTTCTTTTCCTTTACTTTTTCCCAGTCATTCCCCAGGTCAATAGGTACTGTACTTATTCCTTCATCTTTGGAAAGACAGTGTTATACTCAAGGAATATGTTTTATCAAAGAGATGGATTTTAGTCTCTTTCCTTCGTACTGTGTTATTTACAGCATGTATTTGGTTTTGTGTCTATAGCAGCAGATTTTTGAATGTATTTTAATTTGTGGTGTTTGGCACTAGCAAGAAAACATTAGATGGTGGAATAAGAATGTTAGGTTTGGCTTGTAATTTATGCTAAGGTTCATGAACCACAAGAATCCTTAGATTCACATCCCCTTAAATAATGTGTTCCTCCCAGCTGACAATGTAGTACAAAATGTAATTATTTTAGCAGCAACTACAGAAATGTTTAATCAGTTGAAACATAAAGACTAAGAAAAACAAGGCTCTGCAGAAAGGTCTGGACCTGTCTCTGGGTGGTGGCTTTTGGACTAACAAAATCTATCAGCTTTCAATAGTAGATGTGGGGAGATTTTTTTTTATTTATTATTATCGTTGTTATTAAATTTTAGAACTTCTAGCTCTTTCTACAAATCAGCTATTTTTTTAAAAAATTGTCCAAGTAAGTATGAATGGTAGTGCTAGAAGTATTACTTCTGTCTGTATTTCAGGAGCACCTAAAATACCTCTAAAAGAGCTACCTGATTTTGGAGCCTATTTTGAAAGAATGGGGCTTTTAAAATCTTGAAAAGCACTTCCTTCTACTCATAGGCAATTGATGATATTTGAAGGCTAGTCCTTAGGCAGGCTTGATTAGGACAACAATGTTCCAATTTGCACTGAGAATCCAGTTTAAAATATCAGTGTTTCGCAGACACTTTTGTCCATCTCTCATACCTGTCTGTAGTCATATAAGAGGAAGAATAATTTTTTTTATATAAAAACTAATCCAGAAAGACTTTCTCTTTTATTAACAGCTATCATGTAACTGTTTTCTTTATACTACCAATCTGCTCTCATCAGATTTCTACCAGATTTTTTTCCCCAAGTCATTTTCTTTCCATTTCTGTCCTCTGATTTCACTTCAGTGTGAGCTGCAGTCTTGTGTAAGCAGTCTTACTTCAATGCTAACAGTGTACAGACCTTGTTCTGTCCCTCCCCTCCGCCCCCCCATCCTCCCATATGTACATTTTATAAAAGTATCTGGGGTGGAAAATAGTTTTGCAACTTGACTCAAACCTACCCAGGGATGAAGCAGTCCATTTTGATGGACTAGTTTCTGGTGCGTATTGGGAAGAGGGAATAAAGGAATCAATATATTCTTTCTCTGTATTTCTATTCCCAACTCTATTTAGAATCATAGAATTGAAGAATAGTTGAGGATGAAAGAGTCTTCTGGGGGCTTCTAGTCCAACCCCTTGCTCAAAGCAGTCCCAGCAGATCAGGTTGCTCGAGACCTTGTCCAGATGAGCTTTGAGTATCTCCAAGGATGGAGATTCCTCAACCACTCTGGACCCCTGCTCCAGTGTTAGACCACTTTCTGGTGAGAAAAGATAATTCCCTTGTTATACCTTGTGCCTATTGATCCTTGTCCTTTAGCTGCACACCTATGACATGACTCTGACTCTGTCTTCTCTACACTCTCCCATGAGGCAGCTTTTTTAAATGGGAAGGCAGAACTTGTAATAAGGCAAATACAGTCATTTTGATCAGTTTGCCTTAATTAGAACTCGGTGCTGTTTTCCTGAAATTCTCCAACAGTTTATTCTTTACATTTGTTTCAAATACTGTTCCAAGCAGCAAATGTTTGTTTGATAATTAAAGGTCAGTGTCTTATAGAATGAAATGAACATACATATAAACCACTATTTAAACAGTATACCTACAGACAAACCACTAAATGGTATTTCTCTCAAGGCGCACATTTAATATTGTACTGACACTTAGACAAGTATTTAGTAATAGTTCAAGGAAAGCCTTTCTCCTTAGTATTGACTGTAAAAGTCAATAACCGCAGCCACGCAGTGTTACCTGAAAGATGCCGTTGAATGATAACCAGTTGCATTTTCATGTGCACTACAGCATGAGTAGCTATACAGATTTTTGCATAATACATTTGAGAAGGGCAACTGTATGAAAGTATTCTATTAACAAATGACATGCATAACAGAACACCCATGTTTGAGGTTCAAAAGAAAATAAAGTTGCCAAGGACTAAGAAGTTTGTCAGCTCAGACTTCAGGCATACGTAACACTTCCAAAAATCCTCCGTTTCCCAGCCTTTACCCTGGCATGTCACAATAATCAATCACATGCTCCCTTACAGGTTGTCATGTGCCATTTTACGTGCTGATTGGCTAAATATGTGCAGAATTATACAAGATACAAAGTCTAAATTTGACTGACAAACAACCATTTTACCGATATCAGTATCTTTTTACTTATCCCAAGTTGTCTGTGGCCTTGCTAGTATCTTTGCAATTATTCTAACTGGCGTTTCTTATGCTGCTTTAAAACTAAAGTTTCTTGGCAATGTAATGACAGTCACAATCAAGCCCGAGGAAAATCTGCTTGTTTTCACTTTTGAACTTGTCAGATGTCAACATTACCTTTTGGAAATGAATATGTAAAGTGCACAGAGGTGAACCTTGGCTCCCCTACAGAAGACCCCGTGAGTGTGAGAAATGACTGAACTCTGGGGATTCATGTGTGTACCGCCTCAGTTGATATTATCAGTGTAGAAGTTTTTGCCTTTTAGGTCTGTTTTAGGATTGGATGGCAAACTGCTCTTGTAGTCTTCAGCTGCAGTATGTCACACAGCTTTGACTGTGGGCTTATATTGGCTTTGTGAACAAAGTTTCACTAAGAGTTTGTCCTCTGTCTGCTATTGCTTGCTGCGTGTGTGATTTGGAAAGCTTGCTGGAATTTGCTCATATTACCTACTCTGATTGCAGGCTGGTGTGCAGTAGAAATGTGTCTGTCCTGGCAAATCAAATCCTGCATCACCCATCAGCAAGTATCATCACTGTAGCTATGCTGTCATTACATTTGACAGCATAAAAAGCATTGATTGCATCAAAAATGATTTGAGTCATCCTCAAGGTCATTGACAGAGGACACATGATCAGTATTTGAAGGGGGTTGGAGATTTTTTTAGTTTTTGGTCTAGACTAACATTGGCATAAAGTCCTCACTCGGGAAAGCAGGGTCAGACCGCTCACTCCATTTACTCTTTAGTGGGCTTGCATATCTGCAAAGAGATACAAATGAAAATATGTGAAAAACAGTGTGATGAATGTTTGAACTAAAACTAGTTTTAGTTTTCTGGCCCATGTAGCTTCCGAGAAAAACTAACGCTGTTGCTGGATGTCGTTATATTGCAAGTTTTCTTCAAATGACAGGCTTTAGTCCAGTTGGACCTATTTGATATCAGCTTCATTATGGAGAGTAAAATAATGGATTTAGTTTCAAAAAAACTAATTTCCATTTGTGGTGGAAAGTTTACATGTAGCTCTTGAGAAATATTTATTAAAAAAAAATCCCAGCAACACACACAGAACTAAACCAAAGCAATGCTGTTTTGGTGAACTGCTTTTATTCCCTATGTTAAGATTTGAAATTATGTCTTATTTTATGGCTATTTCTCTACATGCAGCTTCCAGCATATGCCACAGTCATATAAAAGCTGCTTCTGATGACCTCCGATCTGACAACATTGCAGTAGGAAATATCCTCATGCTGTATTTCTTTGACAGAAACCGAAGCGAGGAAGGAGATCTCTGCTTCTGTATTGGCCTCTGGCAATTAATTTGTTGACCAAGTTATGCCTGAACTATAAACTGGATCAGATTTGGAAACTCACTGCTGATCCCTGATATGGCAGAGTGAATCTGGAGGAAAGTCATGTGGAATCACTGAAGTTGGAGGGAATAGCATTTTGGGGAATAGGATTTGGCAGCGACTCCAAGCTACAGTTCCTGACTGCATTGAACATTTTTTCCAGGCTAGGGATTAATTTAACTCTGCATGGCTTTATAATATCAAACTGCTGAATTGCTTGTAGCTATGTACTGTAATAATCCTGAATTGATCTTGCTCTGAATGGCTGCCACACTGCTTTCCCATGGGTTAGGAATATGCCTCCTTCTCAAAGGAAAAAACAATAGCAGAATAAATATATATAACTCTAAATGTATAAAAACTAGATAAAATATATATAAATAATTTAAAAAAAATTTTTTTTATATAGTTGTTGCTTATAGATGCTACCTTTACATAAACTGTGAAAAAATGAGGTAATGGAATCAATCAGTAATTGTTGAGCTGTTTTGATTTGTACATACCCTTCTGCACCCTCTCCCCAAACATTGCTTGCTTTCGTCAGCTATCTTTTGCAGGTCTTATGAATCCCTTGAAAATAGTCAGGTGAACCCTGGGGATTTGCAAACAGAAGGTTGGAGAGCACATCTGTGGGTCTCAATAGCAAAACTCACCTCTTGTACTCCATAAACTCGGTGGATTTTTGCTTCTGTCAGGGCTGCATTTGAACCAGAGCATTTCTTTAGACACTCCAGACCCTCCATCTGGTACCTTGTATTCAGGAGACATAGAGGAAAGACAAAGTTTGATCTTCTATATTTAATGGCCTTGATTCTGATTATACATTTCTATTGCTTCACTGACTTCAGTAAAGAGGGCTTCTCTGTATTTCTCTGATTTCAGGATTAGGCCTGAAATTGATAGTGGTATCAGAAAAAGGAAAATACCATTAGGAGCTAACACTCAAGAAAAATGACACAGCCTGGTTTTGAAAATGGAACTAATTTATTCACCAGCTCCCTCAGCAGTGAAGCAGAAATGAGTGAAAGGGATGAGAAGTGATAACAGTGATGAAAGCTGTGGCATCCTTCTGCAGGCAGGCACTAAGGCTTCTTTTAAAAATGTGCAGTGAGGTTTGTGACACCAAGTCACCATCTTCTGAGAAATCTCTGGGTTTCTAAAGTTAGGCTTGAGAGTCAAGAAAAAAATAAAATTAAAAGTACTATCTTCTGCCCTCTCCCTCAGTCTTGTCTTTTCTATTCTGCTGCTTGGCATTGGCTGTCAGCAGCAGAATCAAGTTTGGTGTGTGGGGATCCCTATGAAAATGACTTGCCTCAGCTGTCCAACTGGAAACCAGTAAAATAACAATGGTGGTTGGGTGCTCTGAAAGTACTCATAAGGGTGGCCTGTCTGCTAGCGCTTTGTGCGCAGCAGCCAAAGCCTGGTTCACATTGAGGGCCACCATTGTGACCGCATTAGCTCAGCTCTTGTCTAGAAACTTGAGGAAAATTAACCACGCTTTCTGATGGCATTGAGTTAATCTTCCGTGCTTGCACGCTTACATTAGCTTGGCAAACAAGATTTATATTGAAGGGCAACAATACGATTGTAACATGGTCGGTAGAGTAGCCTGTGCTGCTGCATTCCTCGGGTATAACGCTTTTAGTGCTCTTTCGTCTGCTGAAACAAGTGTTAGACCAGCTGGTTTTTCCCCCTCTGTGCCAACGCTTGACTCCAGCTTGGGGTTGTTCAAGCTTGCTGGGCAGTGCGGCCTGATTTAAGCTGTCGGGTTTTGTGTGGTGACCTGCTTTTTTTTAGCGATGCCTTGTTGCTCCCTGCCACCCGCTGCGCTCGCTAACTGTACCAGCCTTGCTAACAGCTTTTCTTATTTTAGCCTTTAGCAAGAGGGCATGTAGCACTGAGAGCTAACACAGTCTGCTGGCGTATCAGTGACCCTGTAAACAGCTTCTCCCAGCTCATACCTTGGAGCAGGCACTTATGTAAAGCTCCCTCCTCAGTTTTCTAGGTTCTTTGCTTTTGTATCCTGATGCTGGAAGCTACTGGCTTTGATAAGGCTGAGCCTTCACCCAGGCATGTGTGGGTGATTTGTGATCATTTAATACATTATCATAAATGGCAAGCTCTTTTCTGCTCTAATTGTATCAGTCTCTATAAGAATACCTCTAGCTTAGTAAAGTAACCCATGAAAACAAGCATGTTAATGCCTGCCAGTTTGTCCTTTTTGTTTATCATTCCTCCTTTTCACTAGATGCTAGCAGAGCGCTCCTCTATTTCTTGGCTCCCCTGTCCTTCGAAACGCTTTCAGTTGAAAGGTGCTGAATGGATTTTGCTTTATGCACTGGGCTTATGCACACGATATATAAATGTATTTAAATAAGCAAAACTTTACTGGAATGGGGAGGGAGAGAGAAGCGTAGATGATGTCAGGTATGGAAACCTGAGCAATCTACATCAGGAGATCCTTTTAAGACCCTGGCAGACTGTCAAACACCCTCGGCCGTATTCTCTTTCTGTAGGCTGGGTATGACTGCAGCAGCAGCCAGCTCCTGCACGCTTTCTTTGTCCTTGATTGTATGTTCTTCATAGCATGGCAATCTGGCTCAGAGTAGTCCAATCTATGGCTAGATTGATCTCCTGCTTCGAGAGGGGTATGGGGTTTCCTGCCAGGTTTAGAGCATTACAGTTCAGGGATCAGTGAGCACTCTCATGTCACTGAATGAAATCTTAAACACTTCGGAAACCAGTGAAGCCAGCACTGCAAACTGCAGCAAGGCCATGATTACATATGTTAGTTTTAAAAAAAAAAAATTGAGTTATACTCAGCCCCAGAAATCCGTGTTTTACCTTCTCCCAGGAACATTAAGAACAAAAGAGCATCTGTCCTCAGAAGCAAAGTTGGCAAAATAATAGAGCTTGTAAACAATACTTCCAGTAAGGGAGATTCACCTTCCTTCCATTTCACTGCTGCCATTACTTCCAGATTAGTGGTGTAATTCTTTCTCTCCTGTTTCTGGAGAATCTATTTCAATGTCTTGCTGCATCTGTTTCCTGCTCCATTCTGCTTAGAGTTTTTCATCCCGTTATGTGGATCCAGCAACTTTGGGGATACTCAGGACTGTCAAACCCTTTCAGTTCGAGTAGTAGGTTTTCCCCACCTCTGCTGATAGCTAGTAGGCCTTCCTTTTGCCAGGGTCATTCTTCTACTTGCATGCTTAATGTTTATGCAATGACTATGTTTGCATTTTCTGTTTAGTACTGCTGTGACATTCAGAGACACCAGTAAAGATCTAAGCCTTGTTGAGCTGGCACTCTACAAAGCCTAAGTAAATGAGAAAACATGGTATGTATCCTAAAGAGCTTTAATTCTTACGTGATGATTAGACTTTTTTAAGGACTTTATACAAGGCCTGCTATCAGAATGTGAGAAATAAGTTGTCTAGTTTGAAAAGAAGAAAAAAAGACAATCTACCTGGCTGTGGTTTAGGTCATGACTAGTGTGACTGGCCTCCTGCCTCGCTCCTCCTCTCCCATTCAGATTCAGCATTTTTGAGCACATAATGAGAAAGTTTCCTGCAACCTCAAAGCACCACCTATAAACCCAGATACTGTTAACTAATAATATAGACAACTCCTGCATATGATTTAAAGGATCAGTACACTGCAGAACTTCTCAGTTACACATGCCACAGATGTTTTTCACTGTTCTTTCTTTTCTTTCTGTAATAGCTCTAGCATCTTGTTGAGTGCGTAGGGCAGGAAAAATGATCAGCATTACTCTAAACTGACTGTTACTAGCTGAAAGTGTGCTCTTACTAAAATATTCTAACACTATTTGCTATATTCTGAGATTATAGTACTCTTCATAGATGTTTGCAGATTGCTAAATTAGGATACTAAGCAATTATGAAATGGAAGTGCTTCATTAATTTAATTTTCTGATATGCAAAGTACAAGGGAAAAATACTAATATTAGTACAGCAGAGCCTCCAGGATAATTTAGCAAGAGAAAGTTACTGGTGAATATGTTAAGTAAGCTCTGCAGGAGCAAAGACTCATATGTGCAGCAGCCTGTTTACAATTTCAGCACCCATATCACTTAGAACTCTGTGTCCCTCAGTGAAAAGTTTCATTTGTAAAAGGGTCTTTGAATCCTTCCTCCTCCCCCTGCTGTTTTTGTCATTCAACAACTGTCTTGACAGCAAGACACCATTTTCATTCTTGGCCTCATCTTACTCATTCAATACCTACGTATAGCAAGCCAGGCAGGTTTTCTACAGACACACTGCAGTGTCGTTTGAAGTAGACTTCTCTCAAAGCAGGATCTCTTCTGTGCCTTTGTAGACAGGGTCTTAGAAAGCCAAAGATCTGATTTTTGGGATGCGGGGGGGTGTGTGTGTGTATATATACATGCATATAGCTATCTTTTTCAGATTGTGCCATTAAATCTTATGTAAAAATGAGCTCCTATAATACCTTCTTAATTGGAATTTATATAGGTAATAGAAAAAGTATAGAGGCCAGTTTCCATACATGTTACATCAAAGAATGAGATAACATGTATGTACTTACCAGATACTGATATGTCAAGGCACGCAATGTGTGTATGGAGTAAAGAGTACTTATCACTTAGAAGAGCATGAGTCCCTACTAATAGCAGTGACAGTTGTGGGTAGATGTTTGCTTTTTTGTATAGTCTCCAATTCTTTGGTTTGTGAACATGCTGAAGGGATGACCTGTGTACAGGAGTTCTGAATCAGAAGAAATGCCAAAAGTGTGCAAGGGTGAATCTACCCTTTTAGAGAGAAGATTGTAATGTGAATGCTCTGCCCTAGCTTAAAGACCCTCCCATTGCTATAGGTCTTAGTAAATGGACCTAGTTGGAGTGTTCAGGGGATCACACTAGTGCTACAATTCTAGGATATTATTAATGGCAGCTGAAACTATAACATTTTTCTTCCCTCAAGGTTTACATTTTCATTTGCTTTCGTGCAGAAAATAAATTCCATGAAAGGGAAACTCTTAATAAATAACCTGTAGTAAAGAGTATGGCATAACTCCTTCAGTTTTAGCAGCATGAAGATTACATCACTGAAGATTGTGCCTGTCAGTAAATTAAATGATGAAGAAGGCTTTAAACTAACGTTGCCAGGGCAGGGGAACCTCAATCCCACTCCCACATCCCACTCCTACCAGTTTGATGCCAGTGCCAGCAATAGGTGCCCAGAGCCTGGAGAAGGATCATAGGTCAGCAGGAGAGCACCTGAAGAGCTGCACAAAGGAATTGCAGCCAGTAAGTCAGCTTCATCGGGGGGGCAACTTAAATGCCTTGCACATAGCATGGGGTATATACAAAAGAAGTTAGAGACCTGCGCACCCCTGCAGGGTTATGATCTTATTGGCATCATGGAGACGTGGTGGGATGGCTCCTATGACTGGAGTGTCGGAATGGAAGGAGGATACAGGCTCTTTAGGAAGGACAGGCAGGGGGTGTCGCCCTCTATGTCAGTGACCAGCTGGAGCACGTGGAGCTCTGCCTGGGGATGGACGAGGAGCCAACTGAGAGCTTATGGATCAGGATTAGAGGGAGGGCAGGGACAGGTGACTTTATAGTGGGGGTCTGCCACAGGCCACCCAACCAGGAAGTCCAAGCAAATGAGGCCCCCTATAGACAGATAGGAGCAGCCTCCTGTTCACAAGCCCTGGTCCTCATGGGGACTTCAACACCCCGATGTCTGTTTGAGGGACAACACAGTGGGGCATAAGCAATCCAGGAGGTTCCTGGAATGCATTGATGATAACTTCCTTTTCCAAGTGATGGAGGAGCCAACGAGGAGAGGTGCTGCGCTGGACCTTGTTCTCACCAACAAGGAGGGGCTGGTGGGGAATGTGAATCTCAAGAGCAGCCTTGGTTGCAGTGACCATGAAATGGTGGAGTTCAAGATTCTTAGGGCAGTGAGGAGGGCGGACAGCAAGCTCGCTGCCGTGGACTTCAGGAGAGCAGACTTTGGCTTCTTCAGGGATCTGCTTGGTAGAGTACCGTGGGATACAGCCCTGGAGGGAAGAGGGGCCAAGAGAGCTGGTTAATATTCAAGGATCACCTCCTCCAAGCTCAGGAGCGATGCATCCCAACAAAGAAGAAGTCAGGCAAAAATACCAGGAGGTCTGCATGGATGAACAAGGAGCTCCTGGACAAACTCAAACACAAAAAGGAAGCCTACAGAGGGTGGAAGCAAAGACAGGTAGCCTGGGGGGAATACAGAGAAATTGTCCGAGCAGCCAGAGATCAGGTTAGGAAAGCCAAAGCCCTGACAGAATTAAAGCTGGCCGGGGATGTCAAGGGCAACAAGAAAAGCTTCTATAGGTACATCAGTGATAAAAGAAAAATTAGGGAAAATGTGGGCCCTCTCCAGAAGGAAATGAGAGACTTGTTTACCCTGGATATGGAGAAGGCTGAGGTATCAGCAACTTTTTTGCCTCAGTCTTCACTAGCAAGCGCACCAGCCACACGGCCCAACTTACAGAAGGCAAAGGCAGGGACTGGGAGAATGAAGACCCACCTACTTTAGGAGATCAGGTTTGAGACCATCTAAGGAACCTGGAGGTGCACAAGTCCATGGGCCCTAATGAGATGCGTCCATGGGCCCTGATGGGTTACATCCACAGGTCCTGAGGGAACTAGTGGATGAAGTGGCTAAGCCACTATCCCTCATATTTGAGAAGTCGTGGCAGCCCGGAAAAGTTCCCACTGACTGGAAAAGGGGAAATAAAACCCCCATTTTTAAAAAGGGAAAAAAGGAAGAACCAGAAACTACAGGCCAGTCAGTCTCACCTCTGTGCCTAGCAAGATCATGGAGCAGATCCTCCTGGAAACTGTGCTAAGGCACGTGGAAAATAAGGAGGTTATTGGTGACAGCCAACGTAGCTTCACTAGGGGCAAATCATGCCTGACAAATTTGGTGGCCTTCTACAACGGGGTTACAACATTGGTGGATGACGGAAGAGCAACGAACATCATCGACCTGGACTTGTGCAAAGCATTTGACGCTGTCTTGTGTGACATCCTTGTCTCTAAATTGGAGAGACATAGACTTGACGGATAGACCGCTCGGTGGGTAAGGCTGGATGGTCACACTCGAAGAGTTGTGGCCAACAGCTCCAAGTGAAGACCAGTGGCGAGTGGCGTTCCTCAGGGGTCGGTATTGAGACCAGTGCTGGTAAACATCTTTGTTGGTGACA
>NW_010973123.1:2195428-2253803 GCF_000737465.1 Haliaeetus leucocephalus | reverse complement strand
ATGAGGGGGCTAGAGCACTTCCCCTATGAGGACAGGCTGAGAGAGTTGAGGTTGTTCAGCGTGGAGAAGAGAAGGCTCTGGGGAGTCCTTATAGGGGCCTTCCAGTGCCTAAAGGGGGCCTACAGGAAAGATGGGGAGGGGCTTTTTACAAGGGCATGTAGTGATGGGACAGAGGGTAATGGCTTTAAACTGAAAGGGGGTAGATTTAGCTTAGATATTAGGAAGCAATGCCTTATTGTGAGGTTAGTGAGGCAGTGGAACAAGTTGCCCAGAGAGGTTGTGGCTGCCCCATCCCTGGAAGTGTTCGAGGCCAGGCTGGATGGGGCTTTGAGCAGCCTGGTCTAGTGGAAGGGGTCCCTGCCCATGGCAGTGGAGTTGGAACTAGGTGATCTTTAAGGTCCCTTCCAACCCAAACCATTCTATTCTATTCTGTTCCATAAATAAAATAAAAACCAAGTTCAGGAAGTTAAATTCATGATAAAAAGTAATGGAAAATTCTCATTTTCCTTGCTGCTGTAGTCATGCACACTTTCATTGTTGCCCAGAACCGTCAATACCTTGTAAAGAAAATAAATGTCCTCTTCTCTTAAGACAGTCCTCACTTTTCTAGGGATACGTGGCAGTCTGTTTTACTGCTAGCCTGGATTTAGTCAGCTAATGCCTAAGCTTGTGTGATTCAGTGAATGTCTGCTCTGAAGAGATCGCTTATGGGTACCATTACTATCGACCTGTCCTGTAATGGCTATGCTGAAGAGTCATACATAACCCTTCTCAAGCACGTTGGATTACATCAAAAAAATCCTTGACTTAACTCCACTGAATTGAATGGAGTATTCTAGCTGTATTTCAACCTGGCCCATTACATAGTTACTTTTTTTGGTAGTATTTACATTATGTTCATCTTTATTTAACATGGGTAAACATGGTTGAAGTATTTAGAGGAGGAGGCAGCTGTGTACTTCAGTGCTGGAGATGCCAGACTTAGGTGTAACAGAACAAGTGGGTAGGCACAGATAATTTTGCCCAACTTCATTTATTAATCAATTTGATTATTTCACTTTCTTCAGTTTTGCAAATCAGACATAATCAGATTCACTTAATAGTGTGATAGATCTGTGTGTTAAATTATACAGAGCAATGTTATTCACAAGTCCTTTTAATTTCCCTATATAGACTAATCTTATAAATATTTATCTCCTAACCTTCTTACAAATTCAGAGTGGGTAATCTCTGTCTAAATGAAGCTGCTGTTCATGCAGAGCTCTCTTTGTTTTCTTGAAAGAAAACACAGAAATCATAGTAGCACTTAATGTTATGAAAATCTTAAAGCAGAAAAAAGGTGAAGTATCATTAATGATGCCAGTGTCCAAAATGTTTGTGTTGTCAAAACAACTGGCAGGAGGGATGATAGCATGCTGAAGGTTAAGCCTTAATTTCAGAAACGCCATACCATGTTGGGTCTCAGCCCTTGAAGTTATGTTTAGCTATAGAAACCATCTTGTTAAGACGGTTAAGTAGTAACGTGCTTGGATGATGATGATGAATTTCCTGCCGAGGTCCCAAATGACCTAACATCTGCCTCCTTTCACCCATCGGTTCTATGCAATGGTAGCGGAGGGGTGGGGGAAAAAACCAAACAGCTATCTTGAAAAACGCAGGATATGACCTAAGGATGACTGTACCTTCTTCCAGTTCTGTGAACTGGGTTTAGTTCCTGAAACATGAGGAACTGTGTCTGTAGAGCTAATCTGGAATAGATGCACTGATTAACACAGTGTACTACTTGGATGTTTCTAAGTGGGTATTTAAAGGTCTTTAGTTATTGCTTTTGCAGTCTTCAGTCCCTGTCAATGGTAACAGATGTTTCATGAAACATTTAGGCACATGCTCAAGTCTGTCCCTACTCAGTAAAGCACTTCAGTGTCCTCTTAAGCCCCTTGATTTCAGTTCTTGGTTTTATCAGCAGGGCGTTTTTCAAAGGCAAGAGGCTGTCCTTATCTTGCAAATGGGCTGAGCTGCCTTATGGCAAAATAGTCCTCAAAAACTCTTTGTTATACAAAATGTTAATTTTCTTTTCCCTCCCCTGCTGCAATGGCCGATGACCTTAGAACCATTCTTTTCTTACCTGTGCATTTGGGAAATACTGATTGTAATTATTTCACTTCTGCTGTTTATTCCTTCGAACTAGCACTCCAAATCCTCTGTATTTTCCCTAGATTGAGGCATTTGCAGGTTGATGCATCCATGCCAGTCATTACTTCTGTAAATTTTCATGTTTACACGTCAGCTTGTTTAGGACAGTTCTTCTGGATGTGCACAAACGAAGCAAAGAAGATCAAACAGATTTTAAGGCATGAAGAAGTGTCTCATATTGCTTTGTAAGATTTTGTCCAGAAAGACACCACATTGAGATTGCAAATTCTTGCAGATAGGCGGAAACTTTTTTACTTTTATCCCCTTTTTGCCCTGAATAGCTAGGCAACTTTTGGGGTGGAGGCAAAGTATGTCATATCCAAGTTTCCCTGCTGACTGCTTTAGGTTGAGGATGATGCCACAGAGTTTTGACATTCAGGCATCATTAGAGTCATCTTTTCTGATGTCCTTTATAGCCCTGGCTAAAGTGCCTCATCTGGTAATGCTGAACTAAATTATCTCTAAAAATACCCATTTGTGATGTAGAAACTAGAAAGCATAATACATCCCTTTGTAAGCTGTGCAGGTGTCTGCTCTCATAGTATAAAAATGTGCACTCCCATGTCATTTCATCTAGTTTTGGATCTAATAATGAGTTTTTCTAGCAGATTAAAGCACAGTGACCAGGGAGGGATAACAAGCAAGATTAGGGATGTGGAAAAACTTTTTTATGAAAGAGTGAAAAGATTGATGCTGTTCACTATGGAGAAGCAGTGAATAAGAATAGATATGAAAAGGTCTCTGTCATTTGTTATTGTGAAGCCAGGAGGGGGCCCTTGCATTTGCTCCTTCTCCCAGGACAACAGGAGGTAGAGATATTCATTTAAATGAGAGACCTAACATCTGTTTGAAAGGAAATTACTTGCTTTTCCCCAGCACATACTTTTAGCTGTTTCAAGATTTCACTGAGACTAAGAGATTAGTGAGATTAATTTTTTTTAAGGTCTGCTTATTCATACAGATAGACAGAATATCCCATTATATAGCCAGTGTAACAGCACTGCAAATAAAAAGGAAAGCCTAAAATGCTCAAAAAATTTGGAAGAATCTTAGTGTTTCAGTGCCATGAAGCACTTTGTTTGTAAGCAAAACTCCTGTTTTCAGACATTTGCTCCGCATAAAATCTTGAGAAGAGTCAGAGGCATCAGAAACATAGAAGACTTTATGAAAATATGATCTCTGGATAATGTTCTGCTTGTATTACCTTCAGAAATACATAAGCAGTTTATGCGAGCATCAACTGCATATAATATATTATACTGTATATAATATACAAAACAGTAAAGGAAGTTTCATATAATCTTTGGACTGTGTGCCTGAAAACTTTTTAATTAAGGAATTTAAGAAGGGAGATTTTATTGTATGGTTTATCGTTTGGCTGCCTTGAGGAAACCCTTTGAGGTTCCTCTGAAGCTCCTGGTGCTGGCCGTTCAGCCACAGCATCCTGTTTCAGACGGGCTAATGAACTTTGGTAAAGCAACTGACATCTTCTGACATCCTTCGGCCTGTTTTTCTCAAATGTCAGATTTTTTTAGGTTGAATAATTTTATTTCTTTGTGTTGTATTATGAATGTGAAAGGCTTTTGTTTGTGAGATGAAAAATGAAAGTTACTTGAAACTAGGGATAAATCGTGTCTCCAGGTGTGCATGTAAGTAGGTATTTACTTGAGACATCCATAGTCTTAGTGTTTAATGCACACGGTGCTTGAGGTTTAGCATATTTCTCCCAGAGAACTTGTCTGATATTTTCATTTTCTGCTGTCTTTCCATCTTAGCAGTAGAGATGATGTGATACTGAAGTTCTTAGCATGCTTTGGTTATTTATAGATAACAGATAATCCAGAAAGTTGTCCAAAAAACCAAACCAAACGAAACCAAACCAACCAAGCATCTAAGTGAACTGTAAATGAGAAGCATATCTGGTATGCTTAGGAAAGTGGCTCCAAAAAATGACAATCCACTTAAAAAAACCCCAACAACCAAAAAAAGAGCTCACTAGAAACTACTTGTAGAAAAGGCTTGACAGGTCTGAAAAGACTTGCAGTGGATGTGTCAGCAGGTCTTTTATCCTACGTCGAGTTTTGCAAAGAGGAGTACAAGTACTTTCTGATTACTTAACTCTCTGGCTGGGCTCTGGTATTTGGGTTATACTGTTAAGATCCTTGCTCCAGTAGGATAGCTGCACTCATTTGGTGTTATTTAATTAAGCAGTTGTCTTTGTGGCTACAACCCTGTAATGTAGAGGGCTTAGTATGCAGTAATTTAATCCGCTGCCTGTAGGTGCTTCAGCTCTGCAATTTGTTTGGGTTTCCCATCTAATACTGTGCTGTATTCCTAAAAATATCAGGGGATGAGGTGGTGAAGGGAATAGGAGCTGGGGAGGCTGAAAAGAAGGAAAGCACAAGAAGTTACGCACTGTCCTTCACCCTCCCTGAAACCCTCTTCCCAATTTGATGAGGTTTTCAAGTGAACCCTTTGCAGCGATGCAGCAGCCGGCCCTGCCGCATGATCCCGGGGCCGTTCCCTGTGAGGCAGCGGGCCCGTAGCCAGGTAATTTATTTCAATAAGGAGAATTAGGAGGAGAAAGCAGGCAGGACTGGGAGCAGCTAACTTGTTTCAGCAGGCAGCAGTACTCATGTTCACAGGCATTGGCTGTGGTGCTGGCCGTGGCCTATGGCTTCAGGAGCATTTCTCAGCATCTGTCCCTTATTGGTTTTGTTTGAAGCAATGGTATGAAAGTATAAGAGGGGTATTTCTGGAAAACATTTCCCACCCATTGGTGAACTTCATAAAATTTTCAGATTGATGGCTTCAGTGGCAGTATAGAAGATATGACTGAAAAAAATTTGAATGTTTCGAGTAGGCTTTCTTTTTTTCTGAAAGGCAACTGACAAAGCCAAGGAATACAATTTTATGAGTGTCTGACCCTACATTACGTTTTCAGTTTCAAATAGGAAATTTATATTTTTTTTGTTTTGTTATTGTGAGTTTTTTTAAAATTTAACATATTTTGCATTCTCTGAGCTGAATGAAAGTTGCATCAGGTGACTGGGTTCTGGTTCTTCAATAAAATAATGTAGCTACATTGACTGGGTTCCTTTTTATATCTATAGAGCACTGGGTTAAAATTGGTCGCTTAAGGCTTTTAATTAGAAAGTGTAATTGGAGTTTTCAAACACAGAACACAAATCTTTGTAGGTAATGTGTATCTTTTGAAACTTCTCATAAAATAAACCGTAAAAGTTGAATCAAAAAGAAAGTTGCAAAAGCTACATTTCCTTGTACAAACGAGTGTAAGCCAATATCCATTAAAGTTACGGCTTCTCCTTAGGTGACAGAAAATAAATTTTCCCTAAAAGACCCTAAACATTTCAATTATTGAAATAAGCAACTTAAAACTTAAGCAGGTATGTTTTAGTCGTCATGTGTATGATGAAATTCCAGCAAGAAATGGAAAGATCGCAATAAAGTCATAATTTACTAATAATTACTTCTGCCTCAGTGGTGAGGGTTTTTCTCTACAGCCTGCTGTACTGAGTGCTTTAATTCAATCAGTATCTTCATTTAGACTTTGCTTAGGTAGGAAGCAGGTAAACCGAGAGTCCTAACTCACTTTCTGGTTGTAGTAAGACTGCAACCCTTTGGTGAAGGAAGACATGAGACATGCTGAGTTGTTACCAAGAGTTTTCTGCAGCATTAAAAAACAATCACACATGATGGGAATCTCAAGAGAGAGGGTTTTTTTCTCAAAAGGCGACATACGTGTGTCATAAAGTAGAGCACTAGAGCAGTGTGGTTATTACAGGGGTACAACAAGGAATGGTGGGAGGAGAAAAAAGAATTGCTTTTTGCATTCATACGTTTGTCTCTTTGGAGGAGGAATGCTCACATAGTCATGGAGCCTTGCTCACGCTCATCCCGTCCCTACTAGCCCCTTTATTCTTACTCTCCAGAGTTTAGACAGCACAACTGTGAATTGTTTGCCTATGAATTTTGCACACTGAATCATAACAAAGTGTGAAGCTCCTCAGGGACAAAACTGCATTACAATGAATGAGCCTGGGGATCTGGGAGAAAAGAAAGGCAGATTTGCTCTCTTATTACTCCCAATTAGGAACTCGGGTGTGACTCGCTCAGCTTCGTGGGACACCCGGCTATGGCTCATCTTTGAAAGTGGGGGCTTATTTAACAGAATGTGCATGACATTTCTGCAGCTAATACTTAATTACCCAGACAATTGCTCTTCAAAGGTGGTTACGTTGCTTTTGTGTCCTCTCTGCACTGAGTGATGGTTGATGTCAGGGTTCCCGTCTTTCACATTCATTTTTGCTGCATTTTGGGTGATTCCGTAGTTTTTATCTTAAATTATTTGGTTAATAGCTCCTAACACGTAGCTAGATTATGCATGCCAATTCCCTTAGCAGTCTAATTGCTGACCTTATGTGCTAAAGTTGCTAAATACATGATTAGTTATAACCAGTAGCAGCCTACCCACTAAAGTCCAGCAATACAAAAAAGACTTGTCATTCCACTCCTGTCCTCACATAGAAATGAGAGCAAAGCTTCCCCAATTTCTGCACTGTACATGTCTGGAATCTTTTTTCAAGTTTTTTGGTTTTCTTTTTTCTCCCAGTGATCGCGTTTGAGCAACTAAAATAAGCGTGAACTTTAGACCTCCATACTTCAGTGGCAAAGTTTTATTTGGAGAGAATGGTGAAGGAAGAGAAAATTAGAGATAACAGAAGTTTCTGTGTTTTGGGAAGCAAGTGTATTTGAACCTGTTCATAAAATGGTTTAGATACATTTGCAGCAAATGGATGTTTTGGTCCAGATTCTCAGCTGGCATGGTGAATGAAGTTCTGAGCAGAAAAGAAAAGATTTGAATGGTATGTCCTAGGAAATACTATTGACCACTGTGAAGAGGAAACTGATACCAAAGAGCCTTCAGTGTAATGAATGAGAAGAGGGGAGTATTAATCTGGAAATACTTATTATCTTACACTTTACTACCAAGTATGCCTGAATTCATGGAATTAGTGTTATTTTCATTTGTCATCTTGCATCTGTTTGCTTTTTTATGAGTAAACTGAACATATTTTTATTCTCTTTCAGTTAATCCTCTGGCTGCTCTGAAGTCTTCACACAGTCATTCGACTGGCAAATTGGAAGAAGGACAGCAGCAGCATGGGTAAGTGTGTATACTGATTTTTTTGAGGGTTTTATGCCTTTGTCAGGTTGGAAAGGCCATTCAGATTATGTACTCAGATAATTGAATCACTCTATAATTTTGCACACTATAAAAGGCAAAATTCATAACAGAGGGGCTGGAATGAAATCCAGGATAACAGCGGTGAGTCTTAGAAATTTGTAATTTGTTTATTGTCTTCTGGTTATTTTAAGTGTGGTATATACTACCGTTATTTAGTTACTTGATTCATTTTTATACCTACTGTAACCTTTAGGTATATTGCATTTAAAATGTATTTCAACAGAGAAGGTCGGTAACAGCAATTATAAAAAGTCATCTACCAGTCAGGGAGAAAACCAATTATACTCTGCATTTTCTGCTGAAAAGGATGAGATATTCAGCAGTAGAGCAGGCACAGCGGGGCAGTTGCCAGGAGTGCATTCGACAGCCTGTCTGAGAGAGGAGTGGGGTCATCCCAGCACTGAAAGCTGCTGACATTCTCACAGCCTGAAAAGTTAGCTTGCATCAAGAACTGAGCCAGCTGTTTTGCTTTCCATTTTTAAGAAAACATTGCCAACCAAGAAAATCTGAGCAATCTGTTCTACACTTAGGCCAGAGCTGCCTAACAAATCAGGAAAACATGTGGTCTGTGGACAGAGCTGTACAGTATCACTTTGTAGAGCTATACAGTGTTGGTTTATTCCTTGGTTCTCTTGCTGTGATTCTTAATTGTGTAGGAAGGCTTTTCAGATGAACATTTCTATGCAAATGATGCAAAAATAAACTGCTACAGGAAAGACCTTCAATGGAGAGTTTGTGGAAGTAATGGCAGAAGATGAAAACTATAGTAATCTCACATGCCGGTCCTCCAATATGGTAAAAACAGACCTATTGTTTCAGTCATTTGTATTTGTGAAGACCCAGGCACTTTTTTGCTTTCCTAATGGGAAGTCCCCCCAACCCAACCCCTTACAGTGGAGATTTTGTGTTTGAAGGGATGCCAGTTTTGGTAAAGACACTTGGGGTGTGTATAACTGGAACATGCTTTCGGCAAGAATGCAAGTAACAGACCTTGTTGACTGAATGGTCACTAAATGTATGCTTCCTTTGCCAAAGGGAGCTCACGTAGAAATCCAAATGAATGCTCGTAGAAACCTTTTGTGTTGTTTGTGGTGTTTGCAGTACTGGTTTTTATCTTACCAGAGACTTAATTAACCTTAATCTTGGCAACTCTTAACGTTGTTGTTGGTTTTTCACTGAGCATTTGAACCTGAAGCTTAAGCTGCTTAAAGTAAAATAGTACAGATAATGTATGTTGAAGAACTTAAAATTGCCACCATCAATGGTGGCAATTCACAGGCTCTCCATCTCCTTACATAAGGCCTGACGTATTTATGGCCTTCTCACTGCCTTACCTGAGCGCACAAGCAACTGCTGGTACCCAAAGAAAGGGACTACAGCAGAGGCTTGATTCAGCGTCTCGGCCAATTCAGCAAAGAACATCTGTTAACTGGATCCAGATTTCCTGATTTGTCTAGCATATGCTCAGATTTCTGTGGAGCCTGCGTTTCCTTTGCTGTCATATACTTGGCAGGTAACATTAACACCATATATCTTAAAAAGAATGTTCAATGTTTGCAATGTTTTAATAATATGCAGGATATAATTGTTAAATTGATTCTAAGCAATTAATAAAATTTTATTTTAATAGATTGCATAAAAATATCTACAAAATAAAAAATATTTGGACAAATATCTTTTGCAAATGATATTTATTAGGCAAAAATTTACTAGAATTTCAGGGATCGGTTTATTTTCATCCATTTTGGCTTCATGAGTCTGCTCAAGTGGAAACATCCTTTTCCTTTATTGTATACTTACACTGAGCAGACATCCAATAAATCATACAGCTGAACTATATAAAAACATATCCTGTTCATTTCCCTATAAAATATCTCTGCACAGTGTTTTATATATTTTTGTAGAACTGTTGACAAACTACCAGTTCATCTCTTGGATTAGTTCGTAGTGAAGTTTTACAGGCATTACCATTTTCAGTTTCAAAGGCAGCTGATATTTAGAAGGATATTCCGCTCAGAATGAGGCCAGTGTTTTAATCTGCCCAGTCGTAGTTATTTTTGCTTTTAATAATCTGCTACCATTGGAGCCTAGACAACATTTAACCTAAGTGTTCCGTACCTTATGTTGATGATTAATTATTTGTTCAGGCAAGCATGCTATGAAACTAAAATATCATTTGTGTTTTAAGATGCACAAGACATAATGAATTAATTAAGTGAAAGCTAGTCTCCTTTTCCTGTTTGAAGAGTATTGGTAAGAATATTGCTGTGGCTTTGTTTTTACTTGCTGGGTTTTTCACCTGTTTTCGGATTGAATACAAATATGGGAAATTTGCAGATGTGTTGGGTGTTTGTCATTGCTTCAGTAATTTCACCTAGGATAACCAAGTGCAATTTCTGCATTCCAAATCTGTTTCAAATGTGTAATTTCTTTTAAAAATTCCAGAACAGTAGCCATTCAGGAGAAGAAAAGAGTGAACGTGAATGAGAGAGAAGTCAGAGTAGAATAGAATAGTTCAGTTGGAGAGGACCTACAATGATCATCTCTAGTCCAACTGCCTAAAAACTGGTATATAAAACCCATTCAGATATTCATAGAAAAATGCTGAGTACATATCTTAGGTGATGTACTGTTTGGTTTACACTTCTTTTATATGCTAATTTAGAAAGTTTTATGCTCTGTATAATTCAAACTTGTACATATATACAGAATGTTGGCATTCTTAGGAAATTTAGCAGGTACTGTAACAAAAATTTGGCAGTCAGAGTTGGTAATTTGGTAAATCATTTGGCTGCTTTTTTTTTTTTATTTAAAGACCTTTCAGTCACATTTTGAGCAAGCTAAATATTTTTATTTCAGGGAAGAAAACTGGCAGTTCTTTTAAATGCTGTAAATGCAGTCCAGAAGGTTTTCCTAATTCTTGTAATGCACCATTGCTGTGGTATTCCCAATGAGCAGTATGTGCAGTAACACTTATGTGATTGAGAGTGACAAGGTGACTTGAGAGCTGCCTCTGAGTCACATTTCTGACCTTAGCAGAGTACCAGAGAGCCCAGCATGATTAGTTGTTGTTTCGTAACTGTATAATGTTACCATTCTACCAAAATCAATGAGAAAACTTGATGATTCATGTAGGCTTCAAAAGAAGGATTTTGAGTGGATTCCACTTAACCTATTTAGTCTTAATCACAGTTTTCTTCTGTTTAAAGAAGGGAAAATGGGGAGAGGAAAACCCAGGCTTTTCTACAGTTGTGCTTTGGATGAAGTACATCAGTCCTTGTCCACTGGATTGAGTTTTACACCATTGATAACAGGGGTATATTTGGGTTTCTTTTGTCCTTGAAGGGCTTGGAAGGCTCTGATGGCAGAGTAATGTACCCTTGAATAACAGGATCTAGTTTTCAAAGAGTTTCTGAGGCTGGCTGAGAGTTTTTGGTTGAATAATTTTCTCATGGAAGAGGAAATCCCTGCAAAACTGCAGCTTCTGTCAGGAAAATAGATTTTTTCCATGATGGTCGCTTTTATCAGATAAATATAAGAGTATTTTGGCATGGGTCTTTTAAAACACAATTCCAATATTTCAATTCTGAGTCTGCAAAAACCACAAACATTTCCTTTCATATCAATTTAGCAGCATTTCTCTGTTAGTACTTTGTTACCAACACTTCAATTCATGCCCCTGTTTACTCCCCTAAGCCAAGCTCTCTGCAAGATCCCTCTCTCCTAATGCAGCATGATTCTTCCCTTGAGCTGAACTTCCCAGTGCATCTCGGAAAGCGATGCCTAGTCCAGAGGGGAAAATTGAGCCATCCATTTGTGTGGTACCGCTCCCAGGAGGCAGCACTGGCCCAGGGCAGGACAGTGCAGCACGGGGCTGATGCAGGGTCTTCTGAGCCACTTCAGTGAACCCGGAGGGAAGGGTGACGGAGAAATGGCAGCTATTCTTTGGATGGAAAATGTCAGAACAGAGTATTTTTCATACTGAGGTCCAAATAATTAGCTGTTCATTGCAACAAGTTAAAATAAAAAATTAAATGGGATGCAAGTTCCGTATTTTACTAAGCTCCGCTATGAAAGCATTGAACTACAAAGCTGGATGCCTGATGCAGTTTTGTGGGCCAGATACCGAAGTCACATTACTTTGTAGCTTGGTTAGAGTCTTCTGAGAGTCCCGTGAGGCACGTGTCTGCAACATTAAACAGCTGAACGCCTGAGAAACTGTGGTCCCAAATCCTTCCTTTCACATAGCTTTTCTCTTTTGGTTCACTGGAAGGGAGAAGCAAGGGCCATGGGAGGGAATCCTGCCCCGCTTCCCGCGGCTGGGCCCATGCCTGCAGGGATGACTAGGGTTGGTGAGGATTGCCTAGGGACCAGCCCCAACGCTGGGAGCATACTACTGGCTAAATTACCAAAAAGAATTACCAGTAGATAGAGTCTCTTCTGTAAAGGACATAATAAATATGTAATAAGTGATTTTTATGTATTATTTACATTTATGACGCAAGACAAAAAAAACCCACTTAATATTTTTTCCTGCCTACCTAAGTATGCTTCGTGTTCCTGTACCTAAAAATAGTACTGTTTACTCTGTAATATATTCACAAAGAACTTTTCTTTGGGAATGATTCTTTCTTTGCAACCTTCCCAACGATTTTTTTTCCCCAGTATATTCACTTCTTCAAGTATCAGCTGGTTTGGCCCCAAGTCCCCCAATTGCTGCTGGTGATAGGCAATTATCTGTTCCACTTTATCACTTACCTTGAGCACAGATAAAACTTGCAGGGAATAGGTCATACACAGTCCTATATTAATTTGCTGTGGAAGGCCTGCATCGTAGGAGAACTCAGTAGAGCTAATGGCAAGCAATTTTAGGCAGAAGCGATGGGAAAATGTCTTTATAAAATAATTCCGTAAATGACCTGCTAATCCAGTCTCACCTCTGGGAACGCAGTCCTGGAGAACATAGGCAGAGCTTTCTTTGAGGGGCTGACTATTTTTTTTTTTCCCCCACTTATTTTTGTGCTTGCTGTAGCTGAGGCTTACACTGCATTAGCAGCAGGTATTTGGGATCATCCTTTATTGCCAACCAGTTAAATGTAATTGTAGCATCCTTCTGGCCTGCCCACCTGTTCGTTCCCGTTAAGAAAATACTACCTTTATAAAAGTGTTAGACTTCTCGTTGTTGAGGGAAGGATTGTGCCATCTGTTAGCATAGTAGTGCTGGAAGTCAGGACTGGAAAAAGTAAGATAGCTAATAAAAAAATTCAAGTCAAAATGGTGAAATTAGTTGAAAGGTGGCTTTTGAAAGTGGGCTGACTGACTGATGGAAAGACTGCATGTCTGTAATGCTCAGCTGAGCCTGGAAATGAGGGAGCAGTGAACCTCTCCATAGTGGCATGAAAAATGATTATTAGGAGGGGAATTAAGGAATGTCTATTATTCACAAACTGAAAGATCTGATGAAGACATTGCCTGTGTTTAAATCAATCTTCTCCACCAATTTACTACAGTTCTTCAAATTTCAGCAGTAGTAGCCTCAAGAGGCTATTTAGGAGACTAATAGTTAGAGAAGACAGATTAAGCACTGCGTGGATATAGAAAGTGCCAACAAGATCGAAGCGTAGAAGCTGTCAAGTTACAAAAAGTTGGGAGTGTCTTAAGGTACTTGGCTTAGAGCTAATGTTCTAGAGAAAAGTGATAATCAGTAAATTGTTATTAGCTCCTGACAAAATGGTGTCGATCAGTCGAGATCAGAGATGACAGGCAGGCACTGCTCTGTGACCAGGCGAATGAGCAACCTGTTGGCTAGAGAACAGTAAGTGCTGCAGATGGGTGGCAGCTAACGAGTACTGGAAGTCATAAACCCCTGACTTTACTGAGGTCACAGAGAAGTATGTCTGCTTGGGAAAAATATTGGGATGTTGTTTAAGCTACCACTGTAACTGCCTGTGTGTGACTATGGGATCTCAGATATTAAAAAAAAGAAGAAAAAAGAAGTCCCGAAGTATTTGATAAGGGAGGTTGAAATGGCATGGCAAAACTTTGTAAACCTTTTTTTTTTTTTTCCTTCTGGAATTCATTTCGTGTGGAATTTTAGGCTGAGTGCAGTCACCCATTAAAAAAAAAGTAGAGGGAAAGAAATGCAGAGAAATGTAGGTTTTATTACCTTTTTTTTTTTTTAATTTCTCCTCCCTTTAAGTGTTAAACAACTTGGAAAAGAGACAAATAACACGGGACATTCCAGTTTAGCTATGTTCTCATTATCCTGACAGAAGTACACAAAGTAACAATATGCAAAATCAGGCATTGTCTATATTCCTCTAAGATAGAACAAGGAGAATTCTGATGAAATTAGAGGCAGAGCATTTTAGCAACAAAGCAATTTACTGAACATGATTAATAATTGGAATTTCTGACCTAAGAGGTTACTGCTGGAAGGATGTACCTGGACAGATTGACCAGATACCCAGTGGGATCCAGCACGTAGCACTCTGGTGTTGCCGTTCTGACCTATACTGTGCACGCTTGTATCCTGACAGATGCCTGTTAGGATTTCATGGGTTTTCCTGCTCATCTCATCAGACCCAGTTCTAATGAGATTCTTTGCAGAAGAAATCACGTCACTTAAGGCTCTTAAAATCAATGACTCTACAAAGAGCAGTTTAAAAAAAAAAAAAAAGGTGAAAAATCTTTACCAGTCTTTACGTTTTATGAAGTGTGTACATGCACAAACTGATAGCGAGAACATGGCTATACTGCAATGTTATGATTGTCTGCCAGTGTCTTAACATAAAAAAAAAGGTGGTACTTTAGATACTGAGGCATCATGCTGTTTCACATGAAGAGTAACTTGGAGGAGTTTATGCAGTGCTTTTCTAGACTGAAGACTTATTTGTTTGTCCTAATAGTTGCTATAATAAGAATGTTTTACAATGAACAGAGGAAACCTTACCAAACAGTCCCAAAATAATTCAGGCAACTGACAGAAGGCAGTGCTTTTTGCTATGAAGACGTTATGAATGCCTACAGTTTTTTTCCTATCTCTGTCATCCACTTTAAATTAGCTTTGGAGAGTGATTTTATCTTTAAATATGAATCAGACGATGTTGCCAAGACAACCTTTCCTCAAGCTTTTCGTTTTCGCCCACAGTGTGTGCTGAACCTCCACCAAGTCTTCTCCCAGAGTGACTGGTCACTTATTTTTCAAGTGGGATTTGATTTGATGAAGCAAGCTATTCAAAGTACTTGATTTTCTTGGCTCCTCGGCGAATCACTGGAGCTAGTTTCACTTGCTCTGTCTGTAGGGCTGGAGGAAGCTAATCACACTGGCAGCTGGATTCCAGCATATGAGACAGAATATTTGACTGAAGTTATGGCTCTGGTCGATTACTGCTTTCCTAGCCAAGGCGTAGACCTCCATGGGGGGAACAGACAGTCAGTGACAGAACACCTCCTCTGCAGGGTGTTTTACAGTATTTCCGCCAGGATATTGATTCTCAATGTAGTGCTGCTGTATTTTTGGCTCTTAGAGTTATGCCCGCTTTTGTATTCCTTGCAGATGTCTTATTTCAAGGTACCTTTTGTTAAAACAAAATGACTTTTGTTGCTTGGCAGGTGCTCAAGTAGTCTATACAAATTGGCTGCCCGGTTGCTGATGGGCTGGGGAGCGGGATGTGGGTTTTAGTTGTTTGCCATCGTTGTTCCCTGCCATGAGAACTTTTTGAAAGATATCTCTGTACAGGCTGTTCCTCATAAGGGGAGTGACAGACTTAAATCACCTTTGAATAAATGTAGACTCTGCTTGTCACACAGTAATATTAAATTCCCTATAAGAAATGTCTTATAACCTCAATGTATTTTATGCCTCTTTTGCTCTTACTTCTCACTACTTTGTCAACAGACTCCCTCTTTTCCCAGGCACTTCTCTGCATTGTCATTCTTTTAGCTTGATTAAATAATGGTGGTATTGTTCTGTCTTAAACTCTCAACAAAGTAGGCTCTTGCAAAGTGATGTTTTAATTAAGTGTAACAGTAGCAATGGCTCAGCTTCTATTACTAAAAAAGTGAAGGAACCTTGCGTGAAAGGTTTCTTTGCTCTTTCACTGCCACTGCAAATTCGTTTTCTCAAGAGACACAGTAAAAGCGGTGACAAGGTGATGACTGAGAGACCGTCGATAGTCAAGACTGTAACAAAGCAGCAGCAGCAAGCAGTGCCTCATCTTTGATGGAGACGTGCTCAGGGCCGAGGGCTCAGCAGGAATCTGAAGAGCTGCCCCTGGTTTCTCCTGCCTGGGCGTTCAGTGGTTGGAATTTCAGATTGTTTACCGAGAAGCAGCTGAAAGGTGAGAAAGACAGGAATTCATCATCCTGACTGAGATGAGAGTTTATCCAGTGACAGGCTTATATGATCACTGGTGCTCTGAACAATTTGTGGTTTTCACTGAGAGAAAAACAATTTCCCCATGAAGGATTTTTTTTTTTTTTTTACAAATATTTCCAATGTTTCAATTTTTTTTTTAGATATTGCATCCCTTCTTCCCAGCAGAGAGGCATAGAGAGACGTCTAAATCTCTGCTACATCTGTCTCCTAAAAGTCTTTTCCAATTTGTGAAAAGTTGGCTGCAGCTGAGGTACTGTGTTTCCAGTTTGCAGGTTTAATGTCGCTTTTCTGTTACATTTACAATTATGGAATCTGTTGATATTTAATATGATCTGTATTGAAACCACAGCCTAAGTATAAATATTTATTACTAATTTTTTTCCTATGCAAACTATGAGGTTTTTACATATTGGCTCCATATCTCATGCTTATTTGTGCGTGAGAGAGAGGGGTTGTGGAAAACGCATCAAAGTCGGCCTGTGTACTGAGTAAAGAAAATACAGATTATATTGTGGGCTGAAAGATACTATAGTGAAGGGATTGTTCTAAATGCAATATATTAAAAGTTATTTCAAGCCAGGATGTAAATGACATTTCAGATTTTGAAAAGAATAATTATCTGAACTGTCACTTGAAAGAGAAATTCTTTATCTATTAGGTTTTTATGTTTCAACCTGTAAAAGAAGCTATGGCATTTATTTTTAGTATGTGTATAAACTTGATGGAATAAAGTGGAATGACTGATAACCTTGATCTGTCAGACACAGCCATTAGCTGTTTGTCTTGGAGGTACTCTGCCCATGCACTTTTTCTTGACATGCTAAGCAAGTCCAGGTCTTGAATCTCTGTTTTATTTACTTTGAGGCATCTTTGTGACTTGCAAAATACAGCCTAAACAGTCACACAAGTGACTGCTACTGCTATTTTGAATCTGAATTTCCCCAGGAGGTAAGCCTGTGCTGTAATTCACTGCCACCATTATGTCTGTCTTAGCACATAATAGTTTTTGTACCTGTAGGTGTGCACGTAAGTAAGAGCAAAAGTGCCTAAAAACTTTTGAGCTGGCTGTATCTTACTGATGGAAATTAGTCCAGTTGTCGTTTTGAAATGAAGCCTGAGTATAACCGCTTTGTTGACTCGAAACCTGATGTACTAATATATCTATACAGAACCTGACTATAAAGATAGTCTCCAAGCTCTGTCTGTCTGTACAAGCTGGCTTTTCCACTATCAGAATAAGTGAATTTCCTCCACTTTCTTTGACAGCTGTGGATTTCAGTGACTGACAACCCCAAATTTCAGTTCCCCTTTGGAGAATATGGAGAACAAACACTATACGATGGTGAACTCCTCAATTTTGCAGTGCAGCTGGGCTCTAAAGTCTTTACCTGCTCTCTTACTTTCTCTTGTGAACTTATATATTTTTTTCTTCTAGTAGCAAACTGAATTTGGAAACTATTGGAAATGCAAAGGCATGGCAACCAATTGTCTCGATAAGAAATTACGAAAAATAGTTTAAACAATTTTTTTTCTTGTGTAGAGACTCAGCAATAGAGTGCTATTAGGAACATTAACCTTTTAATGAATTTATTAAAAGAAGAGAAAAACATAGCTAACTTGCATTTCTTTTTACAAACAATAACAAACAGTTCCCACAGTTTGTTATGCTATTTTAAGAGTAAATTTTTTTTTTAAATGTAATGGATATATAAACTATACAGTCTAAAGGTTTAGTGCTGGGGAGTGTACAGAAAGAACTGTAGTTGTCTCTGAAATAGATGGATGATGTGAGAAAAATATCTGCTTACTGAAATGGACTGTGACCACAAGAGATAAGCTTTGGAGCTTTATTAGTAATTATTGTCTTCCCAATTCTGTAGTTTAACCAAACCACAAGGAAAAATTTAAGAACTTCATGCCTTTTCTGATTGTTTTCCAAAATAAGGCCAACCGATTGCTTTAATTTTTTAATATTTGTAAAATACTTAAAGGGTTAGTTTAGCAGGACAACAGAGACACAAACATCCCTTACCCCAGGAGTTCACTGTAGCCTGGTAGTTGGTGACTCTCCAGGAAAGTAGAAGACAAGGTGAAGTTATTTTAGGTGAAGGAGCATAGGAGGGCATTTTTTCAGCTATGATGGATCAGTGCCTTAACCAAAGACCTATTGGGAGTGCTGCTGCCACATCTACTGCAAAAGAATTGGGGCAGCTTAGTAGCGTATTGGTAAGGGACAGCAGAAGCAATGTAAACCAGAGGGAACTGATTGTGCCCTCTACGTGAGGGTGAGTTAAAGTGTGTAACGCATCCCAGTTAAATGTTTCCTGCAGAGTCCCATAAGCTCTGCTCCCCATAGCTTGGTTACAGAGAACAAAGAAGAAAAAACCTTATATCTATGAAATCAAATCCCTCCCTGATCTTTCCCTAATCAACCTGACAGCTTCCAATTGCTGTGTTCAGAGGTCCCACTGGACTTGTTTGTGCTCTCCTTCTAACATCCATTGTCATCTGAAATACTCCCCCTAAATATTCTAAAGATAAATATCAACTAGGTTTATAAGAGTTTCTGGAAAGTGATGAGATTTAAGTATTTATGTAATTGGCTAATATGCAAAATAATATTCTTCACTGATAGTAATTTTTGCTTTATTCAGAGTTTCACTGCCTGGTATCTAACATCATAAAGGTGTCCCGACTACATGGATGCCACCTCCTAGCAGATAGCCCTTGTGGAGTGGCCCCTGCTATTGAGGTGAGCCCTGGGAATTCCACCAATTTCTAATTCATTCTTATCATATTGTAATACTTGATATGTTTAAATAAGCTTGTGCCATAAAATCATTTTGTACATACTATATCACAATACCACTCCTTGCTATATAACAAGAAAAATGGATGTTAGCTAGTTTTGAACTTTACTTGACGGCAGAGACTCCTCTGGCCACAGAGCTGATATGTAGGAGTCCTGCAATAATCCGAATGTGCCTTTGAAAGTTTATTTTTCATTAGTACTACTGGCCAGAATGGGAAAATGATGCTACTAGGCCTTAGATATCAGAAGAGTCAAAGAGCTCTTATCCTACAGGCATTGGAAATTAATGGCTTGTATTTCTGTAAACTTTGCAACTCATTTCTGTGATCATAGAAGTAGGATCAAATTGAAAGATGAGCAAGAACATTAATCATCAGACGTTACGTGGTTTGCAGGAGTTAAAAGTGTATCTCACTGCTAAAGGCAACCATATGTTATATTCGGTGTTCACATGGGAGAGCAAATCCAGAACAAATGAATTGTTTTGCAGCTAACTAGCTCAAGTCAGAGAGCGACCCTTTTCCCCATCCTTTTCCTTTGCTTCATAACTACACATATAAGAAGAAATAAATATTAGTCTTCCTTTGCTTTCGAAAGCAATAAAGATAATTATGTAGTATGTCACGTGTCTGCATCACTTATTACAATTGCATTTTGAAGCCACACTTAATTTAACTTAGTGTTGGTTTCCTAGCCTTTCAGTTGCCCTTTATCCTGCTCAAATGATGGGTAGACCAATGAGTGAGCACTGTGGTTTTTTTCATCCGTCTTACAGTGCAACATGCCTTCAGACCTGGCAGTCATAAAGCTACATAAAACAATTTTCTAAGTCTATGAAAGAAACTTCATATCCTGTTCAAGCTCAATATTTATTGTCCACAGAATAAACGTACTCTTTAAAAAAAATTAACTCTCTTGATATTTTGCTGTATTTTTACAGTGTTGGCATTCCTTCAGACTTAAGTGTGAGTGCAGAAATAAATTCATGTGGTTTGTAAAAGAAAGTGTTTTATCTCTTTTTGCTTGCTAAAGCACACAGAAAGTTTATATGTCACTATGAAATCTTAAGGAGAACTGAGGGTTTTGGTAATATTGCTTGATGTTTTCTGCAAACAATCAACACATTTTCAAGGCATTTTACAGCATTGGTATTTTGTTAATCAGACACATCTGTTTCCAGATGCAGGTTGTTCAGTTTGTCTAGGATGCCTCAGCATTTATTTAAGCCATGAACTACCACATCCAACCCTGCATTTACCCAATTCAGTTGACCCTCTTCCTTTTGTGATTCTTTGCACATTTGTACTTGCCACCTACTGTTACATCCACAAACTAGATTAAGTTTTTTTCCTGGAAGCAACCCCATAGGCATAACAAGTCTTTCTGAACTGTCACAGTTCACATGTAAAATGGCCGTTTAAAGTTGTCTTTATGACTGTTGTAAATCTCTTCATTCTCACTCATACTGCAGAACAGAGTGTTTCAGAATGTGGCTCGTTTGGGGAACTCTTTGCAGTACTTTTGCAGTACTGAGGTGGATGCTGGGGAAAGGTCTCTGTAATGAAGGCAAACTTGACAACTGGCAGTTTACGAGAATACATATAATTTTAATGTTTTTGGAAGCTGATGTGGTTTCTTCTTGCCAGAGATTGTGATGGTGACATTCTGATTGGATTGCGTAGAAGTCATTGAAGGGAACTAAGGCACAAGTGGTCAACTAAAGGGCAATGTAAATGCATGAGAGGACAGTAAAAGGCAAAGAAACTGAGGAGGGGAAGTCTCGGTTGCTCTGGGGTTAACCCGTTGGAGCTAGGAAAGTGATCCCAATCTAAATAATCATCAGTAGCTAAAAAATACATCATTAACCCAGGAAAAATCTTCCTGAAATGCTGCCACTTTGATCTCTGAGTACCCGTCACTGTAGATGACGCTCGCTTACCTTTCCAGTCACTCTTGCCTCCAGTGCGGTCGTTATTTTTCACCTTTCTTCTCTCTTAATTATGTACATAGGAGAATGTGGTAGTACTATTGTGCTGGAATTGAACTTTTTTCTTTCATCAAAACTCACCCAGGTTCTCAACTTTTCATGCTTCAACTTCTGTAGGAGTCTTAACACATTCTATTTCCTACCATATGAACATCATCATCTCAACTCCAACCCCTACATTGACTTTTGTCTTCTCCCATTCCCGAGACATACACTTGAAGCTTTAAGAGCAATTTTGCTTTACTCCAAAGTTCTCTTTGTAAAGGCCACTTTTCACTTGAGTTTCCCCCTTGTTCTCAGGGTTTACTGTTCCTCAGACACCTCACTCATAAATATCTTTTTACTTTTTTCCATGTCAATCCTTGTGTATGAGGGAAAAATCATTCTAATAGAGCTGTCCACCCATTTCTGTGCCCTTCCTCCTGTTGTCCCGTATGACTTCTCTTGATTCACTGCCTGTGAATCACTGTTATGTCTGAGTGTGGAGATGAGATGCATTGTCCTTCCTTGCTTTGCTTCTCCAACTATTCCTTTCCTCTTAACTTTCCGTATTTCCACCGTTTCTGATGGAAAGTTACGTAGGTAACTAAGCCCACAACATGTCAAACAGCATTAATTGTGCTTGTCTTTCATCTTGTAGGCTGCCAAGAAATTTAGGGCTAGAACCTGTGATTAATGCGTTGCTGGGGTAGTAGAAAATTTCCGTATTTCTGTGATGGTGGTTAGTGGAAGTGTATTTTCTATCAATGTGCTGAGCTCCTTATCTTCTGTGAAGGATGGTGATCCTGGGACACCAGGTTGGTTGACTGTAAATGCTTTTGTATTACTTCTTTGAAAGACTGAAGGTATCGACAGGAGTAGCATAATTATATTTTAGTCTTTTATGTTTGAGTAGCTTAGAAACCAAATTCAAATGCAATATTTGCATAAGTCATTCAGTACACAGAATTTTGTTTAAAACATTTAAAGACATTAAAAATACCCTAAGCTGCAAAGTGCAGTAAATCAATAATGTATATTAATTCTGATTCCTAAGTAAATGTGCACACTAATTTAACTTTTTTTTTTTTCTTCAGAAACATTCACAATTTAAGTAGTTGGGTTGAGATCAGATCATACCAACACATGGCAGAGAGCTTTCAACTGAAGATATACAGAGGAGTTGGGATAGTTATTGATCATTCTTTTCCATGCTCAGTGTTAATTTCAATTAATGTAACACTTCTCTAAAATGTAACTACTAATGAAAATCTATAAAAATCTATTCTCATCTATCATAAATGCACAGCACAGTAAAATTTATCAAAATAAAGGTAGTGAAGAAATCAAAGTTTAAGAAGTTAAGCATGGAAATGGGTTTCTCAGAGTTGTGTTCAATCAGTGATGAGCCTGTCAGAAACTGCTTTCAGGTATGCGCCATCTTGTCTTTTTCAAGTAAATTTGATGCATCATATGCAGCAGCTCCAAATGTCTGTTCATTTCTTTAGATGTTTTGAAATATTCCAGATTCCCTTTTCCCAAGTAATTTCTGACTAATGGCAAACTTCTGTTAATGCTGAGGTCTGTGTGTAATTTAATTATTGGATAAGTGGACATTACAGTAGCATAATGGCAAAATCACAGCCCAAAACTTTCTGGCTTTTCTGTGTTGTTGGGAGTTTTTCCTGTTGGTTTTTTTCTTCCTCTCTATGAAGATAGGCATTAATTAACAGAAGAGATAAAGAGTGGGAACTTCTGGCATCCTGAAAAATTGTGTTCTAGAATCTGAATTTTTAATATCACTCCCTGCTGCTCCCTTGAAAATATTACTGTTCTCCAAATAAGAAAATGCATGCCATGGATCTGTCCCTACAAGGGCTTGGTAATAAAAGTTTAAAACTTCTTGATGCTTCACAGAACTGTAGCTGGGGCATGTAGTCTAACTTCTTGGATATCACAGGTCATATGTTATGCCTGTGTGCTTTATAACAGGCACAGAGACTTCAGTTAAAGGTTTTTTTTTTAAAGAAAAAAAGGGAAAAAGAAAAATTCATTCCTCAGTTTACAAACTGTCACAAACAAAGAACAGGAGTGTTACCGGTGCCTGAGGGTCCTTACATTGGCAAGGAGTTGATATGGTAAGATATACCAGATCCTTTGAGCAGGTAAATTACTTCTCGTTGTACAAAGAGAAAGAAAAAAAAACTTCAGTGTGTTTTTCACCAAGTGTAGAATTCCTTCCTGCCCCCAGATAAGAGTGACTCTGAGCATGAGTCAACTGAGCTAGTCTGGCAGCTATGAGTGAGGATTTTTATAATGTCACAGGGCTGTGATCCATATCATGCACTTCTTCCACTGCTGAACTTAAATGCTACAGAGAAGGGCAGAAAAAACAGATTTTACATAGTGTAGAAAAGAAAAGGCTTCCTGGCTCCCTTAAGTGATATGCTCAATCCCTAAAGTGCTCAGAATGTGTTGAGAATAACACAGGAATTTCTGCCTTCTCCAAGGCCTGAGAAAGGAAAGGCTAAAAGGGTTTATAGCTTTATAAGTTGTCAGTTTGAAAGATCAGTCATCACAAACCATAAACAGACATTTTCTCCCAGAAGTTAGACTTTCTTTTAGGCAGACTTCTAGGGCATGAGATGCCCTAGGGTATGAGACATCAGCATGCGACTTGCAGGTATGAGTCAGGACCTATGGGAAACTGGTTTCTTCTTGAGTGGCAGATGGATGTCAGGTGAGGAATACTCCAGGGCATCAAAATCAGTACTTGATGCCTGTATTTAGGCAGACAGATCCCACCCTGCTCTTTTTTTTTTAAACAGGCTCCAAACAGTGCTAAGTCTGACATTTTTCTTAGCAAACTGTTCCAGCATTTCCTTATTCTCTTTGCTACCTAATTGCATATTAATTCATGGTTCAATTTGCCAAATTTTGACTTCCAGCTGTTTGATCCTCTGTTTTTATCAACCAGGTTGAAAGGCTTCTCCTATGGCATACGTTTTGGCTTGGTGCTTGGCCTCGTCTTTAATAAAAGCAGTGGGACCAGTCATGTGATACCCATGGCCTTTTGGCTTTGGGCTTGCTTTATTCCAGCTGCCTCATGGGTCTGTTCTGCTGTCTGTTTTCAGCAAAACCTGACTCTTACCTGTTGTCCGTCAGGTCACCGTACCTTTCTGGCACCAGCATTTTTGTGAGAATCCTATTTTTGAGACGCCCTTGCAGATCACAAGAAAGAGTTGGTAACATTTCATTTCACTGATCAGCAGATTGGGGTGGGGTGGGGGTTGGTCCCTTTGAAACTCCAGATCTCTGCTTTAAAGGGATCAAGATCTGGAGCAGACGTCTCTTACAGCTTGTATGTCAGATATGCAGGTATTTTGGTTCTAGAGAGTGGTTTAGTTTATGTAAGGCTTCCCATGCCTGCTGCATCCCCGTGTAATCTCCTTACAGCAGTTGCTGCCCTACGGGAGGAGGCTTTCCAGGCAGGCATTCTTGTGTTGTCCACCTTCCTTTAGCACCTGCGTGTTTCACTTTTTTCTGTTTCCTGACAAAAATCACAAGCTTTCACTGAGCCCCATTAAAACACAGCTCCAGCCATTCCCTGACCTTGAAGAGGGCTTTGCAAGCCCTTACTGTCCAGCCCCGACAGATTGATGTCACTGGTACACGGTCAGAAGGCTGCCTTGAAATTCATTTTTATTCCAAAGCTTTTGTTTGCCATTGCTTCACCTCTCAGGGTCTCAAACTAAAAATCACTTTGAACCAGCTGCTTCGCTGTACCGATGACCTGGCCTGCTGATCTCTCCTATCTGCATATGGTTTTTACATTGCTTTTTCAACAAGCATTACTGCCTGTGACCCTCTCTGTCTGTGAGACTAATTAATTCCGCTTTAAGTCACTGTTTCTTTGGTGGTAGTTCTGAATTAGACGCTGACTTCAGCATTCCAGTTCTAAGACCACCTCCACCAAATTTCGATTAGAGCAGTACCATTGTCACTAGTGTAAAGATTTTTGGGTCTTCTGATGTACTATTTTCTTTTGTTTGTTTTCTTGCTTGTTATTACATTGCCTCATGATTGCATTTATCATAGGTATGATTCTACAGCCACTTCAGAGGACTCACAAAAAGCAGCAGGTTATCCCTAATTAGGCACCAAAAAAATCTCTGCACTGCATTTTATATCTTTTTGATATTTCAGCAATGAAATAGAATTTCTATTACTATCAAAGCCTGAATGTGAATGAGAGAAAAGCCCCTTGAAAATTTTAGTATTGGGCACCACTTCATGATATTTGGGACAAATGGGATCAAGTACTATCAAGTCAAGTGTGCTGTTTTCCTGGTATATACAAAAATATATTTCACAAAAGAACTCAGCACATGAAATCCTTTTCTTTTTCTAACAATTGCATGGCAGTGCTGCTCTTTCTTTAATCCTCATTTTTAACTTGGTATTATTCAGATTTATTTTCCTTTTTCCTCCAGCCACAGAGCAAAGATAAGAAAAGAATTGGAGGCTTCTCTAGTTTATTAGCTTTCTCTGAATACCTCTTGCAAAACAGGCAGAGGTTTTGTCTATACTAATTCAGCTCCAAGAACTGCCAACTTCCTGTATTTCATGAGTTTTGCAATAAAGACTATCTATTAATAATGTTTTAAACATTTCACATGTTTTTACATTATTAGAATCATCCCTATGGCTAAGCATAAGACGTTCCTTGATCTGCATTTTGTGGGAGGTAAAAGTTTTAACAGAGTTGCAGAAGATTCTTCATTGTGCCAGGTTATAAAATCAGGAGGGAATCGATAAAGCTGCACACGCTTTCCCAGCTTTCCAGGCAAGACGTATGTCCGTTTACCTTCATCAGAGAGCTGAATCTGTCCTTCTCTCTGGGAGTAACCAGAGCATTTGCCTAAGGCTATAACACCCATGGTAAAACACCCAGGGAGGTTCTCGTTGGCCTCCAGATGTCTCAAAGGTAGCACCATTGCTTGTGTCCCTAATTACTTTTGAGTTTCTCTCGGTTTTAATCTCTCAAATTCAACTCTCTTTTCTTCTTTTCATCGGGGAATATATTAAAATAGAAGTGGCTTTCTTTTCTGTAACAGACAGTCTCATGTGTTATGGACTGAACTTTAAAAATATATTATAATTGAGGTACTGAAAAGAAAATTTTCTGCGTGTCACGCATTCTCAGTAGAGCCCTTCCTTTTTCTCCAGGCTAAAAAAGCAACAACAAAACCAGCCCATAATTGTCTATTATCAGAGTGGGGTACCTACAATAGCTTGTAGAGGAGAAGTGGAGCACAACACAGCTGTTCCCTCTGCTCCTGCCAGATAAACAACCTGCTGTATGTCTGGAAAAGGGCTGCTGAACCCTTGGAAATCCCACAGGACTTTTTCTCTCCTGTGGCTCCCAAGGAACCATGTCTACTCTGCAGAAGAGGTTGCCCTGAAAGATTTTGAATTGGAAGCAGAGATTCTTGAATGCAATAGTCCACCCACGGTACCTACCCACTGCCGCTTTGAGGAACGTATGAAATTGTCTAAATAGAAAACACCTAAATACCCAAGTTTGTACTTACTGTCTTGAAATGTTAAAGTTGGCCCCTTAATTAGTCTGTGAAGCTCTGGAAAGAGGAGGCTGAGGTGCTGTGTTTCAGAAAAGAAATCTGCTTCTGAGGAGAAAATGCTTATTTGCCCCGGAAGTAATACTCCACAAGCCAAGAGGATTTTAAGCAGGGTGGACCACACACAAGCCAAGCTGAATGCTAACAGTTCAGCTGAGGTGCTGAAGGACCACTACTTGTCCAGTGGAGGAAGTGGTTGTTAAGTTAAAAAAAAGAAAAAAGAAGAAATTTCAGTTATGTCAGTCGCAGCGTTGCCAACTGCGCCTGCTTTGGTATGCGTGCGGTGTTCTTCTCATGGTGCTTAATAGTTTTCCAGGGCTTTACAACCATGTATGTAAGAGGTGTAGAGAAGATGTAGCTTCCCTTGTTAGTGTATAGTGTATTAACATTGCCTGGGAACTGGGGGGAAATAAATGTTTTTTCTTTCTTCCTGAGATATTCCTGAGTGATGGGTGGGTGGCTCAGTTATACAGCCTGAAAGGTGGCTCAGTGAAACACTTGTTCAAAAGTAAATCTCTTCCATTCCTGTCTCTGGCTTGTGTAGACTGCAGAAATCTATTCACATTTAGCAGGGAAATTTGCACTTCTCATAAACTCCTCTGCAGGAGCATTTCACAGTCTTAGGCCAACGTATGAGAAAGCTCTGTCTTTCTTGCATGAGTTTCACCTTCCAAGACGACAGTTTCATACTGCCTGAGGGATGTACCTGTCCAGATCATCATCAGGAGACAGGTATCCTCTCGGGTAACTCTTGGCAGTTTCATTGTGAATTGTGCTCTTTGTGCCCACGTTGGGGCTTTGGTACTTTGAGTTTTTAAACCACAGCCTTTAAATGTCACAGTGAGCAGTAAATAGCATGTAAACCTAATCTTGTGGCAGGGCTAAGTGCATATTACATTATATTGGTGATATACAAGTTCTTTAGAATTGTGTAGACTTGACTATTTTTGGTGAAAATCCCTAATTTATTCACTTTATTCTTAAAGTAATCTAAAACTGGGCTCTTCTCCACATTCTGTTTTGGTTAATTCAGCTCACTTGAGATTCTATATGTGCGCGTGTGTATGTACACCTAAGCAGATATCAATACTAGCATTACCTTGTTTTTTGGTGAAAGTAATTCTGTTATCCAAAGGAAATTAAGTCACTTCTTACACATGTAGTTTGTCATTCCACTAGATGAAATGTATGTATCTGTAGGTGATCTGACTTTAACTGATTGTTCTCTCCTTGAGGAAAAGCACCGGCGTCACACTGCGGCCATCTTCTCTTTTTGAAACCTTAATTTCTGCACAGTATACTTTCTTTAAATCCAGTCATAGGAAAAAGTCTTACGTTACCAGCAGGAAATGTGAGTCAGCTTGATTACCACCTGAGGTTATACATGTATGTATGAAATACACACAAATGTAATACATAATATATACAGTCTTTTTCTTTGCCACCTGCCAAAAATGTAAATGTGCCTGTGCTGTCAATACATTAGCGTTGAAATGGACAATTCTTTCCCTAGGTACCATACTCTGAAAGAACTGATTGGGATCATTAGTTTGTTTAATTTTGTCGTTGCTGGTTTAGCTTACAAAAATGTGGATGGACTTTCTTTTCTTTTTAACAGTGTGCTTCAAGCAATGCTGTTTTTCTTCTAGCTAAAAGTATTTCTATATAAGATGTCACATCTATAATATCACATCCATTATTAACCTCTAAGGAAGCCTGAACCTTTCTACAAGAAGTGAACAGGGTCACTAGAACAATTATTTTCTTTGTCTACCCCGTTACACATCAACTATAAGAATTTTCCAAGATACTTAGGACTGCTGTAGGCCAGCAATATGTTCCCCAAAAGAAGGAAGTCAGTGCAGTAAAGGCACTTTGCCTCTTGCTGGCTGTGGTCAGCCATTTCACAAATTCCAGTTGGTGTCATCCATTTTCACCCCGGTGGTTATCCCGTCAAGGGATTTGACCTTTCTGCCATGACTTTTTTTCAGTAGACCTTGCTTTATTTTTTTTAATGGCCTACTATTTGGTAGGTGTTTGCCAATTAATTTTCACTTATTTCCATCAAGGTGAGGCTGACCGGTCTGTGCTTTTTTATCTCCTCTGGAGAAGTCTGGAGAAGAACAAACAGACCCTCTGGGTACTTAAGCTCCTGTTGCCTGGGGCTGTGAAATAAAACCCAACGGTTTAGAAATTGCTTTGGCTGAGGTCTCATGAAGAGGAAGTACTTTTACATTTAAACTGTAACCTGAATTTTGTGGATATGTTTATAAACATAGATTTTTATTTCTTTTTTTTTTTCGTTTAATCAGTCTGCTGGGATACAAAGCTGGAGAATCAATGCCATCTTGTTTTCTCTTTGACGGTACTATTGTGAATGGGATTTTTTTTTTCTTGATTTTGATAGAAGAAAGAAGCAGTGAAAGAACTAGAAATCAATTTGGCTTAAAGTAAGGTTGGGATTTCTTTCAAATTGAGCTTGATAGTGAGCGAACACATTCTCCTCATTAACATGACCTGGAACCCAAGTAAAGATTTGATGCTTCAGTATAAGCAGCAGAACACTATGTATTTTATAACTTCATGATCATTAAAAATAGGAATTTACTGCAGAAGAACATTAGTAGTCTTTTTTTTTATAATTATCATTGGTGTCTATTATGTCATATTGTATATTAGAACACTCTTCAATTACTTTCAAGTTGCCAAACTGAAAGCCTACTCTTCTTTCATGATTTTGTACTTCTGATTCAGAAACTTGGGTGTCTTGTTTCATCAGTGAAAAGTAATTTGTAGCATCATGTAATTTGCACATCATTAGTTTAGGGTGCAGTTTTAGTACATACTTTCTAGTTTCAACATGGGATCGCTAATTTTCATGGACTACTAGGCTCTATAGATCTAGCAAACTATAATTTATGCATTCATACTTTGAAATTAGTTTGTAATACTTCATAAGGCTGGGGTGGTTTTTTTGCTGTGGTGTGATAATTAAATGGAACAAATTTTCATAGTTTTTTAATGTACAATGTGCAAAATAACTGTGTTCTCAAATGCACTGTTTTAATAGATATAAGGCAGAAGTTTTCCCATGTCTATTTTCAAAAGGCAGAATGCTGTACTTTTCTATGCCAACAACAGCCTCCTCTGTGTAAAGCTTCATACAGGACATGAGAAAGTATTAGGGAACAAGGTCTAAAATACTCCCTGAGGTTTCCAGATGTCATAGGGCTGTCCCTTGTAGAATAAAAAAGCCTTTGCCTTCAGTGGAGACTTGCGGTTGTACTTGATACCCGTTTAGGAAGGCCGTTGAATAATCGTAGTCTTCATCACTGAGTACATCCTCTCCATAATCAGAAACCATTTTTGCATCAGAGTAATTTGCTTACCAGTGTAGTATGCAATCTGCTCAGTCCAGTTTTAGTAGAGACAGCCACGTGTTTCCGATGACACCTATGGAATTAGTGCTGTGGCAAGATAAGTCCCTTCTAAAGGCCATCCACTCTATTTTTGATGAAAATGAATAAAGAATTGTTCTGTATATAGTTGTACTCATAGACCTCATCAAGAGGAAGAAAAAGGGCCTTATCCCACACTGTATTTAGCCACAAGGGAGGAAAACATGATTGGATGGGTGAGGCTCATTGACAAGTTATAAGAAGTCACAGGGCTGGATGTGATAAAAAAAATAGTTTAAGTGAGAGAATGAGATACGAATAGAAAGTGGGAAACTTGTTTTCTCGTACTTCTTTATTTCTGCTTTTCTTCTGGTTGTCTGTGTTAGGAGCCTTTCATTGGCCAGTTTCTTTTCTTATAAGGAAGTCAGCACAGCTCTCCTGACAATTAGACGAGAGAGATGGAGTCCGATAGCTTCATGATTGCACATAACCCAAGTGGAGAGAAGAGCAGGCAGGAGTGGGCAAATCACAGCAGCTCTTGAAGAGTTTTCTGGAGGAAACTGCTAATTCAGGACTTCCAATACTTATGCTACTGATTTTGCATTTATCCCCCCCCCTTTTTTTGTTTGGAATAAGTCATCTTTTCACTTCTCATTAAAAAAACAAAAAGCCTGAGTTTGAATTAGGCACACCTCCTTCTGTAAAAGTGCAATAATGATGCTGCTAAAGCCAATAAAGAGAAAGACTTTTTTAAAATCAGAGGTATTCAAGTATTGTTGCCAGTGTTGCCAGGTACTTACTCTTTCTGTTTTGCAGATATTCATATATTATTTGCACTTGGCTGACAAGTAAGAGCAGATATTGCTGCTTGCCTCTACTCCTTCCCGGTATTAAGGAAGAGAAGCTTTGCAGTTACGTATAATACATGTATCTCTCTTTGTCCAGTATTTTATCCTACTTTACATTAGGTATGCGAGGCATGTAATTAACAACTATGTTTTGCTCTGTAGCGGGTCAGGTAGCACCAAATGACACATTTGATATTAAGTGGTCTTGATTCTTGTCTTAATGGGCTTATCTTGCCCTTGACAGTAGGGGAAGAGGTGACCAGGCTCAGCCTAAAGCCCTAGAGGAGGCTGAGGAGGACGTGGGCTTTTCTACTGTTAGCCCCTATCAAACTGCAAAGCAAGATTATTCTCTTCACATTCCTGCTTTGAAAAGGAAACTGAAGATTTTCTCTCCCTCTTTGTGAGCAATAAAGTATGGAACAAGAAACAAAAGGGAGTTTACCAGCTTATTGTGCCTGTTCTTTTCAAGCTAGAGGGTATGCACGATCAACTCAAATTGGTACATGAGACTTGACTATATATATGTACGTATATACACACACACTGATAACATAATCTTAATGCCTAATCATTAATGGGTTTCTCTGAACTGATCAGGGTCTTTTTGTCACCTTAATGCCACCAGTATAGTTGAAATATCAACATCTGGACTTGACACAAACTCACAAGAAATAAAATCAAGATCCTAAGAACGCTGCTTTATACAACACTCTGCCATACACAGTAGTGTGTTTATTGATCTCAAGCTAATGCTCACTTACTTGATTAGTAGCCTGATTTGTCAGTTAGATATTTAAACGAAGAAACTAAAGACTCAGTTATCCTTGTAATTTGCCTTCTTTGGTGTTTAAGAGCTAGCAAAGAAAGCATTATCATTATTATAGGCAGAGTGCTAGTTCTGCTTTGTTAAGGTTGTGAACGCTTTTCTGTTTAAAGGTTGACTGTCTTCTGTGTGCTTTAAAATACATGTGCTTATACAGATTGCCTTCCAATTGAATGCATCTTGCAGCTGTGTTGAAACAAGTTACTCAGTTCTGAGGGTCATTAGAAACAGTGGGTTTTTTCTTCCTTTTTTTAGTCCAGTTGAAAAGGATACTAAGGAAGTTGTTTCTATTACAGAAAGAACATCATATGATTTTTCTCACTTAAAGAACTTCACCTCTATTTGGTTTTATTTCTGTCTGCAAAAATGTGCTGTTGGTAAAGCTGGCATTAGATGAATGTTTGTTTTTACTGGCAGTGTATACATATCAAAAGGTTTTGCTGCAGAGAAGATCCCAGAGGTCTCATGCTGATCCAGGCTAGGCTGGAAATTGTACATATTTTCCTTGGAGAGTGAAACTCTCTTCTCTGCCTAAGCAGAGTTGACATAAGGAGCTTTTCTGGTGGGAATCTGGCATTGCCACTTCTGCTTTGGAGTGGGAGATTGTCATGGGCTTCATTCACATAAAAGCATTGTTTGTAAAGGAAAGCTAACTTGCTTATCACAAATGTTGAAAAAGGAGCCGCACAGCTCGAGTTCTGCTGGAAAGATTGGGACAGTGTCCTGGTTTCAGCTGGGATAGAGTTAACTGTCTTCCTAGTAGCTGGTACAGTGCTATGTTTTGAGTTCAGTATGTGAAGAATGTTGATAACACTGATGTTTTCAGTTGTTGCTCAGTAGTGTTTAGACTAGAGTCAAGGATTTTTCAGCTTCTCATGCCCAGCCAGGGCACAAGAAGTTGGCACAGGACACAACCAGGGCACCTGACCCAAACTGGCCAACGGTGTATTCCATACCATGGGACGTCCCATCTAGTTTAGGAACTGGGAAGTGGGGGGGACAGGGATTCGCCGCTCGGGGACTGGCTGGGTGTCGGTCGGCGGGTGGTGAGCAATTGCCCTGCGTATCATTTGTACATTCCAATCCTTTTATTACTACTGTTGTCATTTTATTAGTGTTATCATTATCATTATTAGTCTCTTCTTTTCTGTTCTATTAAACCGTTCTTATCTCAACCCAGGAGTTTTACTTCTTCTCCTGATTTTCTCCCCCATCCCACTGGATGGGGGGGGAGTGAGTGAGCGGCTGCGTGGTGCTTAGTTGCTGGCTGGGGTTAAACCACGACAGACAGTTTCTCTCCTGCTAGAACCTGGTGTTCGACAGTCTTCTGCATTTCACAGTTTCAGAAATTCCAGAGAAACAATTACTAAACATAATCAACTCTCATTCAGATAGCTGTCAAAAAATACAGGAAAAAAAATCTCAATCCTGTGAGAGTTGCCCTCAGAAAACAAGTGTGCGCTTCTGTTCTAAGGAGAACAACTTCCCTTTTTGTGTTTGAGAGGGTTCTGTTGCTTTTTTTCTGTAATAACCTTACTATCCTTCTATGGCAACAGATTCCTTATTCTGTTCTCATCGCATTCTCTATCAGTAGATTAGTGTATGGTCACTAGATAAATGCTTCAAATGCCCTGCTGTTCTTAGGAAACAGAAGTTGCATCCTCAAATCTGAGTATTTATTGAACTAGCTGTGCTGGAGCTGATGCTTTGGAAAAAGTATTTTCAGGCCTCTCTGGTTTTCCTGGCTCTTATCATATTGAGCAACAAACATAACATTTTCCAAGGTAACCAATGTTTCCCAAGTAACTGGTTTGTTTTTCCAGGTATGTGAATTCTGCAGGTACCTCTGGGTAATGCTTTTCTCTTTGTGACACATGAATGTTGGTTACCTTTGCGTGCTCTGCACCCGGTTCAGCCAGCCTAGACAGTACATCTCGTAGCCCAGGGTGACTTCTACATTTAGGCTCTGTGTGACCTAAAAAGGACCAGACACATCTCCTGTATTCCTAATGATGCCAATGAGTTTACAGAGAGAATAATTTTGATTGAAGAGGTAAATATTTGATAAAGAAACAGTAGATATTACAGACAACCTAGAAGTGTAACATTACTTTATGAATAAAGGTAGAAGAAGCTAAAACCTCTGAAGCAGTCATCTCCTGCTTCAAATTAACTTCAAGGAGAAAAGTTAAAATGAATTTATTTTTTCTGACAAACAGAGAGCTGGGCTTATGGGTATTTGTGAAAATGTCCATAAATTTTAAAAACAACCAATCAAGCAAAAAGAACTCAGTGGCTAATAGTAGTTGAAGCATTACAGCACAAAATTATGTGCATCTGTATACACAGCTGTTGGAAAAGTGTAAGAACACTTGGAACAAAGTACGCTACACAGGTAGTTCGCTACATTGTGGTCTGAACAGGCTGGCACTGAACTTTCAAGAGTGCTTGTTTTATACTCAATGCCCTACCAACATTTATAGAGTCTGTTTTTGCCAAATTAAAGATCCAGCATGTATGTCGACAACAACACTGGAAAGCAGATATCCTGAACTTGTCTGCCGTTGTTTCAGACTGTCATTATTTGGGGATTTATTAAGAAATATTAGTAGTGGAAACATACTCGAAGACTTGAAAATAGAAGTTCTGACTGCCATAGCATAATGCACAACGCAGCTCAGAGGCTGCCCAGTTTCTTGTTGTTGAAGGAAGCAAAAGCAAATAACATGCAGATACAATTTTTCATCATTTGTACAAGGACTGGACAGTCAGATCTGATTTCTTCTAGAAAAGACAAGAAAGAATGTCTCTTGCACCTATTCCACCTTCATCAATAATTGAACTATAATCATCCCCGTTGCTCTTGTAGAGGAAAGCAAATGGTAAAATGTTACTTCAGAGTACTTTGGCGAACACAGAATTTTGCTTAAAGGTTATTAATACTTCTACTTAAGTGTTCTATAGATGACTTTAACAATATCCTTGGGATATCTGCTGCTAATGTAGAAATAATAGGGAAGAGACGATATTCTCGCATTTGGATTGCAAATTGGTAAAAGAGGTTAAGTCCATTTATGTTATCACTAGCTTACTAAAAAGTTCTTTGGTTCACCTTTTCAGGGCAACGTAGGTCAAAATGGAGTGTTCGTAGCTGAGTTAAGTCTTGTCACAATAAGAAAATAGACTTATTTGGGGGGAGATTTGATAAAAAGTTAATAGTGGATTTGCTGCTTCTTGTAATCAAAAAGAAACATAGTGGTAATTTTTAGCTTTTTTTAAAAAAGTTTTTCCAGGTACACCGATGGAAAAACATATGCTGAATAGAAATTCTACACAACTTTTGTTACTTGTTAGAGGAATACATTCAAAATAATAACAGAGTTTGCCAAAGAGCAACTTGAGAGGTAGTTTTACATTTTTGTACAGCTAATTACGCACAGAAAAGAAGTGATAGTGCTGGGGTTTTCCACATGGCTGACAAACATATCGAAAAATTCAGTTGCTGAATTTGGAAATAAAGATGAATTCAATAATGAAGGAAGTGGGAATATGCTACAGTGAGGATGATTAAAGACTGGATTTCCAGAGGCAGTGATCTTATTACCATTTGGGCCTTAAAAACAAGGTTAGCTATCGTTATGAAATACATCTCGTGCCCTAGATTTTAGAGGCTTTCTGCAGTTCTACTTTGCAGGTGTCCACGCTGGTCCCTGCTGAGCTTGGAGCTTCTTAGGTAATGTAAGTTGCCCTTGTAATGCTCTTCCCTTAGGAGTCTCGGGGAAGAGCAGGATTGCTTCTCTAGCCCTCGGGAAACTCTTATCTGCCTTGAGGCAATTGTGATATTCCATCTCTGTGCCTAATGGGCTTCACTGTACTCTTACAGGATCTGGGATGGGTTTTTTTCTTCTTTGTGCCTAATTAGCAAAGTGTGTTGGGCATCAGGAGATGACTGTTTGGTTGGGTTTTTTTAAACTGACAGGTTTTGTATATTTTCATTTCACTGAAGCATTAATAATGTCCTTGAGCAGGTGAAAAAACAGAATTTGGTGGACTGCAAAACTGAAGTGATACAGAAAATCTTCTTCAGTAGGTGGCAGAGGGCTACTGAAAAGAGCTACAATACTATTTTGAAAGTGTAGGAACAGTCTGAAGAAGCATAAAATCCTCTGATGGGTCCACTTGTTAACAAAGCTCCTAGAAACGACTAGTAAATTGAACGGTTGAAAAGAAAAGAAAGCTCCTGTTCTCACCTCTCATTCATAGAGTTTAGACTTAATCTTATGCATTGGCTGAGATTTCCACAAACTGAACATTAAAATACAGTAAACCATTAAATTTTTCTCTGTTTTCTATCAAAACAGCAGAAATCTTATTTCTTGTGGATTTATCACATATAAATTGGAGCATTTGAACAGAGATTGACTCTGGCATAACATACTCCTTAGGACCGTTGTCTGCCTTGATTTAATAGCGTATTCCCAAATTGGATGAGTAGCACTACCCAGGTTTCCGAACGTAATTTCACATAATTCCATGGCTTTTCAAAAAATATTTGAAGAATGTGCTCTGTTGTTTGCTAGAAGTTACAGGTGGCTGTGATTGTCCCCCCCGCCCCCCCAGTAAATTAATGAACTAATTCCAGAGAAAATACATACAGGCATCTTCTCCCTTCCCTTTCTCTTCACTAATCTATTAATGAAAGCCATAGTGTGCTCCCTGTGAGCCAGCTTACACTCTGAGGATGCAGACTTTGGACACCTTAGAATCCCTTTTGGTTGTTTACAGCCAAAGAAGTTGTTTGCATGGGCCAGATTAAGGAAATTCTAAGCAAGATTTCCTGCATCTGATATTTATTGTGAGATGATAGTGATATTAGGTTATGTAGAACATTCATTTATACTTTAATACCAAAAGAAATAATAATTTATAGAAAGGATTCCAAGTATGTAAAATAGTACTTTGCTTGGTACTTGTGTGCCTGAAAGCAGGTACAATTTTATAGTTTCTGGATTCTAAGAAGAAAATCTCTCCTTGGCTAGTTTGCATTAATCCAGAACCTGTTATCTCTTTGCTTGGAGGGTCTTGTTGTAGAGGCTTTGGGAACACATTTAGAATTGTTCTTGTTATACAGAAATGCTATAGCTTTCCTTTCTAGATAATACTTTTGTGACTAATGACTATAACTTATGCAAGATCTGGTTAATAAATTCAAAGTAATCACGTTAATTATTTCATCGAGTTTGATCATGGTCAGTATCAAAATGATTCTACATACTAGAAGGGAAACCTTATTTTAGGAACTAATCGCTTCATTCATACATTTTATTTCTGCAAAAGTGAGATTTGGAAGAACATTCATTAACTGTGAGTCATGGCTTAATGGAATCATACCAGAGTCTGTGGAATCCCTAAAAAGTTATTGAGCAAACTTGCTAAAATAACTAATGTGCAACTGCAAATTTGAGGAGAGATGAATACAGTGTCAGCTACTATTTCCATAAATTAGACACCGCTTCTTTTCACTTGTCTTTTGAAAAATATTTAAGTAAAAATATGGTTCTATACCTCATAATATTTACCAAATGCTTGTAATTTTTCTTTGTATAATTTACATGAGTAAATTGAATTTCCTTTTTCCATGGTTTTAGAAAATACGTAAGAGAAAGAATTTACTTGGTAAATGCTATGCTTGAGCAAGAAAATAAAGGTGAAATTTTTAATTCCTATGTCCTATAAAAATAGAGGGAATATATATATTCTGCACATGTCAAAAAACCCCACAAATACAAAGGAAGATTCAGTGCTGCTTCTTTAATTCAATCTAAAGATAGTGAAATGGCAGCAAAAAAGCTATAGTAGGGAGAGAAGAAAATTTGTCATGTTACTGATGGATTGTGATGTGTGAAATATAATTGGAGATGACAGGGGAATATCAGAAATCAAAGCAAGCTCTTGAAAAGGCCTAAACAATGCTTGGCAGTTAAAATAAGATAATGGTTATCTGACCAAAGATGATAAGTTATGAAGCTAGTAATAAATGATCTGCCAGGGGGAGCGGCGGCAGGGCGGGGCATGTTTCCATGATGTGCATGATGTTTTTATGAACTTGAACAGAAAATGATACAACATTTGTAATCAAGGTAAAAGAAAGAGAGAAAAAAAAAAGGTATTGTAAAATAGTTTTCTCTGGAGTGAGGCATGTTTGAAAAAGATATTGTTTATAAAGCCAAGTATCACAGTTAAAGTTTTATCTGCAGGAATTAAGGTATTCAAGACTTGATCTAATGTTCGTTCAAGTCAACAGAAGGATGCTTACTGACTTCAGTGCACTCTGGAGGAGATTCCCAAAACATTTGGCTTCACTTAAGTTGTCCTGCTTAGGTCAGGTTGACCTCATTTTGCTTGAAACACAGTCAGGCTTATGGAGGATGAAGAGTGATGGATATTGAGAATAATCCAGCGAACACTCAGCTGGGGAATTAAGGCTTTTGAGGTGGCTATGAAAGCCAGCCATTGACAGAAACGAAAAACGTAATTTGTTTTTCTAGCACATGCCGAACAAGTGCCAAAATGACTGATTCACTGTCTTAATTTTTAAATTAACAGAATCTGTCCATTTTGGAAAGCAGCTTATCAAACCTGCAGTTTTGTGACAAAGGATTCTGCAGTGTCCTCCAAGCTTTTGTGATCCTGGTAAGTACTGATGGTAAAACTAGAGAATGAGATAATTTATATACTAGAGCAGGCTGCCTCATCCAGAATGTCAGTGTGAATAAAATTCCAATTTTTAAAACATGTTCTTTGCCTAAATGGCTGTATTTTCTATGCAGGATCCCCATCTTGCTCAGCCTTTAGAAATTTACACCCAGAAATCAGAAAAAATACAGCTACATCTTTCTAGTTCAAGTCATTATTGCACAGAGAGATTGATATGACTATGAAGACAAATCAATAAGAATGGAACGGGTCAGTCTGATTTCTGTTCCACCCAGGTTTAGTGCAAACCATCCTATTTAATGTCATAAAATCCGTGAATGTGTATTAATAATAAAACAAGGAAAAGCTCCGATTTCCCACTGTGACTTTGAGCTGATTACCAAGCCTCTACCAGTTTAAACACTTTCTGGTCCAGAAAGCAGCCTTCCTCTGCTAGAGAAAATGTTTAAAAAATAGGGCCAAAGCTCCTGTTTGTTTTCTTCCCTAAGACGGCATGCAGGAGTGGGAACAGGAAAGGCACTGGAGGTGGAGAGGGCAGAACTACACCCCTTCAAAGCTTCACAGCTCTTGCTGCTGTAGAAGTCCTCTAGAAACCAGTGCAAGAGGCATTCATCTGGAGTCCCTTCCCCGTGGTCCCACATAGTGCCAAGTGACGCGCAGCACAGCGAAAGCAAGTGTCTTTAAGGCACACTTTGGGCGATCACGTTTTAAGCAGTGGTCTTCATTATTAGAAATACAATTAAAGTGAAAACCCTGGCGGTAAAACAGTACCAGTCTTTGTGTGCAAGGGGCAGCTGGTTGTCTATTCCTGTAGAAGGGAGTGAATTTGCAGGGTTGCTGTCAATATCGCTTCTCACAATTATTCACAGAGTCAGGAGAGGATTCAGCTAAAACTGGAATGGGAGAATTTCTAAGCTGCTTTGTGGTGTGTAAACATGGTAACAGGATGAATAGTATCTTGCAAATAAATTCTTGAGAAATTGTTTGTACTACTATAGATTTAAATGCAGCATTCTGGACAAGGCTATCTAATCACATTCACATAAACTCCCCAGTTTATGTGAATTTCAGCATGTCTTGATAACAAATAGTAAACGATGAACTGAATTCTGCTTGAAAGTAGATAAAGATATAGAAGCATCTTTATGGCAATCTTCATTATCGTTAATGAGAACGTGCCAAACTCCTGTCTTATAGCATCACATGCATATTTTATCTTTAATGAGTGAATGGTCTCGTTTACGGTTTGATGGAGACATTTTGTCCATCCTCCAAGAAGGTGGTCGAAAAACATTCTTTTCTTAAACAGATTAACAACTCAAAAACCTTGAAAGTGTTTGTGAGGTGCAACCTAAAGAAACCAAAATCCTTTTATTAAATGTGTGTTCTCTCCCTGTTCATAAGAAGGAGGGGTTTTGAATTCTTAATATTCACTTCTTTTCATACACTGCTCATGGCTTGTGAAGGGTCTCTGTAACTTAGATCACAACTTTTTTTGCAAAAATATTTTGGTCCAATGTCTGGCTTTAACTAATTTCGGTGAAATTCAATCATTCATTTACAGGTGAGTGCCTCTGGCTAGCTGATAGCAAGTCTCCTCAGCATATAAAGAATGTTGATCATCACCTGTCCTGGGCATATGTAGTTGTTTTTCTAACAGAAAAAAAGATTCTTTTTTTTTTCCCTATTTAGTCTTCTTGGAGAGAATCTATAGTTCTCAGGTTTTAATGCTGACTATTCTTTTGGCTATTCCACACTGAATCTTTCTCCCATTCCTGTAAGGGAGTGTAGGTATGGCTTTTGGAAGATCGTGTGACAATTTCTGTACTAGCCTTTATGGGTACCAGAGAAATTATACTTGAACAAAACACCAGTGGGTGTCTTGGAAAGGAAAAAAAGGCAAAAAGCTCCTTTGTAAAGGAGTTTGGCTTGTCTCTTGCTGTAAGTCTGTTGCTATGTTTGCCTGCTTGGTATTAGTAAAACCTGAACTCCCCTAGCCTTTGCAGAGAGACCTTCTTCCTGTTTCAGGAAATGAGGAATCACACAAAACTGTCAGCCTGTCTCCGCTCCTAACAGGTTGTATTTGTAGAAATCCTGCCTAGCTCTAAGCAATGACTTCAAGCTTGCGTTGGTTGCTTCTGACTTTCAGTCATTTTCCACTGTATTTTGAATAAGATGCCAGCTTCAGTATTTCTGTTCGTATGAATCAGACCTGGGAAGGAAGAGCAATATCATTATTCTAGATGGGAACAAAAAATTCAATAGAAATTAGGGCAAGAAGATTGTATTTGCTATTTACCTTAAAATTAAAAAATTGTCTTTAGAGAACTGAAGCTGCTAAAGATCGGGTCCAGTACTAAGCCTGAATTGGAGAAAGACTTACTTGCTGTGCGGAAAATTAGCTAATTTTTAATTGACAGTCCCTTAATTCTATCCATTTCCATCATTTCTCATGGCCGATTTTGATACAGCATTGCTAAGAAGATGAAGAGTAGTTTAGAAAATTGTTTGGGTTAGTTTCTTAGTAGCGTCTAAAAATCAAAGTATTTGACAGTATTTTAGGAAAGCACTAGATGACCTGAATGCTTTGGTGAGTACTGTGTAACATTTTTTACTCGGGTCAGGTGAGCTGTGTTTACAAAAGATGTTGTAAAATGTTGAATGTATTGTCCTTCCATTCGTAGCCGAAATACTTTTTCTGCTGGCAGTGGCAGTGGCAGGTGAAAAATTTTGGCTGGAGAGGAAGATCAGAAGAACTTCTTAATTTATTTTGTAATTGTAACTGAACCCTCCATCAAATGGGCATATTTTGAGTAAGTGGGGATCAGTTCTTTGTAATCCAGTTTGTGGAGATGGTATAAAAGATGAAATAAAATCAAGGAGAAGGTTAGAAAAAGTGCATTTCATCTAGGGACTTTATTCTTTAAGTCTTTTCGCTGTGATAGAGTTTATATTCTACTTGCTTTTCACCATATTGTGGAAAGGAAGCTTAGAAAACATGGGTCATGTTTTTGTCAATGTCATTTGCACAGTTTTAAGCTTTCTGAAGTGTTGAGAAATAGGTCACGTCCCCAGAATTTAGCAGTTAGTTTTCATGTTTAGTGGAGCTGAAAGTTAGGAAAATTTCAAAGCCTCTTTTGTTTTTCTTTTTTAAGCCATTATTCAACCTTGAAATGAAAACTCAGTCACTAAACTATGCTAAATAGCTCGTTTCCCTAGTTTGCTGATTGAGCTAAATGGCCTTTGGAGATATTTATGAAGATGACTTACCTTTCTCTTCTATAGAAGAGTCATGCTTCCTCATCCATGTAATAGAAACAAGAGAAACTCAGGCCTAAGATTTTGACATTCTGAAATGGTTTAGCTATTTTTGCAATAAATTTAGAGTTTTTAATCTGAGACCTGAGTTTTACATTCTAGAGTGAACCATAAGATACAATTTTTTCCTGAGAATTTGACCTGTAAAAACAAGCCACGTACTTGGAGAAAGTTGGATTCCTATAAACATGAACGTTTCAGCTGTGTTACCTTTATGTGACCGCTGTAATCCTGTACATGAAGAAGGGGAAGCGCGGCTCTTCCTCCCTGTGCCCGCTACCGCCGGAGGACAGGGCGGTTAGTCAGGGGCCCGCTGAGGCGTGCTGAGGATGGTGATACGGTCAAAGTCTCTACACTTCTGAGAGTAATGTTAAAATAGACTTCCCTGTCTGGAGAGACAATGGTTTTCCTCTGCGCCGGGCAAAACTCATCAATTCACATCTTAACGTTCACCCCCCTTCTACAATTCCGCATGAATAGAGAAGCTGGAAGCGAACAGAGACGAACACTGAGCTTCTTTTTACTTTCCGGTATTGCGGCTGGACGTGGGGTAGGGCTAAAGAAACCACCGTAACCTCCCGCTTGCTTCTGGGGGTGCAGACCTGCGCGCTCCCCCCCGGCAGGCCGGCGGCGGCGGCGGCGCGCCCGGCAGCCGCGGAGCAGCAGGGGGAGCTCCCGCACCGCCATTTCACCGCCCGCCGCGGCGGGGGTCTGGCGGGCTCCGGCGAGGCAGGGACGGGGCGAGAGCAAGGCAGCGCCACGGCGACGCCCCTCCCTGAGGCGGGGAGTCTTCCTCAGCGTACAAGCCCACCACCGGAGTGGAATCCTCGCTCTGTCGCTTTGTCAAGATCCGTCCGTGAAGATTAGGTTGCGGGCGCCTTCAGACGTACAACGCTGAGCCAGGTGCCAGGAGAGGAAACCCGTAAAGCCTGGGAAAACATGGGCGTTATTCCGCCGTGTTCTGATCCACGTGTTGCTCATAGAAGTCCACAGCCTGGGCATCTATCTCATTCACAGGTATAAGCTAAATGCACCACTTGCCCAAAGCTTAACATTTAGATACAATCCCTATAGGAAAGAAGTGGGGGAAAGGCTTTTGCACGTTACTATCGTGTTTCTCTCTTTTCTTCTTTTTTCTTTTTTTTTTTTTTGGTGGCTGCAGAAAGTCACTTCCTAATTCCTCCCGTGTGCACAAATTTCATTTCACTCATGTAGAAAGCGTTAGGAAACCTTTCTTTAGTTTTGAGATAACGCATTAACACATTTAAGGTAATAATTTGTCTAAATCTGGAAACATTTCCAATCCTATGCAAAACTTGGACATAGTTTATCCAAAAGTAATATTCAGCGATAAGACTTTCTTTCAATTTTGTTTTATTTACAAATTTTAAAATAGAATGAGTAAACATAATAAAGTCCATTTGAAAATTGAAGGTTTTCTACGGCATTGCAAAATCTGTGTTAAGCTTTTATGTATAAATACACTGAAAATGACTTGCTGTTTTCAGAAGTCTCTTGGAAAATGGTTTTCAGGCAGTTAGTCCTAAAAGAAAGTTTGCATCTGACATGTATGTCATTATTTAAAATTTCATGTTTCCTCAGCTGTGGGAGAATACAAAATTCTTTCACTGGAATCTATATGCATCTTTCCTGCTGGCTTTAGTAGGCATTTGGTAAACAGTAAGATGGCAAAGATTATGATCATCTTGTGGGAGTATGCGTCTTTTTATTATTCTCCTAAGCGTGCCCCTCCCCATCATTACAGCAGTGTTAACAGAAGAAAAAAAAAGAAAAAAAAAAAGAAATACTTCTCAAAGAAAACTAATAAAAAGTAGCCTTAAGCAGAAATCTGAAGGAGAACATCTTCACTGGAGGCTTCAAGTGAATTTGGCAAGAGTGGCTCGGTGTCGCAGATGGGGAGCTATCCAGCAGAACTCTCCTTGCAGTCCTCAGGAAATCAAATTAGCCTGACAAATGTCTGGCTGCACACTTCAGAACTAAACTCATGAATGTTCTAGCAACATCTGCTGTTACTTATGTGAATGTGACAGAAGCAAATTGAACATAACATGTGCTAGTGAGCCAGCAAATCTGACTTTGATCTTTCTCACTTATTCAGGACAAAAGGAGAGGATGAAGTACAAGATGTAAAACAATTTCTAAAATACAATTTTAAAATTCAATTGATGACTAAAAACATCTAAAGTGACCTTTTTCAAATCATGCTATCAGCGTGCAGCAGGTCATTTTTTCCAGGATCTCCCCTTGTTCAGAACAGTTGGCCATTCAGTGAGGAACAGGAGCTGATTTTCTAAGTTGACGTACTGCAATTTGTGAAGAGTGAACTCTAGATATCAGAGACTTTACAGTCATGTCAATGAACCAGAGAGAGACAAATCCTAACATCAAATGTAGTCACGAAAACTACTTCTTAGCAAGAATAATTAATAATTAAAGGTATATTTTCACAATTTGAAGGGGAAAATATGCGTAATATAATTTCTTCCTAATGAGTCATTTTGATCAAGGAAGTACAATACTGTATCTTTTAAAGGAAAAAAAATGTGCTTTGAACCCCTAATGTTTGTAAAAGAATATCTTTGAGAATCCTTTACTTAGATTAAGGCTATTCAGGATGCCATCACATTTACACACCACTTGGCAGATTGTCACATCCTTCTATTCATTTTCAACTTCACTCTTTCCCATGTGTAGAATAATTGTTAACTCCAATTTTAAGAACGAGTGTGCAGATGCATACTCATCTCAGCCATGGGTATGCCATCCTTTGCATACCAAGCTCAGTATTGTTTATATTCTTGCTGTTTTCTCTGCTAATGATAACAATTATGGGCAAAAGCATTTTACTAATGATGAAGTGGTAAGAGCAAGCATTTGGAATATTTGATTCTAGCTTTGCTATTAAGTTACTATTAATTTAGGTTTTAAACATGTCATAGAGGAACTGAAGGAACAGTCTAACTATTGACCTGTGTTTTTACATAAGATACAAAGCAGCTCAATGAATTCCCACTTGTGTGTGCAAAACAAGCTTGTGTATAGCTACCAGTTACTACATTTGAAGTGCGGAGTCCTATGCTCATAATGTTATAGGCAGTACAGAAGTACAGAAAGGTCTTTTCAAACAAGATGAACTCAATATTCTGTGGTCTAGCTCTTAACCTGCTATGCTGCAGAGGACTAACATAAATGTCTTGCACCACTGAGTTGTGCCCTCCTCCCTAAAATCACTGTACAGCACTTCTCAGGTCTTTATGGCTTTTGAGGGGAGAAAAAGAATCAGTGTGTGTGCAGCTCCCAAATTTTCCCATGACGCTGGTGGAAAGCACAGGAGGGAATTTTGATGTTGTGTTCAAGAATCAAATCTATTTCTCTTGTATGCCAATAATGACAATCAGTTTAAGAACACAGAGCGAGTCAGAAAACTAGAATATCGTAGCTTCAAATGTTTATGTATGCTTCTGTAGTAACATTCTAGTTTGACTTTGCCAAAGTCTGGACTATGGTTTGGGTATGAAGAGCTCTGAAGAACAAACCTCTTTACTCCCCTTCATACATCATTATAGTTATTGACAGATAAGTTTTGAATTCAGTATTTTTAGTAAGATAATGAGGTGGTGAATGGTATTGTTACTTATATTTCAGGGACTGGGTTGAGCTTGCAGTTTTCTTAGTTGACCAGTCTTGTTTTGATTTGTTCATTGGACAAGTCAGATACAGAAGTTTTCAATGAAAGACAGCTGTGAAAGGAATAGCGATGTGTGTCTGTGGAATAATATACTGCACCATAGCCATACTTAAAACGTTAGCCATACATAAAATGTTAGTGTTTACAGTGTGGCTTTCAAGAAAGCAGGTGTAGCTCTGTAGCTGGGTATACTGCTGCCTCCACCATGTGTGGACCTTTCCTGGCAGGCTCTGCACGCCAAAATTTGGAAGACAGATCAGTAGAGTGTTTGTGCTTGTAGTAGGGTTTCTGTTCTGCTGGGTGCAGGCCTTCCAACAGTTCTGAAGGGAGGTTCCCAAAGTCTGCATGATCTTTAGCTTTATGATAGCCAGGAGGAGTCAGGGATTTTGGAAGCATCCTGGTTGCCACCCGTGCTTCCAGGAGGAGCAGCAATATGGAATCAGAGAAATTCTTGATTAAAATTTCTGGTGTTTTCTTCAGTGTTTTTCCCTCTGGTGGCTCCAGAATGATTTTCACATTGGGTGATCTTGTTTGTGATAGGCAAGCATTGCTCCTTGCAGGGATGGGTGCTGTGTTCTGAGACTGAATCGCGGAAAATGTTGGATTGCAGAATAGTCCTAGGATAACAAAGATTTCTGTGAAAGACCAATTAATGTACTATTGCTAGTATTATCAGAAGAAGTTAAGAAAGAATAAAGTTATCTTTAAGTGCTTCTATTTTTTTAAGACTTCTAGAAGGCAGCTTACAAGTTAATACTTAGGAGAATTTGCCTCTTAAGGAGAACATTTTTGCGTAGTTTCCAATACCCTCTTACACGTGGGCTGCAGTAAGCAAGGGCCAGAGTCTCAAAGGTAATTAGGTGTTTCAGTGCTCAGTGATCTCTGACTCTGCCGCTGAATTAGGCAACAAGTCCATTGAATGCACAGGGAAGAGTGTATCTTTACCCAAAAGAAGCTAAAATGCCTTCAGAACCCCAGATGCAGACTGCAGGCTCTTTGTGCTGTGTGCCATAAACACAGAGCAGCAAAAACTCTGGAGGAGACCAAATACAAAGTACATATGAAGAAAGCCAGAGGGAATGTAATGATGTTAATAGACATACATAGATCTTTCGGAAGGCTTTAAGATGCCTTGGAAATACTCTGCTTTGTCAGCAAGGTTTTTTCACTTAAATAGGCCAAAAAGAAATATTAAGAGAAAAAAAATTAAAGGAAATGATCACAGCCAGTAGGTTGGAGCTGACCACCAAATAAAAGATCAGGGTGGTTCATGTAACTTAAATGAGACTAGAAGTGGCGTGTTGGCATGTAGGCTAAGCTTCTGCACAGCTCCAAGGCACCTTTTGGCAGTTTTGTGATGCTGATTGATAGGAGCTTGTGCAACTGAGGTGATTTTTTGAGCATACTGACTGTGGTTTTATGCTGTGCTCTGCATTTAAGCTCTATTTAAGAGTTGGTCAAGCACAGAACCAGCTGAAGATCTGAAAGGTTCTTACTGCAGAGAAATGTCATGATTGGCAGTGGAGTGAATTTCCTAATTTTACTTTGGTCCTGATCAGAAAGGCTTTTAATTTCCTGAGCATGAGGTCTTCTATTGATAGGCAGGTGGGTAAGAACACGTTATCTTCTTTAATACATATCTATAATGCTGTACCAACTGATGAACATAGTACTGGTCTGTGTGTACATACAGTGTGTATGTATATATAGTACTCGTAAGCCATATGCTGGTTTTGAATACTGATCTCAACACCCGCTCCCCTCCAGAATATTGTTTTAAAGAAAGAAATCTGTGGAAATGTGGGTAAATAAAAGCTTTTCTGGGAAGTATAACAAAAGGAGCAAAAATCTAAATGACAGGCCTGGTATGTGCCTTTCTCAGACATTTATATCTGGGTGAATCAAGGTTTATTTGTTTTTTATGGCTGCCATTGTGGCTGTCTGCTTTGCTTTTTTTCCAGCCAGCGGTGGTGTTCCTCAGAATTTGTTGCTGTTGTCTTCATAGACTCTTTAAGCCTTCTCCACTTAGAAATGTATTATTTTGGCTGGCAGTCTACAGAGTGCCAGTATTCTCAGGAGGACAGCAGTAAGGGAAAACAGGTATTCATCTTGCTATTGCCAGTTGAATAAAAATGATTAAGAGAACAAACTGTTGAATCTGAAGATACATCCCCTGACTGCAATTCATTCTTTCTTGTAGCTTCTCAGCATCTTGGTTGTGGCCTTTTTTTATCTGAGATTTACCGTTTTTCTGAATAATATACAAACGAGTTATACAGTTAGCTTGAAATGGCTCAGAACTTATCAATGTAAATGTTTTCTTCTTTCAAGAAGATCAGCAAAATTCAACACCTTCTCCCTTTCCAATTGTCTACAATTAGCTAGTCAACAGCTCTCGCTGGACCCTTGATGGAGAGAGTGTGCTGCCTCCGTGGGGTGATCCGTCCCATCTATTATTCCAGATCAAGATGGTATCTTCTGCTGGACTTCTTTGCCCTGCCTTGTGATCTCATGTAATCTCTTTTCCTTCCCTGGCCAGCAATGGGGTGAGGCCCCTGTAATGTTGGGCATATTGTGGAATCAAATAAGGATGTTAGAAATTTATACTTTGTTCTTGCTTAGTTTCAAAGCATTTTAGTGATCTTACAGCTTGTTGGAGAAATAACACTAGCCATTAATTTTCTCATCTAATGTAAGCACTTTGTTCCACACTGGTTGGTAGGGGAAGAAGGCAACAGTGAAATAAGAAATACAGTCAGGAAAACTAAAGACAGATCAGAATGACTTCATTGAATGGATGTCCTGTGATGTAGCAAAATCAAATTCCTCTGTATTGAATAAAAGTAATGCTCTGTGGAAGTCCTTTATAGGCAGCTCTGTCTCAGGAATTTTCTCCTCTCATGTTTCTCACTGTTCTATTTTTTTTTTTTCCTTTGCATTCACTTTTCACTTGTGCATGATTTCACTCAACAAGCATGAAAAAATTAATCAAACAGGAGAAGAAAAGTTTCTATTTTATGTAATATCACTAGTACTTGTTTGTTTCAAAGAGAAAAATAGGTCATATTTTGCTATGTGGCAAGATTTTCCATCTAAATTTCTGGAGCTCCTTGAAGTCGCCAAATCCTTTTTTTTTCTTTTTTCTTTTTTTTACTTTTCCTTATGTTTTTGATGGGGCGGAAGTCGAATTTCTCCATAGCAAAGGAAAACCAAGCATAGCAAAGGAAACCTGTGGGCAGTAGGTACATTTAAAAAAAATCCATCATTCCTTGGATTTCTTTGAGGCTTAGAGGCCAGTGAGGAAGCCACATTCCTTTATCTCTGAGGGCATTCTGAATGTGACCATCACACAGTGGGTCACTTTTTCAGGCATCCTTATAGCTCAGTAAGAGACTCACTAAATAGAGTACATGCAATAATAGAAAGGCATCCTTCATTGGCTACCACTTGCAATAGATAGCTGGGACTAATGTGCTAAGCATTAATATGCTCACAACACTTAATGAGTTTCCACTGACCAGGCAGCTGTCAGACTGCTGGAGCAGTGCTGCTCTCCATCACTTCTTGGAATGTGCTGATCCTTGATGTTGCTGAGATGCTGTCTACTCTCCTTTTTCTTTTCTTTTCTCTGAGTTGTGTACAACTTTGTGTCGGTATGTTTTCTCCTTGAATTCTCAATCTGCCAGCTATTACTGTTGCAAATATTGCTCTGCTGTCAGCATGATTACCTTTCGTATCTTACATTACTTTAGCTCATATACTTTCTCATGCCTTAGCAATAATTTTCTTAGCAGAACAGAGCCAAGGTTGAAATGTGCCTAACCAGACCTTCAGTCACAAACAGTCCCTCATCCAATGTTTACATGAATGTGTTCAAAATAAACTGAAGTGGGGAGGAAAAAAGCAGGCCCGGAGGCAGCAACACTGATGCAACACATAGTGGAAAAAGATTTCATTATAATCAAATTGTGCTAGGCACTATGGATGTGTGAGGAAGTACAGCATTCAATTCAGTGAGGACATGGGGAGCAGGAGGCACAGAGAGGTGAAGATTACATATACCCAGCTGATTACCAATATGTTTTGTCTTTGGAAAATACACACAGGTAGTATTCTTCAGTGAAAAATTGTTTTTGAGGGGAAAAAATGCAGGTTTATGGCTTGTCAGCATTTAATGCTATTTGTTATTTTGTTGTATTTGCTGAATTGTTCCTACCAGAAAAATAAGAAGCCTGGAAACTGTGAAGCTACATTTTAATACTGTGAATTGAAATACCTTTTGAGCTAATTTTTCATTGAAAATGTTTTAGCTTTCATTTTATGAAAGCATAAACAAAAAAATTAGAAGCTCACTATTCAAGTATTTTTTCAAGCTATCACTACTGCCAGCAACTTCAAAACTGAGCTCCTGCACAGGATCACTACTGCCTTCTGCCTCAGCACCTCCTCAGCAATGCCACCGTCTGAACCCAAGTGCACTACTCAAAAAGCATACACTATTTCCTTACGAAGAGGAAGCCTTTTATTTCAGACTCTGTGTACTTTTGTTTGTATAGAAAGCATGTATCGTCATCTTTTTCTTTATGTCCCAATACATAGACACACACACACACACAACTGGAAACCAAAATGATTTAAATACATCTGTTCTGGCAGCAACATGTGAAAGATTAGTTCTGATGAGCGGGAAGCACTTGAAGAACGTGCTGTTAAATTGCTAAATATCTCCCCAACATGTCATTCAGTCCTGAATTTGGAGGAAGAAAGCCCAGAACGGCTCCTGGGGCTGCCGTCAGCAGGTCTGTGGGAAATGCTGCAGGAGGGCCAGCCTCACGCACCCTTGTCAGGACTTTGAGGGATCCATTGGCTTCTCACCTATGAACTACTCCCAAGGCAGCTAGTCTCTCGTTTGTGTATCTTGGTGTATTGGCTTTGTGTGGCAAGGTTTTGGTAGCGGGGGGGGGGGGGGGGGTTACAGGGGTGGCTTCTGTAAGAAGCTGCTGGAAGCTTCCCCTGTGTTCGAGAGAGCCCATACCAGCCGGCTCTAAGACGGACCCGCCGCCAGCCAAGGCCGAGCCAATCAGCGATAGTGGTGACGCCTCTGTGATAACATTTTTTAAGAAAGAAAAAAAGTTGGGACAGACGGAAACAGCAGCCGGAGAGAGGAGTGAGAACATGTAAGAGAAACAACCCTGCGGACACCAAGGTCAGTGAAGAAGGAGGGGGAGGAGATGCTCCAGGCGCCGGAGCAGAGATTCCCCTGCAGCCCGTGGTGAAGACTGTGGTGAGGCAGGTTGTCCCCTGCAGCCCATGGAGGTCCACAGTGGAGCAGATCTCCACCTGCAGCCCAGGGAGGACCCCATGCCAGAGCAGGTGGGTTCCCGAAGGAGGCTGTGACCCCGTGGGAAGCCTGTGCTGGAGCAGGCTCCTGGCAGGACCTGCGGATCTGTAGAGAGAGGAGCCCACGGAGCAGGTTTTCTGGCAGGACTTGTGACCCTGTGGGGGACCCATGCTGGAGCAGTGTGCTCCTGAAGGACTGCACACCATGGAAAGGACCAATGCTGGAGCAGTTTGTGAAGAACTGCAGCCTGTGGGAAGGACCGGCGTTGGAGAAGTTCATGGAGGACTGTCTCCTGTGGGAGGGACCCCACGCTGGAGCAGGGGAAGAGTGTGATGAGTCCTCCCCCTGAGGAGGATGGAGCGGCAGAAAATAACGCGTGATGAACTGACCGTAAATCCCATTCCCCATCCCCCTGTGCCGCTGGGGGGGGGTTGGTAGAGAATCCGGGAGTGAAGTTGTGGCCAAGAAAAAGGGAGAGGTGGAGGAAAGGTGTTCTGAGATTTGGTTTTATTTCTCATTACTCTGCTCTGGTTGATTGGTAATAAATTGAGTTAATTTTCCCCAAGCTGAGTCTGTTTTGCCCATGACAGTAATTGGTGAATGATCTCTCCTGTCCTTATCTCTACCCACAAGCTCTTTGTTATATTTTCTCTCCCCTGTCCATCTGAGGAGGGGGAGTGATAGAACGGCTTTGGTGGGCACCTGGCGTCCAGTCAGGGTCAACCCACCTCACTTGGCCATACAGGGAGTTTGCTGTTGCGGTTCACAGCATCAAGGAGGCTTGGGATCTAGACTGATCTCTAAGGAACTGTTGTTACATAAGTGCTAATCTATTACAGAGCGTTTTATAATTAAGCCCTTTAGAAACTGGTAGTTATACAGCAAACGCAGAAGGGTACACTATAATACTAGATAGGCTGTGTGTTTTATTTTCCTGATAAGTGGAGTAGGTTTTTTTTATTTGTTCTTGGTAGCTGAAGGTCTGACTTGAGAAAGAGTCTTCAAAATATGGGTCAAAATGCATCTTTAAACAATGATAATGGAAAACGTAAGTCTTGTCTAATTAAGGATCTTTAAAAAAAAAAAAGTTATTATGTCTTCTTTGCAGATATTTCCATTGGGTTTGGGAATTTGTGTGATCCCCACCCCTCCCCCACCTCCTACTGAAAGATCTGGGCAACTGGAATATCGATGCTGTCCATGGTGGAATTAGAGATGTTTTGATTATTTGTAGCTAGAGCCACTATCAAACAAACAGTGAAACAGCAATGTTAAATCATCAAATCTTACCCTTTCAAAGTGAATGGTGGTACTTCCACTGAATCCCTAAAAGTCAGTTAAGTAAGGATTTGGGTCAGTGCAAGAGCACTACGCTAGTGACTAGAGACAAATTTTTCAGCAGTGTAATAGCAGAGAAAAATATATGGAACAGCCTACCCTGAAGGTAAAAGTTTGAAAAATTTCCTTACGTCTTTTAAGTCTGCAGTTTGCAGTAATTCTGTAGGTGATTTTATGCTAAAGGGGTATCTTTTAGCTAATAACAGCCTTTTTCTGCCTCCAGCCCAGATGAAACAGAGTGGAGAAGGGAACAGGGCATACAGAGCCCAGCAGCGTAATTCTAAAAAGTCTTATATCTAATACTTAGTTGGCACATGTCAAGCCTTTTAAAGTGTAAGAACATTGTTACAGGCAATCTTTATGGAACCAATCTAGCTTAGCGTCCTGTCTTTGGCAGTGTCCAACAGGAAGAGGTGTGAGAATAGAGGAAACATTTAGGGGGACTTCCCTGGAACAGTCTCCCTGTAACTATTTGTGCCTCAGAGAGTTCCTGCATTTCTTTGGAGAAATTCCTCTTCCATTTGTCCATTTAATTTGTCCAATCTCCCTTTTACTGTCCATAGCATCCTGTGGCAAAGAGTTCTGTGGCTCACCCGCATGTTGTATGAAGAACCAACCCCATTTGGTTCTTCTGAACGTGTTACTTGTAGCTTTGCTGGATGCCACCTGCTTCTAGTACTGGAAGGTACAGTAAAAAAACAAAGCAAACCAAAACAACACCCTATTCCCCCTTTCTGTGCCATTCATGACTGTATAGGACTTTGTCATCTCTTCCTCCGTCATCTTTCTCAAGCTGAAGAATCCTAATTTATTAGTCATTGCCTGCACAGAAGCCATTGCAAAACTTGATGATCTTTTCAGTCTCCAGGTACTGAAACAGTTTTAGTTCACATTCAGTTTCTTATGTATCTACCCACTCCTGGAGGACTTCTGTGCAGAGTTCCAGAAATTCCACATAGGACTTCTGCATGTCCTGTCCATTGTTTCTTCTGGAATTAAGCTCTCATTGCTTTTTTAATATATTATTGTATGCATCATTGTACAGTCTATCAAGCATATATCAAATATGCCCAATTTCTTCATTTTCTTCTAATTTAATGACTGGACTTCACTGGGAGTATTCCATGGATTCATTACACTGGAAATAGAGTTAAGGCTTGTCTTTTTTTTGCTGTCTTCTTTACACTAGTTTAAAATGAATCATCCTGTGCCACAATAGCATATGACAGCTGTAAAGAATCACGGATCTTGCTCTGAGCCAGAATTAATTTAAAAAAAAGAAAAGCAAACTAACACAGTGTTATTTCAAGAGCTTTTGTTGGTCTTTCTTTTCTGTAGCCCTGTAGACCTTCTACCTAGAAATGTCCACAGTGATTTAAGATGCACTACCTGTAGGCCTAACCTGGTTCTGCAAATTCTGTCCTGGGCAAGGCTTATTTAAAATGGAAAGATTTGGGCCTATAAACAGGGAATTACTTAGGTTTAGTTGTGTGATTGTCACATAACTCTTGAAGTTGAAGTTGTTTCTGTACCCCAGGCTACAGACAGACATGAAGGTAATAAAACACACAGACAACCCCATTTCTTCTACACAGACCCCAGCAGACACCATGGCGAGCCTGATGTTGCACAAAAAAATGATAAAAACTCTGATCTGTTAGCTGCAGAAGAGCTGTCAACTACGTTAATTTCAGTATGAGATGATCAAGATCATTGGAGAAGACAGACATATGAGCCATTTTTTAAAGTGTCTTAGATATGTATACTCCAAAGTGTGTTTCCTATTATGCACTGTCACCTATCCAAAATAATAAGATACATAAATAGTACAAACTAATTCTAAAAGCTAATTCTCCTGGCTTTTGCCTTTCATGTCTAAAAGCCTCTCATCTTAATATTTGGAAATGGTTGGTTATATATTCCCCAAATGTGATTCTGCTCACAAAGAGCCAACTCTTTGACCTTTGTTTACCTTCATTTGTAAGTTTCAAAAAATGTAGCCCCTCCTGAGGGATGGGATGGAAAGAGGAAATAATTATAGATTCTTAAAGCTTAGAAAGTTGGAGCATTTTAATGAGAACTTCAAGTGTTATTGACTTGAAACAAATACTGTCCAACATGTGCAATTCTGTTAGCTCCACTTAGTATAAATTAGTAATTTGGTAAAAGAATATGTCAAAAGGAATGGAAGAAATTGCTACCGAATAATAAAAGGGAAGAAATTGCTAGTGCCCTCCAACAATGCACATGCATTTTAGGATTATGGTGAACACTCTCAGTCAGCCCTACTGGTGTCACCAGCAATTACATTTTTCATAAACAATTATTCTGGGAAAAAAAAAGTACTGTTTCCAGAGTTGGGGTTCCAGCATTGCACAACACAAAGGCTGGTTGTGCCTGTCTAAAGCACCAAGGCCCTTAGTACTTAGTCACCATCCCTTGGAGGTGTAGTCTAGTCTTTGGAGATAATGTTCCTCCATAGGATCACCACATCTCCCCATGCTCTTCATTGTAAAGCAGACTGTGATAAAACATGCTAACCCAACACAAAATCCACATCTGTTAAAACAAGCCATGTGTTCAGTACCTGAAAATATCAAAAATGGCTCATAGTAAGAGAAAGTGCAGCTTCTGGGCATCAGGATGGGAAACTTCTGTTGTTGGTGTTTATACTTAAGTTTGAGTGTTTGCTCTTAATCAGTACTTGAAAGAAGAAATTGATTTACAAAACAAAATTTCAAATGAGGTAATTAAACAAACAAAAAGCTAAAATAAGAATTAACAAAAGCAGTAGCTCCTTTAAAGCACCAGTAGGATGAACAGGAAAATAGGAGAGTACAATTAACTAAAGTACTCATCAGAGAAATGTTTGATTTGGTTTAGGATCAAAGAATATCTAAGGGGGCTCCATTAAAGCTAAAATATATTGACCTGTTTCTGTGGGATTACTCTACTAATGCAAAAGGAATGAACAGTAAGGCTCATGAGTTAAACTTAATTTCATCCTCTTGAAGTATGTCTTGCTGTAATGGTATGTTTACTTAAGATACGTGCCACAAACAAAATTATTACCTTCAAATGGGATCAGGTCTACATCCAGTCTTTTAATGGGAATGAAGTGATTCTGTAGTTTTTCAGGAGGCACTTGAAACACTGTGAAGTAGTTTAGAATGTTTGTTCCTGTAAAGGCAAAAAGAATCTTCTGTGAAATTTATTTTTCTTCATGGCATCAACCTACCAAAACGATAGGTAGCTGGGATATTCAACATGTTTTTAGTATTTTTTAAAAGATTAATATTTGTAAAGATTACAAGGATGTTTTACAACTTGTTAACAGCAATTAGAACTAGTTCATGAAAATCAAAAAAGTTATCTGAACTATCAAATATTTAGTTAATACTAATACAGTATATTTCTTCCTGGAGGTATATTTCTGTTAACATGCTTCTGAACATGTAAATGAGCCTGTAAACACTCACATGCACCCGCACAAATTGCCTGCTATGTTGAGCTTCATAGTCTCTATAGAGCAGGTACTAGATGGTTTCTTTTTCAGTATATATTTCCAGGCCAAGAAAAAAAAAAAAAATCTCTGCTGTCCTCTGTTTGCTTAAATCTGTAATTTTTGGAAAGTATTCTTGTACTGGGTCAGATTAAATTTGTTCTTCAGAAAACCCACAAGGGAAAGGTAATGTCAGTTCATTCGCTGAACCTCTCTGCTGGCTCTTAAGCATGGTATAACCTCCTCGAACTTTTCTCCAAGGACTGTGCACGTTGATGTCCATCTTAAAGACCCATTTCTGTCATGCTGCCTACAATGAATTGAATTAACTTACGTCCTGCTTCTGTTCTCCTTCCCTTAACTGATACCTCTTTCTCTATTGCCTTCAGATTTTTGAACATCTTGAAATGGGGACTGTCCTTGAGGTTTCTGGAAGGCATGTGGGACAGAGTGTGTGCACAGGAATTAAATGAAAGAGTTTGTGCTTGACCAATTCCTAAACAGGTGTCAAGGATTTAATAAAGTGAGGAGCTCTACCCAGTGTAACAAATCATTTTCTCACTGTCTCTTGAGGCGCATGGTGTCTGTTCTTTGCTTCTGCCATAGCATGGATTATCACAAACAAGAAAACTGGCAGGCACTCCAGAGCTGCTTGTTTTGTGCTCAGTGGTTGAATTACAGGGTTAGAAAGGATCTGAAGAGACAATTTAGATCACTGCTCATTCTGGCAGATAGCTAGCTAACCTATCTGTCTGCCTATCTATCTAACGGAGGTTCAGCAGACTATTTGATCAGTTTGTTTTGGTCTGTATCTATCCAAACCAGCAAGATCTCTTAGTTACTAACTTAAATCCAATGCAGTTTACAACCGTTTCTTCTGTCCTGTTCATAAGAATAGAGCAAGGAATTGTGATGCCCTTAGAAACAAAGTCTGTACTCCAGAAAGACAGGAGTACTGCCCTGCCATCTCTACTAACTTGCCTTCCAGGGTGAGGTCAGACAAGCTTTCGTTGCCTGTTCTGTGTTGTGGGGTATGTGCAGGCTGGTATTGCTGGTTGTCTGTCTCTCTTTGAAGGCAGGATACAACTAGTTTTGATTTCTGGCTTGTGTATCTCAAGTATATATGTAGAACTGGCTGGTAATGCTACTATCCAGTTCCTAGTCTGTACTTAGATTTGGAAGTGGTGACTAGAATTAGAGTTAAACATTATGTTTTACTTGAACTCTTCTACTCAGTGGGTTTAGAACTATTCCATAGTTAAATCAATACTTCATAAAACAGAGAAGTCTGAGCTAAGGCAATTGTTACGTTCTAATTCTTTTCTGCTAAATTCACTTTCATAGTTTGGTTGTGTTTTGGAGGGGCTGGGGGCGGGTTGTTTTTTTTTTTTTTCCAGAGGGACATAAGGAAAAACTTTATCCCAATCAAATCTTTAATCAGTGGAACGGGTTGCTAAGGGAGACGGTGCAGCCTCCATCCTTGGAGCTTTTCAAGACCAGAGTGGATTAAGCCATGAGTACCAACATTTAACCTCATGCAGCTGACCCTGCCATGAGCAGGAGGGTGGCCTAGAAACCTTCTGAAGTCCTTTCTGAGCTGAATTATCCTATGCTCCTATGACTCTTATTGGCTTATCAGCTGAGAGGGTCTTTTTCCTCCCTCTGATGATACAGAGATAAAAGACACATACCCCACCACACACACCCAGTATGTAGAAACCTGTTATTACAGTGTAGTATATGCTCCAGTTACCAAATTCACACACAGTGTCTTCAGTGCAAGACAAATTTCAGTATACTCAACATCGAGAGGGGCATTTATGATGAAATTATTGTTGTGAAGTGCTTATGAACAGAAAGCACGGGGCTGGAGGGGTTCACCTGCCCCTACAAGCCTCATCTCCTGCCAGTTTCAACCTGTCTGTCCTTTGCCAGCACTATGGTTGAACTTCTTTCACCTTCTCACTGTGTGTATTGAACACAGCTGTATTTCTTTACAGCTGGCATTTTTCTGGGCTAAACAAGAAATTCTTTTATTCTTTTTTCATCTCTTCTTGGGGGAGATCCTCTAATCACCCTCCTGCCTGCTCGGAGTCTGGTCCTGACTGAGATCTGGGAAGCAGCTTTGCAGCTGTGTTCTAGAGGTCTCACCACTGTGCTCTTTTTGCCTGTAATTTCCACCTGCTAAGCTCCCAGCATTTCAGAACAGTTCCTGTGATCAGTCAATAAATGCCTGACTTTGCATTTTATATTACTCTCTCTCTTTGTCCTTCTTTCCTCTTGGTCAGTTCCTTATGTGTTTTACAGATCTACCTAGTCTCCATAATATTGGGTTTAGGTATTTTTTCACAATGGTATTATTTTGAATGAATAGAAGTCCACCTTGATTATGTCTATCACGTTTCCTTTGCCTTAATTGCATACCAAAACAATACAGAGTTGCCATACCACAGCAAGCTGCCTGTTCAGTTTGGTACAGCCTATCACGCTGCATCTCACTGTTCTGTTTACCTCCATGTTTTCGATTATGCTTTCCTTCAGAATGTGTTCAAGAGCCTTGAGTATCGCTGAGATAAAACTAATGGATCTGCTGTTGCTTGGTTCACCTTTTGCCTTCTCTCTGAAGTATAAGTACGATTTCAGGTCCTTTTTGGTCAGGCAGTGTCTCACCTCCATTTGATAGAGGCCTGCCCGATTTCACTTGCACTTCCTCTCTGTATGCTTTCATATATTCTGGAACCGAGACTATCTGGTCCTTGCAGTGTAAGCACATTAAATCCTTTGATCTGTGTTTCTTTTTTGACAGTGGCAACCTCCATTTCAGTACTTTATTTCCATTAGACAGTGTGGGTTTTGCCTTAGACTTCATTTTTTTCCTTACTGAAAGCCAAGAAAAAGTATTCATTCTAAAAAAAAAAAAGTCTAAAGAATATCTTAAATGCATTCTTAGAGCATCTGAATGTATTTTCTTCTTATGTTCTCTATTATAGGAATGAAGACACTTGTTACTATGTAGAAAACATTTGATGTAGGGCCTGTTGTGGTTTCAGCCCAGCTGGTAACAAAGCACCATGCAGCCGCTCACTCACTTCCCCCCCCCCCCCCCCCCCCCCCCCGCGGGG
>NW_010973123.1:2033029-2195418 GCF_000737465.1 Haliaeetus leucocephalus | reverse complement strand
CCCGCGCCCCCCCCCCCCCCCCCCCCCCCCCCCCCCGCCTCCCCTGCCATGGTGGGATGAGGAGAAAATATAAAGGCAGGCTCGTCGGTCAAGATAAGGACTGGAAGGGATCACTCACCACGTATGGTCACGGGCAAAAGACAGGCTCAACCTGGGGAAGAAACAAAATCAATTTAATTTACTACAAATCAAAACAAAACAAGGATATTAGGAAGTAAAACCAAACCTTAGAACACCTTCCCCCCAGCCCTCCCTCCTTCCCGGCTCAACCCCACTCCCGGTTCTCTCTCCCTCCTCCCCCTGGCAGCACAGGGGACAGGGGCTGGGGTCGTTCCTCACACCTTGACTCTGCCGCTCCTTCCTCCTCAGGGGGAGGACTCCTCACCTGTCCCCTGTTCCCCCATGGGGTCCCTCCACAGGAGACAGTCCTCCACGAACTTCTCCAACATGAGTCCTTTCCGCGGGCTGCGGTTCCTCACAAACTTCCTTGGCGTGGGTCGTTTCCGCAGGCCGATCTTCAGTCACAGCCTGCTCCAGCGCGGGCTTTCCCATGGAGTCCCGGCCATCTTGGGGGACCTCCGCTCCCCCGCTCCCCTCCATGGGATGCAGGGGGGGACACATCCTGCCGCCTCACCACGGGCTGCAGGGCATCCCCTCCTCCGGCGCTCCTCCTCCTCCTCCTTCCTCACTGACCTCGGTATCTGCAGAGGGGTTCCTCTCACATCCCAATCCCCCCACTCACTGCAGGTTCCCCTTCTTAACTCTGTTCTCCCAGAGGCGCTACCACCATCACTGAGGGGCTCGGCCTGGGCCAGCGGTGGGTCCGAATTGGAGCCGGGGAAGCTTCGAGCAGCTTCTCACAGGAGCCGGCCCTGCAGCCCCTCCCCCACTACCAAAAAACCCCCACACCACACAAACCCATAACAGGGCCGCTCTGGAATTACTCTTACACTTTTATCTCTAAGATGTAGCTTTCTCATGCTGCCTATTTTCCTTCTAGTGTGTATCTAATATCTCTTTAGGGATGATTATCATCCAGTTAGGGCTGGAGGCCTTCTGAAGAAGTTCTTTCCTTTTCTTTAGAAAGAAGTTTTACATGATTTTGAATTTCTGAGTTAGTTTAAGTCCTGAGGCTCTTCATTTCACGTAATAGTGCTTTTAATTTTTCAGGGTTTTTTTGCTGTGTTTTTTTTTTTTTTTTTTTTTAATTGAAAACCTTTGTTTACAGTCTGGTTTTATTTATCCTTTAACTGGCCATAAGTGGAACCAACTCATGATCTCATCAGCTATTTTCTATGGTGGGTGATAACACTAATAACTGAATATTTAACCAAGATAGTATTGATTAATATTGGCTTAATATATATTTCACTGTGAGTATAAATTGTGTGTAGTATTTTGTTGTGTCTATATATTGTGTAATATGTATTTTGTTGTGTCAAAGACTATGAATTATTTAAGGAAATAATGAGGCCCTACCACTAACCCAGGAAATAACCAGACCCTACTTTTATTACAGACCCGTTTCTCCAGCGTAAACCAGGGAAGCTACTGCCTTCTATAGCAATGCAAGAGTCCATTGCTGGTATGCAGTAAGACCTTACAAGAGCAATAGCTATTCCTTCCCCTGAGCAATATGTCTGCAATGTGCTGTATTATCCACTTGGTAAAACAACAGGCACTCAGGAGCAACACAGCAGCAGGGCACTGAACTCTTGTTGCTTTAGACTGTCTGTTTTGGAATGTGTCTCCTGAGTAACATTAGCGACCTCTGCCTGTATCCCATGAGATTTATAGCAGTCTTCTAGGAGAGTGTCTCTTACCAGCCAGTGTTGTTCTCTCTGGTTTTGTATTTATTTCTTCACAGTTTACCCAGTAATATACTTAAAATGCTACACCCCACTGCCACCTTTATTTCTACTCGTTTTTCCCTTCTGTTCTTAGATCCCCATCATGATAGCCATTATCTGTGTTACTTGTTTTCCCATCCTATACATTATTTCTAGTTCCTCTCTTCTGTTCCTGAAACGCACTGCGTTGGTTTAAAAAAATTATGTTTTTCTCCAGCCTTGCCCAACGCATTAACTAAATTGAGTCTAGACTCTGGAGTAATCTCATTGTCCATCCCCCTTTTACTTTGATCTCTATTAATGCTTTCTCGCTCTTTTCCCTTGTCCTTTGGTGTTCATATTCTGTATATTCTTGCATTACCTGAATTTCTTCTTCCTTTAAAAAGAATAATAATAAAAAAAAATCACCCACATAATTTATAGATTACTGCTCTTCTTTTCTACTCTGCCAGCTTTGATTTCAGAGGGGCGAGAGACTGGCTGTCATGCAGAGTCTGCCAGACAGAGTCCTCTTTCTTGTCTGGACATCTTGGAAGGTTCCATGCAGAAACAACTGAGAACTATCTGCTGATCTGCGATAGCTCGAGGCCAAGTTTGTCCCTGTCTAGAGACAAGAATAATTCCACTGAAAATCATCTGAATACTTTTGCTATCCATGAGATCATATTTGCCCTCCACTTTTTCTTGGTCAAAAGGTGTTTCTAATTCTTGAATTACCTGCTGTCTTCCGTGTTCTTTTATATCTGGCATATTTTGAATTCACCTTTTGCCTCCAGCTGCATCCAAACTCCTCTGATCCTTTCTTCTGTGAGCATTGTCAGGCCACATTTCACACAGTAATATATATCCACCTCTCTTGAACTTTTATAAGACAATTTGATGGGACAGTATTTAAAAAGCTACTTAATATGAGTCTGTGTATTTATTTGAAGGAGTTATATCTAGATTTATTTGTATTGCCCTATAAAATCCAGCATTTGTGAGAGCATCAAAAGAATTAGAAGGCAGAGAACACTCAATTAAAAAAACAAACAAACAAACAAGCCTGGTTACAACTTTTAGCTATTTTTCAGCTATTTGTAAGTGTTGGTTTTTTTATAGCTGGGAAGATCATATTTCAAAAAAGTACTAAAGTGGGATTTTACAGGAGAAGTGTGTCTGTACCCTCTGACTTAGTTTGCTTGTTATTAGGTTATCCCATTTTAGATGACAATTCAGCAAAATATTTAATATTCTACCCCTAAATGTTATGCATGTCCTTAAATACTTTGTTGGATTGAGTCCTTGAGGGAGAATTTTCTACTCTTTACTTAGCCAAGGTCCCCAAACTTATTACTGTGGAGGAGATTATCACTATTGAACACATTGTGGCTTCCCAGCTAGCAACAGAAATGAGATTGGAAGATACAAGCCACTATGCAAAACTGCTTGTTGGGTTCCCTTTTACGTGTTACCTCAGGCTCTGCATCAAATGCCAGAAACCTTAAATCTTGGCACATCCAGAATTTTCAAGATAAGAATATGAAACAGAACAGAAATGTCTCTCTGCCACTGTATGCATGAGATTGTTCCTGTAAGGTGAGTAAGGAGAGGACATGGTCCTGATCCCCCAGGTTCCAGCAAGAATGCAGTGCACCCAGAAAAATGTGAGGAGGGAGATGAGGGTGATCAGAGGTCAGGACAGCTTCCAAACAAATGAGGATCCAGCCAGAGCAGGACTCTGCAGGGTTCCAAGGTAACCTTCACATCTTCTCCAGTCCTTCCCCAGGTTCATATCTTCAGGTGTTGAAAGTCTAGACTTAATTTGAGTCTGTGGAGCTGTAGCTGACATAAAACACTTGAAAGTCTGACCCAAAATGTTCACATTTATGGGAAAATACTAAAATGAAGATTGATTAAAGAACTAGTTTGAATACCAGAAAAGCTTTAATTGATGTCATTTCCTTTCCTCTGATTACAATAGCTAATGCACTTTTCTCATTAAAAAATACTGTGTGTGCAGGTATACTGCATAAGACAGAAATGAAACTGCAGGTGAAGTATTCACGATCCAGGAAATTATCCTACAGCTGGTGGTGCAGTACTCTCTGTTCTTCCTTATTTTGTATTCTCTCTGCACTGTACCTATTTCACACTGATTCTTTCCCTGTGATCATGTTGCCTCCAGTTTGAGATAATGGAGGAACCACACGGTAGATCAGTTGGAGAGTTCGTTCAAGAATTTTGCATGTAAGGATAACTGCACTGCATCTTGTTTTCCCCACTGAGAACTTACTGAGTTATTCCACTTTAAGTTTGTATTAAAACACCATTAATGTTCTGCAGCATAGTTTCTTACAGTACCCCCGTTACTGCAGACTCGTGTCCCTTCCAGTACTGTATTAAGCTGCATGACAAACATCTGTCACATGTTGGCTTTTTCATCTTCTCTGCAGGAGGAGGAGTGTTTGCAAAGGAGTAGTTTATTTTGGATTTATCTTGATACATACCTACACATATCTGCACAGACAGAGACAGAAGCACACATGGCTTGCTAAGTATTTGTTAAAAGACATGGAATGAGCTCAAATGTGGCTACTATTTAGGTTGGAAAGTGGAGATGTTTGATATGTTCTGTAGTTTCGGTGGGAGCTCGTTGTGTAGTGTTATCTTACTTCACAAGAAAGCTATGACAAGAATGAGCAAAAATGAAGCAAAAATCTTTATGCCCTGTCTCCTGTATGAGAGACAGTAGTCAGGCTAACTCCTTTAACCTCTTAACAATTCTGTATTTTATTTTGTTGGCCATTTCATCACTTTTTCATCAGTGCTGAGAATATAAAAGGAAGAATAAGAAGGACCATTCAGTAAAATTATAGAACATTGAAAAGGTCGAAGGAGTATTGTTTATTGTTATATTTCACAGAACATATGAGGCTATAAAATTGCAATGCCTCATTCTTGTGACAAAGATTGTAACAAGGACAGAAAGGCCTGCATAAATCCAGTCTTTTGACAATGACTACGAGAGTGGGAAATAGTACAATTTAATCCATTGTTGTTACAGCTTTTAGATCATAATCAGTTGGTTAACACCCATGAAGTTTTAAATGACTTTTAGTTTCCTCCAAGTGACCTGATAGTTGGTTTGTGACTATTTTGAGGCAAGTTGCAAGTGGGAAAGTGTAATGTTTTATTTATTTTACTCTAGTCAAGAGTCCAGTGAATTTATTAAGTTGAAACTGCAGGATGTCTGAACTTGTCCAGGTCAGTTATTTACTCTTAACTCACAGAAGGAGCATTTCCCATACTTCATTTCCTATACCAGCTGAAGCAGTGATACAGCATGATTATTTCAAGAGCCATCAAGCTCAGGCTATCTGTTTTTATGGCCTCGTCGATAGCCATCTCTGGATTCTTCACGTGCTATGCCAGCAGAGCTTTTGGTTATTGTGAGGGATGAGCATTAGACTGCAGAATTTGAAATGAAAGCACAGCAGGGAGGGTATTTGGGGAAGTGTTGCTTTCTGTTATCCCTGGTTCCCTTCCCAAGGCTATTGATGAGTTTGGAGAACAGACTTAGAGGCTAGGTGGACATCGGCTCTAATTTAGTGAGGCTGCTCTTAAGTTTGTATAGGATCCACCTTTCTCTGTGTAACTGTCTTAAATATTTTCTCCTCAGTAGCTGTTTGTATTTCTTCTGTGGCTGATGAATGCAAACAGGCACCTCCGAAGGCGCATGGCAGATGTGTGGTAGTTAGCCCCTGTGATTATACAGGAATCTTAAAAAGCAGATGTTTATCTTTTAGATGGCTACATTTAGGTGAGATGAACACTAAGGATGTAATTCATATCCTACTTTACTTTGTAAGGAGTTCAACTGAATATTGCTTGCTGTAAATTCCAAATTCAGTTTGGACTAAATCCATTTTGTCTGATACCTTTAAGAATGAATTAGAGCACTCCCCTTCTTTGTAAATCTCATTGTCCATAATGAGAATAATAGTCTGTTACTGTAATACTCCATCTGCGAATCTCGAACACTCCAAAATTTTGGTTTGATATATAAGACTGTAGACTGTGTTGTTCAGTAGTAGAAGTAGCACAATAGGAGGCAGAAGTCTGAGTCTTAGATGAAGGTTCTGTTTTAAAAAAACTTAATTAAATGTTACTACTTACCCTAGAGAGTTTCAGAACATGTGTAAAGTAACTATCAGATACAGACTGGCAGACTGGAGAGTAATACTGAGATAATAACGCAGTCAGCATAACAGGCAACAGTCAAACTGCCTAACAGTTGCCCTGTGAGGCTTTTGTTTGGTGAGTGCTGAATAAAAAGCAATTTTAAAGACAGTCATGGAGGAGGAGAAGAACTTGGCTTCACAGGAGCTTACCTGGGAGCTTTTCTTCAGTACCGCAGAGCATGTAGGGAAGTCATAGCCTTCGTTTGAAGTCATGACAAGTGAGCAATGCAGGAATTGTGGGCCATCCAGCGCAACCACTGACCTTCTGATACAGAAAAAGAGGTGAGAGATGGGGAGCTGGAAGGGGATGGATGCCCAACGGGGAGACAGCCAGAAGGGGTTTTGGCAGTAAAGACAGCAGACTTGTGCTGGATGTAATGCAGAAAGGGGTCAGGGAAAGGAGAGGATTGTGCTGAGGTTTGGCATGGTCCCAGTAGCAAGTGGAGAGCGGGTCTTTATAACGACCTTCTAGGCAGATATCAAGACAGCAGGATTACATTTACCAAGGTCTGAGAAAAGACTGCTGCAATCACTGACACACGGTATAACGAGAACTTTAGCTGTACGCACAGATAGGAATGTGGGGGGTTTTGTTCATTTGGTGTTTTTTAGTTTGCCTCTCCTCTTCTTTCTGAATTGGTTGATCTGGTGTATCATCTGGCTTATTAAATTTAAATTTTCAGTGGCTTTTGGGGACTAGAATTTTTAAATTAAGAGTAATTTTTTCCTGCTGCTTTGTTTTCTTAAACTACTTCTAATCCTCAGTTGGTCTGAAGAGATACTCACATATCTAAAATGCTGTCATTCATTAAGACAATCAAGCTTTTAATTAAGAAGATTTAAAATAAAGTTGTTTTAGAAGGGGACAGTGAAATAGTCTCAGTTTCTTATTTAAATCTTGTCTTTCAGATTTTTGTAAATGGTAAATATTATGCATTTGATCAGTATATACAGGTGTCGTGGTTTAACCCCAGCCAGCAACTAAGCACCACGCAGCCGCTCACTCACTCCCCCCCATCCAGTGGGATGGGGGAGAAAATCAGGAGAAGAAGTAAAACTCCTGGGTTGAGATAAGAGCGATTTAATAGAACAGAAAAGAAGAAACTAATAGTGATAATGATAACACTAATAAAATGACAACAGTAGTAATAAAAGGATTGGAATGTACAAATGATACGCAGGGCAATTGCTCACCGCCCGCCGACCGACACCCAGCCAGTCCCCGAGCGGCGATTCCCCGCCCCCCCCACTTCCCAGTTCCTAAACTAGATGGGACGTCCCATGGTATGGAATATGCTGTTGGCCAGTTTGGGTCAGGTGCCCTGGCTGGGCATGAGAAGCTGAAAAATCCTTGACTCTAGTCTAAACACTACTGAGCAACAGCTGAAAACATCAGTGTTATCAACATTCTTCACATACTGAACTCAAAACATAGCACTGTACCAGCTACTAGGAAGACAGTTAACTCTATCCCAGCTGAAACCAGGACAACAGGTAGTAGAAAACTGACAAATCTTTTACAATAACTGTACATGTCTTTAGTATAATTCAGTATTTTCTTTAAAAATGAAATTCTAATAGCAGGCAATATAATAAAGGGACTATACCATCTGCTAGCTGTATATAATTATATTAAAAACATCAGTCTGTACTTGATTCAACAATTTTCAAGAGCTTGTTAACCTTTCAAATTAGATTTGTACTATCAATTATACTTAAGAAGGAACTTTTTATCCATGGCTTTTATATTTCCTTAATTAGTTCCATAACTCATTTGAGGCATTTTTCTGGTATGGTAATGTCATACATTTATACAGCCCCAGCAGGATTTTTGGGGATGCCTTGTTTCATCTTCCCCCTTTTCTTTCCCCACTACCACACTGTAACACTTCTGTAATGATGAATGTTATCACCTCCATCTTCACTCCAGTCAGCCCACACTCGCTGTGTGGCTCACTTGAAATATTCATATTAAATATGTAAAGGGCCAGACTTACTGTCTCTGCGAGTACTGGTGTGAATGGGCTCTGCAGTTAACCAGCTTCAGACTGTCATGTTGAAAGAATGGATTACATGTTTTCCATAATTATCTCTTGGAGTATCCCTGCCATTTTTAAAAACATGTGAGAAAATCTTTTTTGCCTCTGAAACTTTCAGAGAATTCTCTTCAGCCAGTTGTTCTCACCTTGACCCTTTAGAGGCCAGATTTAAGCACACAATGTGTCTAACAACAGTTTCAGTACTACCTTAAAATGGTATGATGTGCCAGTGGTGGATAGCTCTGTCTCCCTAGCGTTCATAGCAAGTGAGAGATGAAATGGGGTTGGTGTCCAGAGGGCCTTCTTTACATAAAAAAATATGTGAATTGGACATGGAAACGTAGAGAGATTCTGCATCTTACCAACATCTTCAACTGTGAAAGTAGGAAGGATTCTACAGTTGCTGTATAGATGGTGAATGCTGTGTAGGACATTGCAGTCTGTTCAACAGAAGAGGAGGATAAATTTTCAGCCCAAATAAAGCATTGTTCTTAAGAATAAATCTCCATAAAGTTTATCATTTTTAGGAGTGAGGTAAAAGCTCCTGTTAAGCCACTGTTATGATTTGGAAAAACAGAAAGATGACCTAGCATTAGAAAATGTTTTAAAAATCAGTGTCAATCTATCAAAACAGAAAACATAAATAAGACATAGTTCATCCGGTTCAAAATACTTGGATATTACAATTTTGCTTCATATTGGGAAAATTCTCATCACTCGTCAGAAAACGTCTTAATGTAGCCTTCCAGTTTTTTACACTTTAACTTCTTATTGTATTTTGCATGATTGTTTCCAAGATACATTTTAGAAAATACACATTATATGTTAAGAGTACTATACTGCAACCAGCTAATGTTATTTTTCACTTATATGCCTATCAAATTCACATTAGCAGCATTGAGGTAGTTGTATCATTTATCATAGCTTAACCTTGCTCCTTAGCTCAGAGCTGTAGGATGGGAAAAGACAGGGAAGACAACTTAAAATAGTCCTGACAGTTGTTGCTCTAGTCTGTCATTAAAGGTCTCCCCATAGGCCATATGCTAACGTCCAGCTTGAACCTTCTTTACTGTACTTTCAATCCATGATCTCTTGTTGTATCCACTGTAAGTATGGAGAACAGATTATTTCTGTCTTCTTTATAGTGGCCTTTCAGATATTTGAAAATAGTGTTCCCCTTCCTAGTCTGGAGGCTAGGCAGTCCCACTTCTTTCCACTTTTTTTTGTCTGTCACATTTTCTATGCTTTGGTTAATCTACTTCTTTCTCAAAGGGTGGTGCCCCAGACTGGATGCAGTGCTCCAGCTGAGATCTCCTTGCTGAGTGGAATAGAACAGAATTATATGTGTTTAGCGGTCCATGCTCTTCTTATACATATAAGTCTGCATGGGGTTTTTCTTTTTTCAGTATGGCACTGCTGAGTCTTGCTCATTTTGTGACCCACAGTGATTCCCCAGAACCTGCCCCCTAACTAGTTACTCCTCAGCCTGTGATGGTGAAGTCAGGAACAGCTGCCTATCCACAGAACTATATAATTCTGCTTTCTTGCAGCCTATTTGCCAAAAGCTGTCATCCAAGTTACTAACATCTGAACTGCTAAGTATTGAATAGTGCTGGCCATAGGATGGAACCTGCAGAACTCTGGTAGAGTCATCTCTCCACTTCTATAGGGAGACATTGATAATTAACTCCTATGTGCAGGTTTTCATGCAGCTTTCCATTTTTAGAGAGATTTTGGTTCTATATGTGCTGTTTTCAGTCTCCTGGCACTCCATTCATCTCCCAGGAGTTCTGTAGAAAGACTGGGTTAGTCTAGCCAGCCTTGCAAGTATATAGGAAAACGCTTACCAGGCCCTACTGTTTTGAAAACTTAAAACTAGGTATGCTGTAACCCATTTTCTCCTCACAAAGGCTGTGAACTTATCCTTTTGTCATTGGTCTTTATTGTGCTCAGCTATCTCTAATGCTTGACAATTTTCACCATCAATAAATAAATAAATAAATAACTGAAAGTTGTCAAAAGAAGGCTTTAAACACTTTGGCCTTCAAACTTCTGTGACCTTAAACCTATTGAAAGATGGGTGATCCTGCCTGGCAATTCTTTGCCAGGTCACGGAGCGTTGTTCCTGCCATTCCTGCTATTCTCCATTCTCTTCCTGCCTACCTGCTCATGCAGGGAAATATTGGGAAGGCAGTTCCTGATGTGTCCTTCTGCCTCTCTGCCTGAAAAACTCTTATTTGGTGACTGCACATTTAAATAAAAATTAGGAGAATATGCTCAAAGGAAGAGACACATGAAACATTTCCAAGAACCCATTAAAGGTCTCCCCTGAAGGGGGAAAAAAAAAAAAAAACCCACCCCCCCCCCCCCCCCCCCGTTAATTGTTCAGTGAATGTTGCCGCTCACTGTACTCTATTATTTCTCCTGCTATATGGCTTTGTTTTTTTAGAAAACAATGAAGTGCTTGAAGATGGAATAATACCAAGAGCATGTAGTCATTTTTGTTTCACAGCATTGTTCCCTAAAAAGCTGCTTCAGTTCTAGGTATATCAATAAGCTGCAGTACATTTTAAGTACTGTTTCAAACTTTTTAAGTTGTGTACCTTGCATGTAGTTTTGCATAACCAGACCACTGCAGTAAGGTAATAATTTGTAAGAGAGCTTATCCTCAGCTATTTCCAGGTATGAAACACAAGGAATGGCACCAAACTTGCAACATTGGCTGGTGCTGCTGGTGTGTTGTATGCCAAACTAGAACAAAAGAACAAGAGTGTGCTACTTCTGTATGCAGTTATCCATAGCTGAGGTAGTTTCTGTGCTGTTACCCTGACCAGTATAGCAGCACCATGGTTTCCTTCTTGCAGGTAAACTAGCCAGCAACGAGAAATAATTCCAAGTAGAGGTATTCTTAGTCAAATGCATTAAGAGGGTTCCAATGCTGGTATTTCTGGGGTAAACATATAGTCTTCAAAGGGAATTTGTGGATGTGAAAAATCGGTGTAATATGCAAATGCTCTTACTTCTGAAGCCAGGGGGAGCTCTGCATTAAAGCGAAAGGCTATGATAAGAAAAACATGACTTTCACAAATGTATTGGCAGATCCCAAAGTCCCAACAAATCAGGTTTTTTGCTGTGCTAAAACATAAATATATGGAAAGCTTTACTAATATGCTCTTATGCTGTCATTTTTTCACCTGGACTGTGAAGAATATGTATACTAAACTTAGATTGACAGTTTCTAGTCATCCATTTACTTTCATTGTACTTTAAGTTTATTCTAGAGGATGGCTTAAGTCATAGAATAGAATGTTGAAAAAGACCTTTAAGATCATCGAGTCCAACCATTAACCTAGCACTACCAAGTCCACCACTAAACCATGTCCCTAAGTGCCACATCTACATGTCTTTTAAATACCTCCAGGAATGGTGACTCCACTACTTCCCTGGGCAGCCGGTTCCAATGCTTGACAACCCTTTTGGTGAAGAATTTTTTCCTAAGATCCAATCTAAACCTCCCCTGGTGCAACTTGAGGCCACTTCCTCTCATTCTATCACTTGTTACTTGGGAAAAGAAACCAGCACCCGCCTTGCTACAACCTCCTTTCAGGTAGTTGTAGAGAGTGATAAGGTCTCCTCTCAGCCTCCTTTTCTCCAGGCTAAACAACCCCAGTTCCCTCAGCTGCTCCTCATAAGACTTGTGCTCCAGACCCTAATCTCATGATCATCTATGAATTCATCATTAAAATGATGGGTAGTATAAGTTAGAATCACATAATATTAAAAAATAAATATCATACCCAAACATTTAAACATTGTCTTAGCCCATAGTTACTCACCGTGTTTTTGGCAAGTTATATGGAAATTACTATGAAAATGAATGACCTGTGTGATACTTAGCTTGACTTATGGCTAGGCTAAATGATGTGTAAAACTAATGGAATTATTAAAAATGGAAATTAAGACAACACTGTTTAGTGCAGCAAGCAGTCTCAAAAGTTGAGTTTAGCAATGTTGACAACATATGAAATTATATGAAATTATTATTTAGTATTATGACTGTTAATTCTAATAGTTCTTTGTTATTACTTTTTTGTTCCTCATCTAGGTAATTTCACTTGCTTCTGACAATACCATCAGTTTCACAATAGTACTTTACTATAGTAAAATACACTTTCATTTATTTATATAGTAGAATGTAGCTTAAATGAAACAAGGGCAACAGAGCACTGGAGACCTTCCTTAGAGGAGCCATGGGTAAAGACAAAGGGAACATATCCCTTATGGACAGTCTCATGGCTGACAGGGCAGAGGTCTCAGCCTAGGGGGGTATGCATCTTCTTTATCTATTTGAACATTTAATAAGAAGCATATCCCAAAAATTGGATTTTTGTTTAACTTTGTCTGCTTCACATGAATTCTATTGAGTCATGTCTATAGCTAAATTAAAGCATTATTTTTGCATGGCATTTCAGTACAAATTGATTATATTTAAAAAAAAAAAAGTACTTTAACTTATAGCAGCCCTAGAAATTCCGCCATATTTTACTATTACAGAAATTCATAATTCACCACTGCATTATTTAATGAAGTATTTTAATACATTTAGTGAACAAAAACAGTCCTTGAAAGCTTGTTCGGCTTAACTTGCCTCTTCATTTTTCTCCTGCATGACTTGTAAAACCATATAAATGACAGGAATATAACACAAATGTTAGTTTCATAAGTATTAAACATAAATGTATTTAAAATAATTTAATTTAGTTATGCCTTATACTGAACATAAAGATATTTAAATGGAACAGAAAAAAAAATGTAAAAAACATTTAGTAACTTAATATTTGTTGCTCTTTAAGAAAGTTGATGCTTCTGATCTAGATAATCTGTTTCTGAAACAAAGAACTAAGGCACAAGTTTTTGAAGCAGGTAGATGCATATATGCCAGGTTCAAAAAGGAAGTGGGCATCTGTGTTTATGTAAGAACAACTATCCAAATTTATTTCCAATAATTAATGTTGTTAGCAAATCAGATGTGGACTATATATGAGTTAAATCCAGGGCCTGTATGATAGCTGAATTATTCATAGAGTCATTAAAATGGCACCAGAATTTAGATGGAATTTTTTTGTCAATTAACTGATTAGATTAGATAACTTTTGTTCTATTAAAAAAATCAACAATATTAAAGACATATTTGTGTATGAATACTCAATATAAATGCATAGAAGCTTTCAGATTGGATGCTTGCAGGAGAGTAGGTTCTTCCAGAAAACATTATAAGCATAAGCAACAGTATCTGAGATTCATGTATATCCCGTTCTGGCCAGTGGTAGATCTTAGTTGAAAACTCCCCCAAAGTTACACATAGCTACAGTGTGTGATGGGCTACTTGTAACTTTATTGTTGAAACTTCTCTTTTCGTGTCTGGTATCCTGGATACAGGTTTCCTTGCTGAAAAGGCTCAATGCCAGATCTTAATTAATTTAATTTACGAAGAGTGGAAGTGGTTCTGAGCCTTCAGGAGTCATCACCTGGAGAGTTAGAATTAATTATCCCATTATAGCGTAGAGCCCCTTCTCCCAGGGTATGACCTTTAAAGACTCTTGCTGTAGTACCACACTTCCTTCTAGAAGGTTATATATGAACAGAGTAAGGTCAGAAGCTAAACCAAGTGCTTGCTTGAGAGAGTCCATTTGTAGCTTCTTACCCGAAGAGGATGGTCTGAGCTCATGTTTGCTTGCATGCCCTTCAGATGCCAACGCAAGGTAATAAATCTGCTGTCTCTGAACCTAAAGAGGAACAAGTAAGATGAGTAATAAACTGAGCTAATAATAAATACAAAAAGTAGGATGTAAAGGACAGGGTAGAATATTTCTTAAACTGCGTATCTCAACCCATTTCAGTGAGTAACTGCACAAATAAACTGTTACTCATTTTGAAGGTTAAGCTGTAATAATACCTTTAAAACACTCAAGTAAAGTTTAAATGCAATCTACTATTTACAATAAAATATTCCTAGTGTAAGACTCAACTCCTTCCTAAATTGATTATATTCTCTTTTGAGCAAAAGTAAGTTTCAGGCATCTAATTCAAGAAGAGTCATCCATCTTCCTTTCTGCTAGTCAGACAGCTCGATATTCCAGTTTCTTCAGAAAGTCTAACTTGCCAATGGAATGGATATTTCTTTTTCTTCAGCAATACAGGCTCTCTTTGAGTAGTTCCAAGCCTGCTTAGCATTTGTGTTGTTCCTGACAGGCATTCATTGTGTGAACAAACTCATATATGCATCAGAAATGAGAAAGAAGTAAAATTTAAAAGAAAAATGCCAAGTTATTTATAGGGCCATTTAAAAGATTCTTAAGGATTGCTAAAGAATTTTGTTAAAGATTTACAGATAGTTTACAGGTAGCCTACAGACAAAAAGCAATTACTGTAACCTGGGAATGTACAGTGTGAATTCATGTTATTTTAATTTATTGGTTGGTGGGAGGGTTCTTAATCAGTGATAAACAACTAAAGATTATGGTCATGAATCTTGTTGGGAACACATCCAGCTAATTGTTTATAAAATGCTTTTATCTTAAGTTTTAAGTAATGTCATTCCTCTTGCATGACCCTGGAATAATGATACTTCATACTACAGAGCAAATCCAGTAGAATAGTGAAGAGGAGTTAAACAAGTAACTTCAGATGACAAAATCATTTGGCATTACGATTGAATCTATCAGTGACGTCAATCATAAAACTGGTATAACTTGGGTTTTGCAATGAACTTGGCAAGGGTACATAGTTTTCTTTCCAAACACAACAGCCAAGGAAGAAATGCTGTTTTCAGATTCCTAAGTGATCTAACTCTGTATTTTTCACAGCTACAACTGGACATCTCAGTTGGCATTTAAAATTCTTCACTGTCACTGGCTATGAACCAAATTCATCCTGGCTGAAAAAGAATATATGAAGACTTCTTTCAATGAGCAATCACCTTTATTGTTAACATTTTCATTGATAGACTTTATCAAAAGATAAATGAACTTGTCAACATTAAGTTGCTCCTATTTTGTTCCAGGATGCCCCAAGTCCTAGTGTGATCAGTCTTTTCCCAGAGAATTTGAAAAGATGACCTTTTAATTTTTGTTCAAGTACAGAATGCTAAGCAAAAGTCATAAAACCTCTGTACACTTCAGGTGTAAAATCACCCTGTGTATAACAGTCTGAGTCTAGCATTGCTGCTCCCAAGATTTGAAACATAGCTTTGTGACACTACCCAATCAAGTGTAACATCAAATTCATAATGTTATAATTAAGGCAGAGGTGGCACTTTAACTTTGAATATATATTTTTGATTACTGATACCATTCTTCCAAAAGTTCCCTTAAGGTTTAAAATTTCTCATGTTGTTCTGTCATTTCTAAGTGTGAATAAAAAAACATTTCTGACCCATTAGGAATTTGAAATTATAACTGATTGTGACTTTGATTGCAATCTAAGCTGCTGTTGGCGGGGGGTGGGGGGACGGACTTAAAAAGTTGGAGATAAACAGAAACTGGGACAGAATTCAACACAGATTTAACTTCTGGTTAACCAACCTTGTGTCATAGTTTCATGAATGACTGTGATGGGGAGTAATGTGCTGCTAACCTTTTCTGAGAAGAAAATTAGTAAAATGTAATTACTGGAATAATTGAAGGAAGTAGAAAGTAGTTCTATGGTATGCAATTCAAGGTCGTTAATTTAGGGAATAAAAAAAGTTTCAGGTGGAACTTAGAAGTGATAGAGGAGGAGGAGCGGAATTCAGATGAACGAGTCCTATTGCATGATGACTATGAGTCATTAATGAGATACAAAACTAAAAAATGTAAATGAATCCTAGGAGCCCTGTCAAACATGACCAAAGATGTGATAATGTGCAGTTAGACCTCGTTAGCTTAAGAAGTGATATGATTGCAGGGTGAAAAAAGAGCCTTTTAAACTGAAAGCTATTGCTGGTGAAAGTACAAAAGTCTCAAACTGGTGTTGACTACCTTAAGGCTGGATGTCAGCATAAGCTTTGTGACCATTTCTGTACCTTAGAGCTCTGGGATCCCAGAACAGCCTTCTCACCAGAAAAGAGAGAGCAAAACGAGTAATTATGCTGCTGGGTGAAGTACCTCAGTCTGTAGAAGCAATTACCTGTGATGAGATCTTGCAAGAAGATAGCCTAACGAGCCAGGGAGGAGTCCTGCTCCAGATCCCTAATTTTGAGGGAGCTTGGTTTTGTATTGGAGAATCCCCCTATGTCCTTTGAGTGCCCTAAACACCTTCTCTCTGGTTGTTCTGCGGGGACACTGTGGCTCTTTCTCCCTTTGTTGTCTAGTCCCTCCAGGGCCTAGGGCTCCTTCCTGAGCTCTTCACAAGGTTGGCTTCTACCACACAAACGTTTATGCCAGTAAAACCAAGGCTTAGAATTATGTAACCCAGATAACTCTGTGTATAGTAATTTCTATGCCTTCCATGTTTAAGAAATGGTATTGTGCCAAAGTTTTAAAAAATACTTTATTATTATTTTAAGGAAGGGATTTTTTTTTAAAGGACTTCAACACTTAAGAGTTCCTATCTTCAAAAAATTTTTCCTGAGTAACATTGGTTTTACAAACATTTACTTAAAAAAGACAGTTTGTCTTTGTTGCTGCACTCACTAATAGCAGATGTGCCTTTTCAATGGCATCATCTCCATTTGCTTGTGGAGGCTGAAAAATATTAGCATTCCACAATAAAAAAATTAGAGAAGCATGTAATCCTTGTATTTGGTGGTAAAACAACAATGGTGAGCACGTTAAAAAATATCTGTTTTTATTCCTAGCCAAGACCTGTTGCTTGATGATGCGAAGTGCTTCATGGTGCTTGAAGCAGCAAAATTATCCCACCCCTCACCCCCACAACCAGAAAGAGAAAATAGACCTATAATACAGCAGCAGATTTTAATGTCACAAACAGAATTGTATCATTATCTCTAGCAAACAACATGGGCCTTTCATTTAGTACAGGAATATTGGTACTGAAAACAAAACGAACTGTCAAGCTGCTGCACGTTACGTCTGTTGCACTGAGTGCAGTAATCACTGAACTGTGGAGGAGTTCTAGATTTGCAGAAGAGAAAATTTAGACTTTGTATTACTTGATACCAGTCAATTGCTTTATGGGTTGGTAGATACTCAGAAGGATTTTGGTTACCCCAGAAGGTCAAGCTGACCTTCTTTGCTGATTAAAAGGTAGGACTAAAGACAAGGTAATTTGGCTGACCTGGAACATCTGGTGTTATTGATGTGGCTGGATAATTTGTAATTACAATATAACCATGGTGATACAGAATGGAAAGTAGTATCATAGTAGCTGGTGAGGTTAAGAAATGGGTGTAAACTGAATATGCAAAGTATGTAGAATAAGTAGTGAAAAGCATGTGTAAAGAAGTTGTTATTTGGAACTTTACTTATGGTGATATTTTGGGAGATTGTGGCACATTGCTTTTTTTGGTGGGTTGTTTTTTGTTAGGAATGAAGAATTCTGCTTCTTGATTTCTTTCTGTTTGCGTAAGCTTGGAATGTAATAACTCTGGAATGATTTTTTAGAGTGAAATGGATAAAAGAAAAGGAAGGGCTATCTAGGCTACAACTAATTTGACATGTACCATGTCATAGGCTATGAAATAAAATTTTTCATGACTCTTTCTGTCTGAGGCCTTTGGAGGAACTGAATTATATTTAGAGGCGATTAAAAACACACTGATTATTTTTCCAGTGGGTTTTAAATCCAAGTGGCTTTTTGTTTTTATAAAATTCATCTGGAAGAATCAGTTTAGAAAACATGTGAGACCTTTCTAGAATTGACCACAAATCCCAATTTTATTTAAACTAAGATAACAAAATATTAAACTGAATATAAGCTACCTGTATTACCAATACTGTTTGTTAAATTTGCTTAATGAACTCTGAAATGTGTATTATAATCCCTTTAAATTTGAATTAAGTTTTGAAGGCATTCTGTGAAGTTAATAGAAAAAGTTGGCATTCACTTCAAATAAAAACTCTTGTAGGTTCTTGGAGTTACCGCTTCTTTATTTTAGGAATAGAGTAAATATGTTTCCATTGATGTCTCTGGAGCAACAGTGGTCTATAAAAGCTGGGGATGTTGCCCAGTTGAATCAGTCTTTAACAAATAAAATCCTAGAATAACATTTCATTACTATTTCTTTTCAGTAAACCCCTTTATGAGGCTACAAGATCCATACAGATGGTACTAATTATGTCATCTTGTTCTTTTTAAGATGTTTTTTCCTCTAGATTTATTTTTTCACCTCTAAGCAAAACACAGAAGACTGTTATATATAATGCATGGTCATTTAAGCAGAAAATTGTCTTAGAACAGTTAATTATTTAATTATTGCATACACTATATCCTTGGTAACACAGTTTAGGAAAAAAAAATTAGTTAAGCACGCAGAAGCTTTTTTCCTTAAACAACATTCTTAAATAGCATTGCCTACTGTTTTCATTGAATTTAGGATAGATGAAAATCCATTCAAATGAAGATAAAATTTGCATTTTAGAACCTGGTATTTGGTTAACTTGGTTATATGTAATACATGTAAATAAAAGACTAGAATTGTAGGAGGAGGCACCTGAAGAAAAGATCGATCCTGTCTGCAGCAAGTCAAGATCAAATAGAGACTCCAGAACCTCCCTTATAACCTCTTCTAGGACTTTATTATTCTTATATTAATGTGATTTATTTTCCTTCAAGTGAAACTAATGTCAGCGCTCCAGAAAGCAGAACAATGCACTGCTGTCACCTATATGAACCAAAGCCAGGGTTAGACACCTTGGTGACTAGCTGGGCACTCCCTGCCATCTCCCTTGTCTCCTTCCTTCTTGCTACCCTTCTGACCTCTCTCAGACCAAGACAATGTTCCAAGTCTTCTACACTACAGCTTCACCTTTTCTAGACTAAATCAGCTTGTTTCACCCTTTTCCCAGAGCAATCAGAGTGGTTGCAATGGTAGCAGTTTCTGCTTGCTGTGTCACTGGTCCTTTGCTGCCTGCCTGCTCTGTCCTCCTCTATATGATGAGCAGAGAGCACCAGCCCTGGGACAGTGGATGTGCCTTGGCCCTGAATGCTGGTATCATACAAGAAGGTAGCATTGTGCCCACCTGCCCATCCCAATACCTGTTTCTCTCAGTGCCTTTAATATAAGCAGCAGAACAGCTCAATGCTAAGCACACCGCTGGCCAAAAGAGATGAGCAGCACCTGACTGATCACCAGTGAGACTCTGATGCTCCTTAGTGAGGACTTATTCACGTGGGAGGTGCACTTCAACATCTTGCATAGGATGTTACTAATGAGCTACCAAGTCACTTTTGTGTATTTGATACACACATATCACTCAACAACCTGACTGTCCTTTTTCTCCTGTGCATCTTTGACATGTTTGGAGCTATTCTAGCTTACAAATAGTGTTTGAAATAAAGTTAAGATAAAGCTACCTGCAAGCTCAGCTGAAAAAAATCAGCATCACCCAGCACTGCTCAGCCCTGTAGCACCAGCTGATGGCTCCCCTGTTGTCATGTAATTTCTCTGAAGAGCTGCAGATCTTCAGTGGTAAGAAGAGTGCAGTGGATGTTATCTGCTGTATGCAGACTTAGTATCTGCTAATGAAGATTGTGTTCCTTTAAAAGGTTTTAATAACAGAAAAAGATCTCAGCTGCTTGATGGCAGTGTACTATCCTGGCTACTGCAGGTGGGGAAGATGGGATGGGATGGGAATGCTCCTTCCCTGGCAGTGGTTGAGCATCCTTCCTTGAGGGAGGTTTGCCAGACTCTAGGCAGGATTGTGCATGTGAAGGGCAACCTGCTGTCTCAGTAAGAGAGAAGCCGATAGCACTGTTAGAGAAAGGGTGACTTTGGAGAAAAGCAGGAGGCAGACATGCAACCAGACCTCAGAGAAGATAGAAAATTTGTTCTGATGGGCCCAGAGGGGCTTAGGGTGATCTGTTACAGCACAGAAAGGCTCTAGAGGCTGCTGAAATGGGAGCAGGCCTGGAAAAAAAACCCCATGCTGTAAGGATACAGTGGGTAGAGGGGAGATTCCTGGGCAAACTTCTTAAATTTCTGTTCACTTTTACTCTGAGTTTTCTCTGCTTTTGAAGAAAACACAATTTTTTTCATTTGTAGCCTAATGAAACATGGCACTAGAATTAACAAAGTTCTGGTGGTATTTTGGGGATTTTGCTTGAAGGATAATGTTTAGTTCGTGTCAAAGCTTTTGCCAGTTCAGGGTCACATCCTAACCAGTGTACGTCTAAGAATGTGTGCCTGGATTACCAGCAAAGTATCTAATTGTGGCTCTGCTCCTGGAGATGGAAGGCTTTTGGGTTTTGCTGGATAAAAAATGAATGCTAAACTTGGTCTTGTGGTCAGTTACTTATAAATCAGAGGATCTTCTCTATGGTCACGCTGGAATGGAAGAAGTACGCGGTGACACTACTTAAAAAACTGCTTCAGAAAATGGACAACAGCTAATCTTACAAAGAACTGTACACGTGTGCTTTGCTTCAGATTTCATGTGTTTGGAGTTAAGCAAGTGCTTTCATTGATTGAATTGAGACCTGCATATATTTGCTGTTATCAGCAGTGGTGAATCTGGGGATTAAATTTGATCTGATGTAAGAAAGAAATCAATAACTGTCATAATCACTGACAGTTAATTACAGGTTAAAATCTATGGGGTTTTTAAAGTATGTAAATACGCCCTGTCAAGGCTGTTTGGTTGGTGTTCTTACTTGCATGGAGAGAAGCTGCCCCAACTGCAAATGGGCAGAAAAGAATTAAAGTTAACCTGGAATAGAAGTGGCTGTCACCAGCTAAGCCTAGAGGACTGATTTTCCCTACTACATTGGTCTCTTTGTTTGCCCTTGGGATTTCTGTGCATTGTCAAGGCACAGTGGCTTCACTGGCGCTATCTCACAGAGCTTAAAGGTCCTGTGTGCAGGTCTTTGAAAGGGCCTCCACCACCACCACCTTTGCATAGTCATTTGGTGGCTTTACAATTTATCCTGCAACTACATAGCAATTACCTGGAACAGATTATAATGCTAATCCAACAAGTAACATAAAAATCACTAGTGGTTGAAAATAACAAGTCTTGAATCATGTTTTTTAAGGCAAATATAGACATCAGCTCTTACGCTTAGAGGCACCTGTGAAATAAATAATGAGGAAATACATAAAGCTATACAAAAAGCAGCAAGTTGGTTTTGTTTTGTTGACAAAAGGTTTCTAGTTAAAAGTAGAAAGCTGTTTAGATGTATCTATGGGGTGTGGTTACTACAATTTTTTTCAAATACAGTCTGGCCTTTCTCAAAGTGCTTCTGGTAATGGCATTTACCATGACAAAGGCATTCAGCAGGACTGTAGCTTTCCCCAGCAGCGTACCTACAGCCTTTCCCAAATGAATTGTGGATTGTCCTTTAGTACTACTAGTGCATTAGCTGAGATAAATAGCGGTGTGTTTTCATTTGTCATTTCAGTCTAAGGGAAGAACTGAGCAACGTTCACTGGCAGGATCTCAGTCCTGCGCAGGACCTGCAGGAATTGCTGAGTGCTTCATTATGTCAACCCCGTCCTCTTTAAATTTCCTCTATATCTCGTCTTTTAAATGCTTCCCAGAGCTGTGTAATATATACAGAACTTGTAAAAATACCTTTTAAAATAATGTTGTTGTACTGGGTGCCTGTGCCCAGGGGCAGCAGCTCAGGCTGAGGGGTCTCTGTGAGGAGAGGCCGGGGCTGCCGCAGGGCGGGCACGGCCGGTTCCAGCCGGTTCCAGCAGCCCCGTGGCCAGTCACAGCTGAGCCCCTCAGCCCTGCTGGTGGCGCCTCTGGGGAAACGGATTTAAGAAAGGGGAAAATGCCGGAAAGGAGAGGAATGAGGAAAAAAGGTGTGAGGAACAGCTTGGTGACCACCAAGGCGGGAGGAGGAGGAGGTGCTCCAGGCGCCGAAGCAGAGACTCCCCTGCGGCCTGTGAGGAGACCATGGTGGGGCAAGGAAAGGTGTGGGGAGGAAGGAACGGCAGAGCGGGGCTGTTGTGGACTGACCGTAACCCCCATTCCCCATCCTCTGTGCTGCTCCCGTGGGGATTGTAGTGGAGGAGTGAGGTTGAGCCTGGGAGAGGTGGGGGCAGCAGGGGAGTAAAGTGTTCTTGTTTCTCATCATCGAACTCTATATCAGTTGAAAATAAATTAATTTTCACCAAGTCAGTTTTCCTGTGATAGTGGTTGGTAAGCGATCAGTAAGTGATCTCCATGTCTTTATCTCGACCCACAAGCTAATTTTGTCCCCCTCTCCTGTTGACAGCTGTTGCGTCACGCTTGCAGAGCACATCCATCTCAAAGAATGTGTGTTGTTTAGAAAAGAAAAACAAAAACAACCCACAGCTTTCCAGAAGCAGGACAGATAGCATTAATGCATTTTATCAGTGCTTTCAAACACCAGTGACTGCTGATGTTTACGAAGTGCATGTAAATGGTTTGGTATCTAATACTGTGAAATAACCATAGATTTGAGTGATAAGAGTACATCCGTGTTGAGTGAAGGTGCTTGAATGTGCATTTTCATCTTGGTTGTGCACACTGAAATCTAAGGTGGTCAGAGAGAATTATGTCACATGAAGAGCATTAATTCAGAGAGAGAACAGGCTGAAGAATTGTGAAATAAACATCAGTAGTGCTGTGTTCCTTCACTGCAGTACCCTACAGGTCGGGAATCAAAAGATTTGACAGGTTATGGGCTAGACTAAATGAGCCAAGTTTTCAGATGTTCTCGGTATAAAATTGGAGGCTCAAACTTGTCATAATATGGCTAAGGAATCAAATCTGAATGTAAATATGTATGGCAATCAATTAGTGACAGTAATAAAATTATTTCTTCAATTACAGTGAGAGTGGACGATGCAGGCAAAGCAGAAGTGGGAGGCAGATGTGACACTAGAAGAAGAAGGAAAAAAAGAACTTATTTGCCAAAGGTAGGGAAGACATCCCACAAAATGTTTAGAAATGAGGGTGATTTTCCTGTGCTTGATCAAATGTAAAAAGCAATGCTAAAAAAACCCATGTCATTTAAAAATCTTTTTGATGTGAATTTGAAACTGTGGTTTGATAGCTGCTTCTTAACTGGCAGGATGTAGATTGCTATTTCATAGGAAACGGAGTGCAATTAGTAACTTTCCACAGCTGAAGACAGTAGTCAGCAGTAACTTTGAGGCTTTTCTGATCTTAGCTGCATCTGAAACAATATTCTAATAGGTAGTAGCCTTGCTGGTGCAAAATTCCCCATAGGTCTGTCTCCACAAAGTAACTAGTTTTTGCATTCACTGCTATGTTTCTCTTGCATCATCTTTGGCAAGGACCACTTGGGGTTTTCCCTTGCTCTGCAGTCTGGGGAATGGTCTGTTTCCTAGGAGCGTCTGGAAATTTCATCTGAAAAACTCTTATGTCAGGGCCCTGGGACCTGACAATGCCTGTGATCTTTCCTGGTCTCCCAATGAGGATTTGGAGAGCATTTTTTTGCCCATTGTAGGTAGGTTAAAGGCACATTCTGCAAACCTTTCTGGACTGAATGTCTGTTAAATGGTTTTAAGTGGATCTTACAACCATTTGCAGTCATAAACATTCAGCTTATCTTGAGCTGTACTAATATATCACCCTGATGTAATCTATATAAATCAAGTAAATATTGATTTATAAAATTATCAGGGTTGTTCCTTGTATGGAAAAGCCATTATGCAGTTAAGTTCTAAAACTGATAATTTGGCTTTATAATTTGCAGTTTGCTTTTTGTCTCAGCTATACGCTCAGCTCAGACCCTGCTACCCACCCGTTTATTGTTTTCCTTACACATCTTACCAGTATGGTTTACAGTTTGGGACTCAGATGTTCCTGGCTTGTCTGATACACATAGTTTCTTTTTATGTTGTGTGGCTGATTCACAGTGCTACACAATGGGAGATACAACGGTTTGTGTTGACCAACTCTCAGACAGCTACCTTAATATATTTAGTTTAGACTTATCCATCTACCAGTCTGTGCAGAATATGGCATCTGCTCCCATGAATTTAGTTATTCTTTATCTGATTTATAGCACATGCCTGTAATAAATTATCTCAGCACAGTTGGAGTGCGCTGAACTGCAGATTAAGAGCTGGAATGAGTGGGGAAGGCAAGTACTTTGTAAACAGGATTTATGAAATCAAAACTCTTTTTGGTTTTGATTCTATAACAGAAGCTAACAGAAAATTATCTTAATTGCTAACTTTATAACATACTTCAGCAAATTCTTTTCCAACTCCACTGATTTCATATAGTTAATCTAGTCTGTGTTCTGTATTTTAAATAAACATCCTGCAACTATAGCAACTGCTGGTCTATCAACTATTAAGAAGCAGGTAGGTCAAAGACTGTTTCATCATGTCTGAGTCCAGTGCATTCATGTGTTCATTATTTTTATTGAAATTTTCTTCACTGAGAGCTTCGTAAAATGCTAATTTCATTTTGATGTAAGTCCTCAGCCTTTGACTTCAGGCAGGCAGGCAGGCTAGGGCAGAGGCAGCGAATGTACTGCAGCCCCATCCTGCAGTCTTCTTCCCTAAGGGAGAGTTTTTTTAGCCACTGGTGAAGTATTGCTCTTCAGTGTGTGTTTAGTACTTAATCTGGAGTAACAAACTAGACACCGAGCTTCATGTTTTCTCTTAAAGGAAACACTGATAGGCTGTGCATAGCCTCGGTGGCACAGCAAGAATGGGGAAATAAATATTTGTAGAGCTAAAAGGAGATTAGAGGACACGTGTAATCATGCCAGCACTTAGAGCCCCTCGCTACATGAAAAGGCTTCAAAGGTTACAAATCCAGGAGGAGCTAAAGATCTGCTCAGTAACTTGGAATGCAGAGAATAACCAAAAATACCATTCTGAGGGTATGACCTAAAAGAACGTATGTTGGGTAGAGTAGTTGTGAACTTGATAAGAAATGTTGTTGTGGACTTGCTCAAGGCTTAGTTTACAGAGGAATGCTCAGCAGCATGGTTGGATTCCTGCAGGACACATAGTGCCATAGGTTGATGATGGGAAGCATAGCCTGACTATGTTCAATAAAGATCAATTAAAGACAAAAATAGATAAAAAACTCTTTTGCGCAAAAGACCTTTGGAATAAAAAAAGGATAGGCTTCAGTCAAACAAGGATGATGGGACAAGAGACTCTTCATGCTCCATTTTATCTCATAGGTTTCAGTTCAGCAATTTGGCAATTTGTTATAGTGATACATCTCTCTTGCTAATTCTTAAAATTATTGCCAGAAATATTCTCAATTATAGGTTTATAAAGAGGCTGGGGTGAGTTCAGGATGCTCAAACTTTGCTGTTTCTACAGTACTTTTTTTTTTTTATTTAACCCTCAGAGTTGAATTAATTTGTGTCAGGCATTGGATTCTGGAAAGCACTCATTAAATGTGAGTCAGAAATAATTTCTGTTTGTTTTTTCTCAAATATATCTTATGTAAAAGAAATTTATTTTTAGTTAATTTAAAAGTGTTTCTTCGCAGAAGAGCAAATGGATTGATTGACAGATTATCTAAGTTGTTACAATTGTTTAAAAGGTCAGAAACTATAGCACTTAGAGGCATACCATTCTATTAGTCTAGAAAGCTTTCATCACCAGTGCCCAAAAATACTGTGTGTAACTAGTGAAACTAAAAAACCACATTTACCAATTTTTAGAATTTGCTCAGTGATTTTTGACTGAGTGTGATGTAGTGTAAAACTGCACGTGCTGTGTTGTAAGAACAGAATTTCCTGAAGTACTTCCAGTAGTTCCTGATTAAGGGAAGCTATCGTAATGGCCGTTTGCAGGGTGGTTTTTTTCTCTGTCATGTTTAACGTAGCCACATCTAAGAGAGCTAAGAAAATAAAAGTCCAGACAGGCTGTACAGTTACATACAACATCTCAATGAAGGCAATGATTCTTATTTAATCCAGATCATTGTATCCATCTTCATGGTCACTAAAGAACCAAAATAAATGGTATTTCTCCTGTCTGGGATTCTCTTTTTCTAGTGACTTGCCATTGTAGCACTTAGATAAATGTACCTGAAGCTTAAAAAACAGAGTAAGAGAAGGAGTTTTTATGGTCTCTCACCCTTAAGCTGACAAACATTTGTCATGGACAGGACCCACAGAGGTATTACAGCATAGCCTTAGATAAAATATCCTATGTTAGTACTGTACAGCAGTAGTACTGCTGTGTTTCCTATAGAAGCACACAAGAACAAGCTAGTAAATCCTGTCTTAGGTTTAACAACTGGCCAATTGTTTTTTCCTTCATTAAGAATGCAGTAAACACTCATGTTCCTTTTATCATGTCTGTTAATGTAGTAGTGGTGTACAATATGAAATGTTTCAGTCATGCTCTTGGGAACCTGCAACTCCAAACAAATGGTTTCATATCTTCCTTGTTTGTAATACTGTGGAAGTTCTGAAATAATTCTACGTTAATGGGCAGTCACTGTACTTCTAAATGTGGACATGGAAGCTGCTAGCTACATATTTAATTGATACTACTGTTTTGGCAACAACTTTTAAGTGAAATGCTTATTACAATTTTTTTTTTTAAAACAGCCTAGGAAAGAAAAGCAACTTTGAAGGTACTTTAATTCATAAACAACTACTTGCTTTGAAATAAAAAATGTCTTGTTTACAGCATAAGGAGTCCACATTCAAGATGTCTTCAGCTATTGTTCTTTGAAATATTTAACAAAAATCTTTCTCTGATAAATAAAAGGCTATGGGGAATTCACTGACAAATGTTGCACTGCAGCCTGTTTCATGTTTGGTATTCACTGAGGATTGGTAGCCTTCAGAAGAATTGCTGTTGTAATGCAAGAAAAAAATTGTGTAGTTTTAACAAATTAAAAATATAGAGCGGAGTGGTACAATAAAAAAGAAAATGGTACCCAGAGCTTGTCAAATATTCTGTTTTGGTACCCAGAGTCTCAAACAGAAAAGAGAACACAAAAAAGAGCCAGCCACTAGTTAGCAATGCACATAGTAAAAGATTACAGTGATTTGGGATTTAGGTAAATTTGATTCCAGTTTTCCCTTGTTACTTTATTGAATTCCCAGGCTTGACTATAACTTAATATTATTAGGGTTTTTTTCTACAAGTTTCTATACCTAGTTCAAGTATTGTACAATGTGTATGTGTTGATGTATTACTCTATGCTTCATTTTATTTTAAAAAGCAAAACAAAAAAAAAAGCTTTACTTACTCAAATGACTAATTTATCCTGTAACCAGTATTTTCCAATTAAAAACTAGTGGGAAAAAGAAAACACCACATTTTGGAACCAGCACTATGACTATAATATTAAAGGACTAAATGGAAACTATAAACACAAATATGAACTGCCAATATGGCATATAACGTGAGAAATGAAAAAATAGCTGCAAAGAAGTAATGGTATTACAAGATGCTTATAATTTGAGTCATGTGAAATCTGGATAACTTCTTTATGCACTTAGGGATTCTCTGGGTAGAAAGGCATTCCTACTGCATAACTTTGTTTACCCTAAGTTATGGGTCTGCATTGTCTGTTGAGCCTGTATAATGTATGGGAAGAAGGGCTTCCAGAGGATGATTTCAAAACAGCAATTAGGAGCCTAGCGAAGACTTGCCCTGGATCTCTGCGTAACCTCCTGGAGAGGTCTGGCTCTCCCTGCTATACAGGGAGACTGGACAGAGGCTTGTAAGTGGGGACCTGACTTTCTTCCACTCTGCTTTCCTAGGTGCCACTGGGTGAGGTGGTGTACTGACATTGCCCTGACTTGGTGTGAGACTCACTGTGAGGTGAAGCTTCAACCTTGCAAGCACACCTTCTCATGTGGGGACAGTCAACAAAACTGACTGTCATAAGGGCGAAAAATCTGCATATCTGTACTTGCTAGTGTGGCGTCTAGCAGCCCAAAAAGTACTGTCTGGGTAAATGCTGGCTCTCTTTGCCACAATCACACTTAGGCTTCCTAAGATCTAGCTACTACTTGTCTATGCTTGTGTGTAACGTCACTCCTAAATGTCTCTGTATTTGAGTGCAGCAGCATTGCCTACCCTTGACTGAAGTGCTGCTAGTGATGAACTCCTTCAACACAGATACACAGAATAACATAATTATATGGGTACGCCCAAAGAAAGTTTATGTTGTATGCAAAATTATTGACCTTCCTATAAATCATGTTTAATTAGCTCTTTACTACCATTTGCCTGTCTTTCCTTGACAGCCATGGTATGTGCTAATGGAGATGAATGGGGGGCATACCACATGCTAGTAATGCGTAAGGGGTGATTGCAAAGAATGGTTGTTTTATAGAAAATATTGTAGATGTTTGTCTGGATCTGTAACACATGGTAATCCGGGCTTTTAGCAAAGTGTCTTGGTCCTCCTGGGGGGTTGGCTCCATAATCTCTGAATGAAGTGAGTTTTCCTTCATTAGTGAAAGTAGTTTTCTAGACAGGACTAAAGGACTTTCCCATTTTTGGTGAAAATACTGCAAGTTCTGCACTATGGCCTGTATCATGGCATAAGGTTACAGTTCACGCCGTTATTTCCAGCTGTATAACTGATTTCCATGCAACTTTATTGCTTATATTGAATGTTTCATAATTATAAAGTGAGTTTAGGCAATTTTTCCAGGACTTTCACTGATTTGTGTCAGACTTTCATAGTCACTTCCGGTCACAGAATTAACTACAGAATTCTGTGCAGAATTCTTAGAAACTTTTTCCGTGTTCTCATAGAAAGATTGACACTTTTTGCATGTTTCAACTGAATCAGTTTTTTAAAACTAGTTTTATTACATTGTTTTTCCTTTGCAGTTCCAGTTAACAAAGAGAATGGAGTTTCCTAAAATAAAGGAGCTAATTTCTTTTTACCTCTTCACAATTTATCTATGAGAAATGAAAGAAATACAAATTTGAACAGTTTTGTATAAGAAAAAAGCAGTGGAATGTAGTAGCATGACAGCAATGCTAATTACAGATGGAGTAGAGAAAGGGATCGTGTCAAATTAGTCTCAATCACATGAATTTGAATTTTTCATTTATGTAGAATAGCACAGTAGAGGAAGAAGTATCCTGCAAGAATATTTCCTTGAATCTGCCACTTGGAAACAAAGCTGAAGCTTTTCAGAAGTGCTCGGGTCAGGACTTATCTCTCTGAGATACCACGTTATTGCTACATGGGTTTTATGTGTGATTAGCAGAATGGAGTGTTACAAAGAACTGTCTTCCACCGTCTTTTTTCCCTCTGTGCTTTCATGCAGTTATGTATACATACATGGATAATGTGCATGTACAATACACGTGTCCTGCTAGAGTTTCTACAAAAATACGATCACAATATCTTGTGAATGAAAAATTTGAAGACTTGTAATTGTATGGAATATAAAAATAAGTCTGTGCCATACATTACAATGTAAGACTCAAATATCCATAGGTGCATAAGATTAAAAAGTTGATAGTATATTATTATTACTGAGGTAATGTGGATTTAATTCTATAATTATTAAGGTAGCAGCAACATAGCATTAGATGTCTTAAGCATCTGTAATTAGCTTTTAGGCTTGTTCATGTTTTTTATATTCTGCCTGTATATAATTTATGAGGGACATAGATTATTCTGATACCCTGGAGATCCTATGATCAATGCAGGTAGAGCTGGACTGAGCCTCAGGAAGTCAGGTAGTTCAGCCCCCTGCCCCAGCAGGAGCAATTATACCTAAACCATGCCTGACAGTTAATTAGCTAGCCTGTTCTCAAACCCTCCTGTGATTGAGATTCCACTCTCCCTTGGCAATTGATTTCAGTGCTGAACTATCTTGACAGCTAGAAAGATTTCCCTAATGTCTAAACTAAATTTCCCTTGCTGCAGTTTAACCCTTCTTGTCCTATTCTGTGAAGAATAGTTTTGTCCCTTTCCCTTGACAGCAACCTTTTGCATAATTGAAAACTGTTATCACGGAGGGTTCACGTCATTTTAAATCAAAAAAACCCCCAGATTCTTCAGTCTTTTCTTCTGGCTCATGCTGCTCACTGATTTTTCTTGTCGCTTTCCTCTTGGTGCTCTCTGAATGACCTGACTTTGCTCCTCGATGCTGCTACTGGCCTGCTGTGAAGCCATAGAGAAGCCATGTCAGTCCTCAGCTCAGTGCTGTGTGTGAGGTGGGGAAGTGCCACGGGCCAGTGGGAGCCCCCGCAGACTCCCTGCGCTGGGGCAGGGATGGGCACCTGCTGGGTGCTCAGGTCTAAAGGCAGCGCCTGTTTGCTGGTACAGCAAGGCAGGCTGTGCAGCACACAGCAGTCCTGTGCCAAGCCATGACACCAGCACAGTCTCTGCTGGCTCCTGCGCCTCTGCACTGTGTTTCCCTTTGGAGAGCCGACATGCCCACTTACCAACTTCTTTAGAACACTTTGAAATCTATAGATGAAATGTACTTTGAGAAGTGGTGTAATTTTTCTCTTACAAAACCATGGGTCTGTAATTTACATCACTTAATGTGACAAGTACAAATCAGTCCACATACTGTATATTTTTAAAATGTTCCTGGTTTATTATTTTATATAGTTAGGGCATATTTTAAAAGTATTTATTAGGACAAATTGTTGGCAGTTAGAAAATGCTAGCCCCAGTCGTTGTTTCATCCACATGAAAAGCAGTGATAGGCCAAAATTATTTAAGTAGGACCTTGATACAGTGAGGCTGCTTGGTTTATTAGCACTTTTGGGGGTTGTGGCTTTTCCTTCTGAGCTCTGTGTTGAGACTTAAAAGACCTTTCTTTCACTGTTTACAGACCTGAGGTTTTCTAATGGCCTGCTGCAAGCCCACTGAGGTCAGTGGCAATGAGTTTCAGTGATGCTTTTGAGCCCCATCTATTGCTATTTCAGTAAATCAGCTTTGGCCCATTTGTTTCATTTGGAATTGAACAGTCCTTGCACACAGCAGGAACAGAAGCAAATGAGTAGCCTTGACAGTCCTTTTGTGATGTTTTCAGTGATTTCTTAAGATTAAAAAGTAGATTAAAACCTTCTCAAAGACCAAAGGGAGGACTATCTTCATTGCAGGATTTATTTACAATATGTATTTTTCCAACTTTGCTAACTATTATGCTAAAAGGAGGGGAAATTCAGACTGTGACCATTAGAGCTCAAATTTCTGATAAGTTGTTCTCAAAAGCTTGCTGTAAACACAGTCACAAGCTGCTTGTCTCAGCAAGCAGGCCACAGGAAGGCAGAATTTTGATGAAAGATGTAGGTTGCTAACGGCTGTGGTGTTTGCATTTTCAAGAGTGATGCAGTTTTTCAAACAGGTCAGTCAGCATCTGAAGAGTCAGTATCCACTAAAGTTCCTCTCAACTTCACCAAAGCCTGTTCTGGCAGTTGCATACTTTGTTGTATATATACTCTTAGGGAAATGAATAAAGGGTAGGCAGGGAAGTGGACAGGAAAGGGAAAATAAGAACAAAAAGGGCTATTCCTCAGTGAAATAATAGGGTTAAGCATTGTCTCACTATACATGCAATTTAAATATTACAAAAGACAAGTTTTATATTTTTCATTTTAAATAAATCACAGATTATCCTGCTTTATTCAAGCATCTGACACATAATAGTAACACATATACGAATAATAACTATTTTAACCTCTGGGCTTCCCAGTCTATCTTTGCATATCTCCATTTTTCAACACCTCAGTGTAATTAAGCACCCCAACTGCATAATCTGTTGTGTTGGATAAGTGTGAGAGGACATATGGTACATTTCTCCAGGAACTGAGATCTCCATTGCTTTTATTGTTCTGTGTCACAATCTTAATGCTTTTTTAATGGAGTTTTCAGGGGGTGAACACTGTCAGCTCATCGTCTGCTATGCTCAGCATAGAGGAAGGAGAAATATATGCTTTATGGAAGCAGGGCAGAAAATTAAAAAAGGATATCATTAAAGTATGGGAGGAAGTTTGTTGATGGAATGATGATGCTTTCTGTTCTCAGGCATGACTTCTGCCAGTTTAGCAGTGATTTAGATGGAAATTATTTTTCGTGATGTTCATACCAGTTGGGTGGCCTGCAGTAAGGACTTGGAACAAAGTCATTCCAGAAAAAACAGTGAAGTAGTTTATAAATAACTGAAATCACTGCATAACTCATGAATCATTTGGATGATCCCTCTCATTTCACTCCATATTTTCTCACATGGTTTTCATTGATAGGAAAATCAACGCTGGCTTCTGTGGACTCATGATCTTGAATATTTCACAGGAAGACCTTATGGAACAAATCTGGTTTTAAAAATACATCTAGTTTATTTAGCTCCCTGTCCAGCAAATCACTTAAGCTCTTGACTTCTGTTTGACAGCTCACATATTTAAAGTTCTGCTCAAACTGCTGTGTGTTGCTGGAGTGCTGCCATATTTGGTTGAATAGATCTTTAATATATGATCGGTTCCTTTGTTTTGCCTTTTTCCTTGCTTTTCTTTCTTTCATCTCTCATACAAGTCTTCTTCCCATTTTATGGGTTTTTTTTGGTTTCTTGAGCATAACAACTCAGCCCCTATGTTTGTAACAGGGTCTAACAAAACTAAAAACATTTTACATTGCTCATATATTAGATACAGACATCTGGAAGATGAATTTATAGCAACAGGTAAGGGTTAGAATTTCAGGGCACAGCTGTCTGACAAAAAGCAGAAAGTGATTACATTTGGTACAAAGTAAGCACAAGGTGAGAGAGCAAAACAGATTGCTTTTAATGGCTTCATGTGATATTTCTAGATTATACTTTAGGAAAATTCAATGCACAAGCTAGCCTTCATAGCTGAAAATCACAGGTTAATTAATCAAGCCCAACACACATATGTACAGACATATCCATAATTCTAATACCAACCTTGACTGGAGAATATAGGAAAACACCAGCGCTGTTGACTGGGCTCGGTAAGTCTGACACATAATTCACTTGCTTGGGCAATTGTGTGTAACTAGTGATTACTTCACTCTGAATCAAAAACTGACCATCTTTCAAGTGGCATCAGCTTCATTGTAAGCAATTGCTGCAATGAGGCAGAGCTAGAGATATTAAGAACATAATTAGTTAAAATTTGGATTAGAAAATGAAGTAACCTAAAAAAGTTACACAGGCCCTCATTTACAGACTGTACGTAGTTAACATTTATCAGTTACATAGACAAAACAGTTTTAATCAATACCAGAATAATTTTAGCTGTACTGGATGGGAGTTCTTAAATATGAATTAGGACATTATCTACCCAAGTTCTGTATTTAAGGATATTGCTCTTTTCCTAATGAAGAGGTGGAAATTCACTGGCTGGGCAACTCACCTCTCCCCTCAAAAGCAATATTGATAGAGGGGAGACAATAAGTAAAGCAGTGCTGCAGAGGAGAGGTAACAAAATATTCTGCATGGTTGCTGCAGACAGGATAGGAAGTGTTGCGTTGAAATTGCAACAGGAGAGCTTGGCATTAGAGAAGCTCTAATGATAATGGGGATAGTGACCCGCAGGAGTGGGCTGGTTAGAGAAGGCGGAGAGGATGGAGCACGCCTTCAGGCAGGGACCTAGACAAGGTGACATCTTAAGATCACCTTCCTGACCTTTAGTGGCAGTTCTGTGACTGAATTCTTCAGGTTGTAACTGCTGTAGGACCTAGGCAGAGAACATGCAAGTATGTGCACATGTGTATGAATGTAAACATAGGTGGAACAGACTTGAGTTTTAGAAATGAAATTACTTTTATTTTTTTCATTATGTTCAGTTCATGGACACAGCAATTTTATGTTTCCACTGTTTCCTTGTGTTTTGTTGTTTCTGTAAATAGACGAGTCTACCCTTCTCACCCAGAAGACTCCCCTCTCAAGAATGAAAAGCTTCTACCATAACTTAAATACCACTTGAAGATTTAGAAATGCTAATGCATGAATGTTTGGTGACTAGTTGCATATGTCCATGACTGAAACATGCCACGAATTGCTTGTTTACCGGTCTTGAGCCCAGTACTATTTCTTTCTCCTTATATCCACTCTGAATAAATAAATAAATACATTGCAGATTGTAAGTGCAGATTCTAAAGAAAGGCACAGCAATGTGGAATGCCTTGCAAAAGTTTTTCAAAGACATCCTGGAGTCATATTGGTGCATACACTTATTCTCTGTTTCCTCTCCCATCAGTCTCGGTTTCTGTATCTTTTGAAGAAGCATGTAGGCATGCCTTTCCTATGACCTTGCTTCTGCTTTTCTGCAAGGAATTCTGCTTTTCTGCAAGGAAAAAGAAAATATGGAAGTTATTTCAGCAAGAAGAAATCTCCAAGTGGGATATCTCTGTTGATACCTCCTACATCTCTGAGAAGGCTATGGGACCAATTCTTAAACTAGACAAGTCTCCGGTTTGTTTTCTGTAATTGCTTGTTTGGTCTCACCTAACCTAATTATCATCTAACAGCTGGCCTTGGTAAGTGCTCTGGGCTGGCTCAATAATCAATAGAAAAGAATAGGCACCTCCAGAGGATGGCTTATATCATCCTAAGGTAATTATCTAAAATTGGTGGGCTGAATCACCTCTGGTGGTATTTATCTCTTTCCATCAATTATAGCAAGAGTCTGGATGACTGGCTTAAACTGGGTGATTAAAGAGATGAATCCTGCTCTCAGGTAATGTTACAAGAGGTCTGCTTCCTACAGTGCCTAATTTCTCAGCATTGTGGAAAATCCACTTTCCCGTAGCTCAACAATAGGCTGCAATGGCCTCTTGTATAAACCTCTTTCAGATGCAGTCCTCCACTCCCAGCTCTGGGTACTGCCAGTTTCTGCTCAGTCTTTCCAGCTTGCTGTGAGTTGACATCCACTTGAGCGCTGCGAGCAGTGCCCTGTGTCATTGCAGCTGCTCCCCAGACCTTCAGGGGTGATGAAAAAGGAGGATGCAGTGTTCCAGCTCCAATCCTGAGATACTGAGGTAGAGAAAGAAACTAAGCAACACCACAAAGCTCCACAGTCACATCTGCTTCTCCTTTGTTAGTCCCAAATGCTAGAATAGATGTTTCTTTTGCATGGCAACAAGTTACAGTATAACTCCGCTTCTTCACTTAGCTAGTCCTCTGCTGGTTCTGGTGATCTGATTTGCTTCTTTCCTCCTTCTGTACTCACTCTCTCTTATCTTCTCATGGGTTGTGTTTACAAGCTACTAGTGCAGCTTTTGGATCAAACTGACCCTCTTCCCTAATACTGTATTAATTTATCCCACTTAACTGTAGCCATTTAAAAGTTAGATGCTTGTTCTAAACCAGCAGTCTGCATTCCCTGATAATCAGCAGAAGAAATATCAACAGAGGACATTCAACTTGTCTAAGTCATGGTCTGACTTGCTGGGCGCATCAGCCTATCACCTATAGAGCAAACCTGTGGTTGCAGCAAGTTGGAGCAGCCACTGATGTTCAGTAACTTACAGCCTGAAGTGTACTGGGGGCTAGCAAGAAAGGTGTGAAAAGGACTTTTGCTCTCTGTATCTTACTCACATTTTCTATTCTCCTTCTCTTTGATGTAGTTCCCAAAAGATTTGTAAAAGAGCCTAGCTTTCATGTTTCACTGTTCATGAGAGTTATGTTGGAAGGGTATTTTTTCTGCACACAGTAGGTTGTCCAGTAGAACATCATTAATTGTTTTCAGTGACCTACTGTAAACGTAGTGACCCAGAGCAGTATTGCCAATGTTGCCAAACATCAGTTGTGTTTCTGCTAGACCGTGTTTCAAAGGTTTGTTCAGATAATTTGTTTTCAACTCACATGAGGAACAAAATACTCTCAAATGAGTTTTTCCTCACGCTGGGTTTTCTTGCAGATTTTAAAAACTGGGCATACACATAAAAGTCAGCCAAAAGAAGTTACACAGTCCCTGTGGTAGATTTTTATCATCAAATATTGCCATGTACCACAGCAATCAGTTCTTACTGGTGTGTCTTGATGTTTCTGAATTTATCTGACTGAAATCATAGAATCATATTTCTACATGCGTTTTGTTTCTACATGCATTACATTATAAATCAGTTTCATTCTGTTCTTGATGTTATCCTGCAGCAAAACACAGAGAAAACACTCAATAAATGAAATTGCATCTGTCTGATTCCAAAAATCTGAGTAATACTAAAGGTCTTCAGCTGGAATATATCGATTTCTGCTAGAAAGGTTTTTCAAACCTTCTTCCCCCAATAAATTCTGACTGTTATTTTAGTGCAGATAAGATAATACTCTCAAAACATGATTGCAAGAAAATCCATAAGATTGGTATGACAAACCCTGTGTACTTCAAGAATTTTTTTTTTCCAGCAAAAATAAATATACAGTGTAGTGTATGTTATCCAAATGGCAAGACGAAGGAATTGGGTTTCATGAAGTAAAAATCTACCATCAGCAAGCTCATATGTTTCTTAGTGGCATCATTGGGCTTTGTAAATTTGGACTTGGGGGATCATAAAACCCCAATCTGTGTACAGTGAATTTTCTACTGAGCAGTGCAGCATTCAAATTCTGAATATTTTCACCAGTATGCGTAATAATATATCAGTCTGTAATGTTTAAGTGACTTGGTAAGAAATAAGAGGAGGAGGATTAGCTACTAAACTTGTCAGAAATATATATATTCTAAGTAAATACCAGGAGAGGGGGGAAAAAAAGAAAGATTGAATTTGGTGTTTTTCCACAGCAACTGCACAGTGAGTTCTATCAAATTTACAACTTTCTTTTCTAATATGGAAGCAACACTGTTAATCTTATAAAGGTAGGATATTAGGTAACTTGCACACAGAAGCATTTTCTTCGGGTGCACGTTCAGTGACATACTTCACTGTTCTGTTTCTTTTTCAGTAAATTTTTATTTGAAAGTCAATTTATATTTATTTCATATGTCTCATCATGTGTATGTGTGCATAGTAAGACTGTAGTAAGTTGAGAGTTCTTCCATAATAAAGGCTAAAATTGCCTTCTACTGGCATGTTCTTCAATGTCTTGGTTGTTTGAAACTGATACTGTTTTTTCAAGGAAAAAAAATATTTCTGTAAGTTCTCAAAATTTTTCAAAAATCCTACTTTTACAATCTTAATTTTCTTACATAATTTTGTCTCAGTTTAGGAAGAAAAAAAAGTCAGTGTCATATCATTTCCTCAAATGTCATATAGCTAAATCCCCTTGACAATTGATGCCATTGCTCTGGGAGGCTAAATATGAAAGAAACAAGAAAAACGGCATAATACTTGTTTGTATATTTCTGTTGAAAATAACTAATTTCAGCTAGAATCAAAGGTCTATGTTGTTTTGTTTTTCACTTATCAACTCTCAGAGCAAAATTAGGCTGTGCCAAGGATGAGTAATTTTGCCATGTAACCATCCTCAGTTGGAGATTATAAAGGCAAAAGGAGTTCTTGTTATAATCCTGATAAATCTTCAATATAACTAGACTGTAGAGCTCATGCAGAACAATAATTGACGGTTGGCAGAATTCTTTACTTGCTGAGTATGTTTTCTGAGAAATTCTGCGTGGTCAGAGGTGGTAAACTGTGCCCGGCTTGCTCTTGATTAATATTCTGCATCTTTTGGCTCTCAGTGTCGATCATGGAATTGAGTATCACTTAATTTATAAAATTCTAAGTGAACAATTATTGAGTTCAAATCTGAAATTTTGAGCAGCATTGAGAGGAGAATTAGCTGTAAAAATATATGAATGTCAAGTAAAAAAAGAAGAGGAGAAAAGAGGAATGTGAGACAATGTTCAAGCAATTTTGCTTGAAGTTTACTGATAAAACAGATGATAAACCTAAAAGTGATACTATTCTCAAAAATTCATATTGCATCTCTTACATAGTTGGACCACAGATATTTGGTCATTGTTATTCTCTCCAAGTAGTGTATCTTACATTTAGTTAATGTTTTGAATAGTATATTGTGATTGTTAAGGTCTTTCTAAAAAGTATTTGTCGTGGTTTAACCCCAGCCAGCAACTAAGCACCATGCAGCCGCTCACTCACTCCCCCCCCCATCCAGTGGGATGGGGGAGAAAATCGGGAAAAGAAGTAAAACTCCTGGGTTGAGATAAGAACGGTTTAATAGAACAGAAAAGAAGAAACTAATAGTGATAATGATAACACTAATAAAATGACAACAGTAGTAATAAAAGGATTGAAATGTACAAATGATACGCAGGGCAATCGCTCACCACCCGCCGACCGACACCCAGCCAGTCCCCGAGCGGTGAATCCCTGCCCCCCCACTTCCCAGTTCCTAAACTAGATGGGACGTCCCATGGTATGGAATACACTGTTGGCCAGTTTGGGTCAGGTGCCCTGGGCATGGGCATGAGAAGCTGAAAAATCCTTGACTCTAGTCTAAACACTACTGAGCAACAACTGAAAACATCAGTGTTATCAACATTCTTCACATACTGAACTCAAAACATAGCACTGTACCAGCTACTAGGAAGACAGTTAACTCTATCCCAGCTGAAACCAGGGCAGTATTATTTTCAAAAGTGGCCTTTTTTCCTCCCTGCTGTTTATTTATAGACTCCTTGGACTGAAAGCCTCCTGTGAAGTTCATTGTGATTTCAGTAGGTTTGCTATTAAAATCTCCTGCATTTTGAGTGTTCAGGGTTAAGATTCAAATACACAGAGCAAGTAAACCACAAGCAATAGCACCATGTGTTACAAAGCTATAAAGAAAATACAGACTTTGAATGCATTGACATTTGCGTAGATACTGAAAGACTCCATCATGGCTCTGATTAATTCTAGCAAAATTACCCATTATGCCAATTCCTGCCAATATAATAACAATTATTCTCTCCCGAGATAGGTTTTCTTATTGGGTATTTTGCTGGTTTGAGGAACTGGGAAAGTCATTGGATAAGTTAGGTTCAAACTAGATGGCTTTTATAAGTGTGCTTCTAAAATCAAATCTTTGCTTTAAGGGAGAAAAAACCAAACCATTTCTTGGTCTGTTTTCCTGATCTCTGGCTGTTTCAAAACAAACCAGGTGCTTTGAATATATTATTTATTTATTTTTTAAATTGCAGACAGACCATCATCTGGACTGTAAGCTGTATTTGGTAGCTGTTCTTTACAAACTTTGATTTATACATACTCCTCATTTCTAAGAAAGTTGCTGAAATAGCTTTTCCAGGATGCAGTAGAAGTGCTACACTGACAGAAAATCACAAATCTCACATGGACAATGGACAGAGAGAATCTTGAAAAAAATAAAATCCTTATTGAAATAAGAAAGTTGTGCTGGCACAAGAGAAGCAAGTGAAAATAAGGCTTTTAGCTCTTGAAAACATCCTCAGATTTTCCTGTGAGTTCCATTTATCAGTTTAATAGCTATGTGACATGTACTTGACACATCTCTCCTGTAGTATAGGATGATTTCCCATCTTTATTTTCTGGGAAATACGTCTCTCTAGTGGAGATACATTTAAGATAGATGCAACAGAATCTGGATTTGTATAATTTTGCATGAAGAAGGATTGAAAAAAGCTGCCTAAAATTCCTTCTGTTAAACATCGCTTGGTGTGCATTATTCTCTTTAAGCATGAAAATAGGTTTTTTTTCCAAAGGTGGAATTTATAGCAGTCTCTCATGCAGAGGACATATTGTGTTCTTTGGAGGAAGCTCGGAAGCGCTGTCTGAACATAGTTTGGAGAAGAGGTCTTAATGGAGTTGCGTCCGCACAGTGTTTCTGAATTTGGCTATTTGTTTCTGTGTCTGTATTTCTAGATGTCAGTGTTAACATTTGGCTAAATCACCTTCAGGTCTAAGAGTTTCTACTGCCTGAGAATTGACTTGTTTCCCCTGCAGTTCTCTCTCTCCAACTGGAGTGACTAGGCAAAGCCTAATGATAAATCTTTGAATATACTTAAAGAAATAGCAAGTGTTATTTGGCTCCATTATTATTTTCAGTTCTGTAATAGTAACTTAATATTGCCAACGTAGTAATGCTTTTTCACAGCAGAAAATAGTACAGAATAATTGGTGGATCGCTGAATAATAGCAATAGCAGTTGTAGCCGTGGGGGTCTCGTGCCAGAAGCAAGGGCAGTTGTGCAGCAGCAGATCTTGTCTGTTATTAGACCACCTTTGGAGTGATGCATGGTAGTCAGAGGGTCTAGAGATTGTAAATCCTTTGAGGAAAATTCTGTATTTGTCGCTTAAGCTTAGGAAGTCAGTGTCTTATTAAATCTATCTTCTTTTCCTCTTTAGGCTCTGTAATCTCTATTTCAAATGGTACTTTACAATATTTACTGGGTTAGGTTAGTTTTCTTATAACCAAGGCAGTCAGTGTAAAATTTCTCCTCGCACATTACGCTCAGTTGAATCAGTGGCATTATCTGAGACAAAGCAGTTTTTGATGGGAGTTCAGATAACACCATCTGTTATAGAAGCTCCTTTATGAAATTTTACCTAGCAAGTGTTTATTGTGTATGTATAGGATCTACTAAGCATGTTTGCTACCCTTTTTTTTTTTTTTTTTTTAAGGTTGTTGAGTTTTTTTTTTTGTAGCCTGGGAAAGAAAGAGATTACAGGGGTTTTTTTAATGGTCTTTAAAAAAGTTGAGCAAATATATGTAATTACTCTGTAGGGAAATACTGCTTAATTAAAACACAAAGTCATTCTATTAGCATACGCACCTGCTGCTCATGTGGTTCATTTCTTCCAGAAACAACCAAATTACTGAATAGAGATTGTTCTGTAGTTCAACTACCTAGAATGTGTGCTTCAGCATTTTGTCTTGTCTGCCTGCTGGTGATTCATTGTTGGCTTAAAAATAGTTGCACTACATGCAGATAGAGATCTGCTGGGACTCAGCTACCAGCTGTGAAAATATACAGTTTATCTTGACTGTTTAAGGGGAGGGGGGGGAAATGCCCCAAAGCCAATATAGTTTTCATAGACGTTATCTGTGGGGGAAACTTGCTCTTCAGATTGGACACAAAAGAATATCTACTTCCCTCATGCATTATGCTATCATCCAAAAAGTGTGGGAAACACAGTTTGTGGAAGAAGCTTGAAAAAGCTTTGAAAAGTTGTGGCTGCTGTATAAGACTGAGGTTTCTTATTACTTAGGGGCCTTGCAGTGTACTTTGTTTAACTTAATTGTAATGTATCTGTCAGACAAAATACTCCTGGAAAATTTGAGTATGTGCCAGGAGTACCTTTTCTGTGTGTGTACGTGATAGCATTGATCTGAAAAAAGAATTAGACTTGTTCTTGTAATACGGTGGGATTTAATTCACATCATTCACTCTTACTTTTTTTTTTCCTTTGCAATTTCAAAGTGAGTGAATATACATAGAAGGGAGCAGACCAATAGGGAATGAAGTTTCATTTCTTCCAAGCTATATAGAGCTGGTATATTTGCTTTAACCAAGGCTCTATCTCCTCTGAAGAGCCTTAAATAAAGAGTGCAAGAGGTATGGCAAGTATGAAGTGATCCTTTCCTGATGCTTCTTTCCAGTTTCTGGTCACCAGAACTGCAGAGATCTCTGGAACTGCTGGTTGCATTTAGAGTATGAGATGTAATAGCTGTCAGTATACCATCCTCCTTCAATTAGGTGCACAAACTTTCTGCAGAAGGTCATTCTCCTTATTTATTGCTTTATCTTCTTTCCATACTGAGGTGCATTAAGTATTCTAAACAGTTTGACTTAGGTGTTTCCTACAGATTTAGACAAGAAAACAGAGACAAAACCTAGCATGTGTAAGGTTCTGGTTTTGGAAAATATGTCATACACTTCTAGGGTTGTGAAACTATGAGTATGCCAATGTCACCCTTAAAATTTACCTTATCAAAGTTTGTATTCTTTGTATCACATCCTCCATTTACTAAATGGATCTCTATCTAGTTATGATTGCAGTAGCACAACAGCCAGCTATGAAAAATAAATTACCTACTGAATGTAGTTTAATATAGGTATGTTGCAGACCTCATTGGGAAATCTGTTCGAAGTACAACATGTAAAAGTGCTTCATATCCCAGCCAGTCACCCCAGAACTAGATTAATAGTTTAATCCAGGTCCACAGTGAAGGCCACAGAACATACTAGTTCCCTAATCACTTCAGGATGTAATTTAGCATGTCCTTGGTTTTTAAAGCTCTGTGTAGCTTTGATGTGGATACTTCAAATATTGGCACTTCCCTATTGTCCTGTTAAAACAACTGAAATCAGCTGATAGACTCAAAATTTCCTTTTAATACTGGACATTTTTGTGAATGGTACCTGTCTCTAGGATTCAGCTTTCACCACAGCTCAGGCAAAAGCACAGACCTGTGCTTTTTAAGAGTGTTATGAATCCTGATTTTTTTCCGCTTAACTTGGTGTTTCAGAGTATGTGGAATAAAAGAGGAATGCTGGCATTGCAGTTGTTTCTTTGTGGAGCATGCATTTTGTCATTTGGGTTTAAGAAAATGCTAAAGTGTCTGGAGTTGTTTGTGGCTTGTGCAGTGTAGATGGAGAAATAAACAAGTCAGTCTAAGAGTTTCTGAACTGTGTATTTAAATCAATCGATGTCAAGACATTGCTTAAGCTCTCTGAAAAGCTGTTTCAGGTTAGATTTTTTTCATGAGCAGCACACTAATTTCACTCAGCTACATATTATTTGCTTTAGCTGATAAAAATTCGATCTGTAAGGGAGGAGGGAACATTAAAAATGTCATTTTATGGAAGACTGTAAATTAAAGATTTGATTTTCCAGTGCATCTATTTAATACATCCTCATCTAATTACCCAAGTATTGTTGACTGTTACGAAAGCAAGATTAAATTACTTGAGTCACACTTTACATGACTCCATACTACGGAAAGTATGAACACAATCTTCCTTTTGATTTCTCATTGGAGATTGCATAACCCTCCTGATCCATTTTTAAGAGACTTTTTTTCTCTGCTCTTCATTTCTATAAGAGAGAAAGCAATCAGGAACCGCAGCATGAATTCTGGGTAGTGCTCGGTCTGTGACAGCTTCACCTCTTTAGTTAATGCATGCAGTTAAACCCTTCACATTTCAGGTTATCACTAAACTCCACAGTGCTAGTGAAGTATGAACGTATCTGTTGTCTCTTCCTCCTCCCTTCCCTTTCAGCACCTAAGTTATGTTGGAGTGATGAAGCCAAAACTTTGAGGAAAGGGCCTCTGAAGAGCAGGAAATAGGGCTTCCTTGGGAACTAAGACAAAGTTTTCACATGTGTAAGAGACTGAATTGTTATCTTGAACCATTTGCCTCAAAGATTGTTAGGTGTGAGGGACTGGGCTGTCATCTCAAGGAACTGTGAACTGCTTATTGAGTCCTTTGTCTCTAAGATGACCTGTTTAAGCAGGACACTCCTCTGTCCATAAGAACGATTACCAGGCCATTGAGGCATCCAGGGGAGGAAAGGGGCTGGAGCTGGTCTGGTGTTGATCACGTGAAGGTCATGTGATAGACGAAACCTGCAGCGCCTGACATCATCGAAATATGCCCTATAAAAACCCATAGAGACGAGCTGTGTCAGCCCTTTTTTCACCACCAAAGAATTGAAGATTGAGGACGAACGGGACACCGCTGGATCCGTGGTGGTGACTATCCTAGCAATCCTATCCCGACTGCTTGCTTAATTTCTACCTTTTCTTCCATTCTATCCTATCGCCACCATTTTCCACTTTTGATACTTTTGATAATAAAAGCTTTTTTCACTATACGGCATTTGACCTCGTTTATGTCTTAATCTCGCTCTTGGGATCATATTGAAACCTTCCCCAACGTTGGATCGGGACACCATGTGCTGCCAAAATGGATTAGAGCCTCTGAAAATTTCTCTAGAAAGTAGTGCCAAATTTATCCTTACACTTCCACCTGCAGCCTAGTTAAGAGAAAAAGGCAATAGGAAGGTGTGGCACATAACGAGATATGATAGGGGAAAAACATTTTCTTATTCAGAATACTTGCTGCTAGCAGATGATTCAAATCCCCTTTTAGATGCATGTATAAGATGGACAAATAAATAGATGAATACCTTGCTCCACAAATGTCTTCCAGCCTACCCTTTTTCTAGGTACGCGGTATGATAGTAATTAAGTCTATAGTTACTGGAAATGTAACAAATGTGTCTGCCTCTCACACAGAGGGGCCTCTGAGTTCAAGCTTTGAGGTGCACAAGTGAGCTGAATTTTATGATTTAGACAGAATGCTTTAAATTCACTTTGCAAAGGTTGAGGGACGTCATTGTTTCATTGTTATGTAGTATTAATAAGGGCAGGAAAGTTTCTAGAAAAAGAGTAGGAGTAAGGTAAAATTTATTATGCAAATTTGGAGTGTTATAACACTGGAAAATGTATCAGGAACGAAAGTAATTGAGGGAGAAAAGAGGGATGGGAAGGAATCTGATTTAATAGGAAGAAAATAACTAGTGAACTTTTTAATAGTACACTTTACTCATCGACAAACTCCAGCTGAGGATGATGCTGTACTGCTGAAGTGGAAGATGTCAGAAAAAGCTCTAACATGTGATTAAATAATTATGCATGAGCTTTTCTGTGCTTTGCATTCTTTTGTACTGGATCTGGTGCCAGATCTGGTGGGCCTGATTAGAGTTTGGAAATCCAGAACAGGCTTGTGTTGTGCTCTCAGGTTATTCATGAGTTCCATCATGATTTCTGAGGCTTCCTCTTGTTCAGCGGGATTGATGAACAGATGTACATGGTGTCTCCCTCCCCAGCTAACTTCTCATTGTTGAAGCTGTCACATGTAGATAATGTCAACATTAAGCATCATGGCATCCTGCCTGCTGCTGACATACCACAAAATATCTGGGTAGTAGACAGGCTGACATCTGCACATTTGCTAACTAGCCAAGTCATCTATTTATCCAGTGGAAAAAGTGGAAGTCTTTAAAATTGCAAGTCATTCTGCACCTTACAATTTTCTGTCTTGTCTACAATTTTTCATCATAAGTGCTTTAACGGAAAATTTCATAGGCTGGATTGTGATCAGCAGAGGCCCCCTCCCTTTGAGGTACCCTGCATATGACTGAAGGCTTTCCTGGAGGAAGGAAGAATGATCGTGTGCTTCAGATGTGGAAAAGTCTGCTCAGATGTCCTGAAATAGGTGGGGGATTGTAGTCTAAGTATGCAGAAATAAGGTATGAAGCCTAAACTTGCGTTTAGGCCTCCTGGGTAATCATAAAAGGGAAAGACTGATTTGACTTCGAGCAGGTAGTTCATCCTACCTGTATTAGGCATTTTGGAATGTAATTAAGTGACATTTGGAAGTGCATTCCCTTCCTTAGCTTTTGAGGGAGCTTTAATGATTGGCTTAGGGTAGATGCCTAGCTCTTACATGGTAGCGTTCATTGAAATTAAATCCACCCTTAAGCTCTCTGTAACTGAGCTCTGTACCTGTAAGATAAAGACTATTCTTTGGAGACTGTTCATCAATTTTTTCTGAGGTTCTCAGGTGTTATGATCATGGCAGAATATAGAAATATTGTCTTTCAAGTCAGATAACTTGAAAAATGCCTGGTGAAATCGTTGCTTGTGATGGATACTCTAGCAAAAAAATAGAGGGACAAGTATGTTTATTGTGTTCTGAAAGAACATGACAACAGAATTGGGTAAAAGATCACCACTTATGATACATGGTCATAAATCACTGAATAGATCCATGCATCATTATACATGTTAAATTCTTTTAAATGTCAGTATGTTGATTTTGTGGATGCCACTAAGGCTGTCTTGTTCTGTTGGTATTACTATGACTACACTAGAAATGATTGTGTGTCAAAGGAGGAAATGTGAAAAAAGATAGTAAAATGGCAAAAAGTTAAGGCATAGGTCATTGTTACAAGTTTGTGCCAGAGGGAGGAAGGAGACATTTGCTATGCAAACACTGAGCATTCATAGACAGAAAAATCTCGGAGCAATGTCTCCCCATGCCTTTGGTCTTGGGAGCTGGGATGCTCTGAGACAGTGCAAGATGCCTGTGCAAAGGTGCCGAACCTGCTGAGTCAAGAGAATTATTCTGGTTTGTGTCTGTCTTATGTCCTCTAAACACACCTTTTCCTCCACAAGGAGAAGGCTGAGTCACCAAGCTGGAATCTTACCAAAGAATTCATCCCCCAAACGCTAGGTATTTTGAATGTATTCAGCATTTACTCCCTATTGTGAGGACTCTCTGGAGCAATCTTTGCATTCAGTCTTTGGGTCTTTTGATCCATTTGTTTTTATTCTTTGTCATAATGAAATTACAGTATAAATCTAAAATATCTAGGGTGGCATATTTATTCATGCATTAAAGACCACATTTCTTGATGTATTTCCCCCGCTCATTGTCTGGGTAATTCTCTACCTGTGACTTTAGAGAGAACTCTTTTGGGGTCATAGACCAATTCTGCACAACCCTTTTGACCTGAACAATGTGAAATTTTGTTCTTTTTTTCCTGCCCCTATTTACTGTTTCATTTCACTGGCTATAAAAGCCAGTGGTAGATCAGCTTTTTCCTCTCCTTGTGTAAGAAAGCTGCGCAAGGTAATGTTTTAGTGCTGAAACTGACCTGACTCTGATACACAGATTTAATGCTTTATCATTTTCACAAGAATAAAGTCTATCATCAGGCTCCAAATTGCATTGAATTTGGAGCTGTATAATGCTGAAATGTTTCTCTGTTATTCCTCTCAGTGTCATGCTCTGTAAGTTACTGTAAAAGGAAAGTCACCCTTAGTACCTGTGTTTGTCATGGTGGTGCCTTCCTTTCCAAAACAGTTTGGACAGTTTGTCCTTGTATTTCCATCCTGTATCCTCTTGTGTGCATGTCTTTGGTATGGTAGTATTGGTGATGTGCTGAACTAAAAAATGGGAGCCAGGCTGTTTCCTCAAGTGCCATGACAGGTTTCAGAACAACGGAGACAAACTTGGCTATGAATTTTTCTTTTCAAACCACATGTCTGTATTAGTCTGCCATACAGGAAGCAGGTGGTATTTCATAGTCTTTGGTATACTGAATTTTACATGCTGGAGACTGCATGGAAATGCTTTGTGGCTTTTGCTGTTAAATTGTGTTGAATAGAAGGCTACTGCTGCTATTTGGGAAAGTTTTTACTCCAACCCATAGTGTTACAAAAGCGCAAGTTTCCCTGTGGCTTTGTCAGTCTATCATCCAAAGACAATGAGTCCAGCGCACCGCTCATTGGTGTCAGAAGCAGTGAAGCATAACATACAAGCAGTGGTAGAAGTGGTATGACATTATTCCTGGAGCAGAGATCCAAGCTCATCTGTGGTAATTAGGTTAAGTTTCTTCCAATTATTAAAATGGAGCAAGAGGCTGCAGAGGAAAGTGTGTTCCTCAGCATGCAGAGAGCTTCAAAGCCCATAACAAGGTTGAGTGTTAATCTGACTTCAGATAATTCAACAAACCTTCTCACTTTTTACTCAAACATAAGTATGTCAAGCCTTCTGTCAATATTAGATGACCTTGTACAGCATATGATGTCAAATTGTGCGTTACTGTAGATATTTCAGGGATCCCCGACATACTTGAAATTAAGTCAACAGATTAAGTATGATTCACCCATTAAGTCTGTATTTCTCTTAAGTTAATTCACAGAAAAAATATTCTTTCTTGTTGAAAAGAGAAAGCTCTGGTAGTGATTTATGGCATGTTGACTTCACAGTTGTGTAGTTGCAGTATTATCCTTTATTGAAGTAAATGTTGGATTAGAGATACCTTTCTTCTTAGAGATGGCAATTACTGATTTGTTTTATGGTGCGTGATGTAGTTGCATATGAAGCAGTCTCAAAAGGTTACAGGCTGTGTGTAATAATGTTGTGAAACTGCTTTCCCACACCTTATTTTGGCACTCCCTCTGCCTTGCTGGATGTGTGAGGAAGGTGATTTGTTTAAAGGCTGTGTTATGAAATAGAAATGGCAGGAGATAAACCACCTATCAGCCCGCATGTCACTTCCAGCAAAAAGGTGATCAGTTAGCCAGAACGAGGTTCATGTCTGAGGCTGTGTTGCTGGTGTGTCTGTAATGTAGGTTCTTAGGATCTAGGGGTGGACCCTTCATTTTCCACCTATCAGCTAATGAAATCCCTTTCAGTAGCACACAGGCTGCTACGGTACGTGCTAGCTGGTTTCACAGCAAGTCTATCATCTTGTCAAAGTTTTGGGAAGTTGATCAGATTTTTTCTCCAACTTACGTTGTCAAGCATTTCTTCACCTGTTTGATGAATGCAGTATCAGGAATGCATGTTTCTGCAGTTACACGCACCCCTAAGCAGAATATCTGTTGCTACTTCCTTCCTTTTTTTTTTTTTTGCAAATATTCTGGTGTTTTCCGGCCATCATATCCAGCCATGATATGACCATGCCAAACAGCAGAAGTTTTCTGTACATAATCAATTCTTTTGATTATTTGCTTTTCTCATAGCATCTGATGGACAGCTTTTCTTACATACATATTTCCAATATCTCAGCTGCATGTGGTTGTGTAAACTCAACTGTTTTGAAGGCAAATTCAGAAATTAATTTTGTTCCAAATTGAAAAATTCTTCAGTAATCTTTTGGCTGGAGCCTTTGCAGCCCTCTGATTAAATTAAAGGGTTTTTTTAAAGATTATACTGATTTGCTTGCCTTCTGCTAGATTGGTTTATTTGGGGGCTATAAAGTCTGGAGGCTACTCTGAAGCCTGTTCGGAGTGGGGAAAAAGGGCAGTATTGTCTTTTCTCCCGTGCACATAGATCTTTGCTTCAATGAGAAAAACACTTAAATACCCCATGCAAAAGGGCCCAATTGCCAACTAAGCTACTGAGGAGAAAAACATGTAGCTGAGTTGAGTGATCTCAAATTAATTGGGCCCGATGGCTTTAATCAGATAGGATTTCTTAAGGTGTCTAAAGCAATCTCAGATCCATTAGTAAGTTTATTTGAAATCTTAATAAGTGGGATCCGGTAAACAAATATATTGGTAGTCTAGTGACTGTCATAAAAGGAGGAAATGCATGAGCAGGAGAAAATTCAGGCCAGTCTGCTTAACTTCAATTCCTGAAAAAATACTGGCATAAATAAACTATTTGTGAGCACCTCTGAGACAATTAACCTCTGAGAGGTGATCAATAAGAGGCAGCATAATTTTGTGAAAAGCAAATTAAATCACAGCCATCTGATTTCTTTCAATGATAATGCAGAAGGACTTCTTAAAGGAAAGGCAAATGAAGTCCTATGCTTAGATGCCAGCAGAGGTGAAGCTTTTGGCAGTGTTGCACATGGCATTCCCATAAGGAAAATAAAAGAACATAGATAAATTATTATAAGATGGATGCAGTGTCCATACTTGGGAGCAGCTGTCTGTGCTTCTCTTCTAAAATGCAAGGCGTCTTACAAGCATGATTCCTGCAAAGTCTAGTCTTGGATCATTTTCATGGATGACGTGTATGCTGGAATAGATAGCACGTTTATGCAGTTGCAGATAGTACTGGTTTAAAGAGGGGCTACAAGATTAAAATTCAGAAGCAACTTGACAAGTTTGAAAAACTGTCTGGCCTTAAATGAGAATACAATTCAGTGAGAAGTGTAAGCTATTACACTTGGGCAGGAGTAATCATCTGCTCAAATTCAGGTGAGGGGAAGAACAGTAAGCTACAAATATGCTGGAAAGAATTTGGAGGGTATAATGAATCATAAACTCAGCAATGTCAGCCTTTTACAGGAGAGGCAAACATCATGATGGAATGCTCAGACAGGACAGCATAATCTGCAAGAAGGCAAGTGACGTGATCTTTTTATGCTACTCACAGTGTTTGTAAGATATCAGCAGCACTTGGGTTTGGGCACTGCACGCCAGAGAAAATGGGGCATTTGGAAGAAACTGAGGAGAATGAGTAGAATGGCAACAAGTTTGGAAGAGTGGTTTATTTAGTTGGGAGTGGGCTGACAAAAGCCATTATAAAATATCAAGTATGTAAAAACTTACTCTAAATGATATAATCTCTTTTCAGTGCCCACAGTATGTCAGATTAGTAATCAAGGGCTTAAATCGCAGCAAACATGATACAAGTTTGACATTAGGAAAAAACTTTAAGAGACAAAGAGTAATGTAACACTGGAGTAGGCTTGCAAATGAGTTGGTGAGATCTTCATTACTTCTTCACTGAGAAAAAAGTCTTCATCAAAATTTTTAGGAACAGGATAGACAAACATTCCCCAGGAGTCATTTTGATTGCGGTCAGTCCAGTCTCAAAGCAGGGGAATAGGCCAAGTGGCTTTTCAGGCATCTCTTATGTTCCATCCCTCTTAGTTGCAGAGACATACTCGTTTTCAAATACATTATATATACACTGAAATAGCTTATTCTAAAATCCATGTGATTGCATCCTTTCATCTCTCTTTTGTAAAAGTATAAATTTGGCTGTTAGAGTGAACATTTTTGTTTAACTTTTTATGATAGTGCCAGATGAGTTGTTCTTTTTTCTCTTTTATGCTCTTTGGAATGTATTTTGCCAGTTTCTTTTATGCTATATTAAAATTGCTAAGTGTTTCTAAAAGCTGTGGGGTTTTAAAACAATTTTTCTCTGGTAGCTTTAGCTGTGCAGGTTTGGGGGGTTTTTTTTACTTTTTTTTTTCCTGTGTCAACTTTTCTGTTGTTCTAGTGGATGTGCATACTGTTTTCAGCTCCATTGGATTTCAGAAGAGGGAGGGAGCGGAGAAAAGCCAAAGCATGATGTAATATAACCATTTGCCCTGGCTCTTTGTGTCTTTCTTTTAATGATTTCTCTTCCTTTACCTTCCTTCCCCCGATGTACTACTTTTCTAGGATACTGCTTTGATATGTCTCAAAATGTTTTTTAAAAAACAGTGGTGACCATCGTTAACTAAGGATCTTGGCACTCCTGGCTTGCCCAAAGGCTTTCTTATACTCTGAATTGCAATGGTATATCTGTCATAAAGAACAAATATTACGGAAGTTGCCAGTGTGACTGTGAACAGTAGATGTGGCAGATCCATAACACTAGCAGTGTGCTGCAGCTGTATTAGTCATCTTACCATATCAGCAATGAAAGAACCAGGCCTTTGTGAACATAAACCATGAAAGCAGATGTTCAGATGCAATTGCCAAGTGGGTAAAAAATGCTGATCACATACGTACACTCTGAAATACTGTAAATATTATCCTATGAGAAAATTATGACAAATTAACATTTGTACAGACTCACGCTGCTACTGTAATGCTTTAATAACAAAAGACTACAGTGCCCACGGTTTTCTTCCCACTGGAAATGGAATAGAATGCAGCGTATGCTTTCACTGATAGAAATTAAAAGTAGTCTGACATTAATTATTAACATTTAAATCACATTTTAAATATTAAATGCAAGAAAAGTCATATTATTTCCCTGGGAAAGGTAACTGCTTTCAGGGTCTAACGACAATAAAAGTAGCCTTCAGTGCTGCTAACATTCAGGGCTTCTTGCCCTCCAAGGGCCCCAGAGGCCCTCAAATAGCTGGTAAGGTGTCCTGCTTGCAGCGGCACTGAATGGGTTTTAGAGCAATTCAAACATCTTTAGTTCACCTAAAACATTCTAAGAGTGGTAATTAGACAAAGGATACAAAATGTTCTCCTTTTTAGAAAAGTCAGGATTTAAGATACTCCTGTGAGATATATCAGTGGTTTTTGGTAGGGTTATATCTGAATGTGCTCTCCCATTGTGTGCTCTGTGGATCTGCACATGCCTCTCATCACACAGGTGAAGAAGCTGCCGAGTAAAGGGCTGCAGGATGGGGAACACAGACAGTATTTGGTTTACATGGCTTTTAGTTCAAAGACAATTATTTTGCTTAGTTTAACTTTTTTTTTTTTTTGTACTGAAACAACAATACAGTATGAACCCCTACTGTTTCTAGATAAATAGAATTCAATAATTCAGATACTGTGGAGGAATGCCTAGTGATTCCTTGTACAATTAAAAGTCATTAGACCAAACATTTGGCATTTTAGTGCACTGAAATCAGAGACAGTAGATGAGCAGGAATCTAGCTAGTGCGTCACTATCTCAAAAATCATTATGGGATTAATTAAGATATGCCCACTCACAACTTGAAAAGCAATCAGTACAAAAAAGGAAATAAACCAGTCTTGGTTTTGCAAGTACCGTAAGGCAATATATTTAGACATCTGTGAGGATCTGTAAAAAGTGGCTCCAGTTTCCAACAATGCTGGCCTCCTTTTGATTTTTTGAGATGAGTATGAACTGTAGCAGTAAAATAAAATATTTCCATTGGAATTGCTTTCAGGGTAAGCACTCAGTATTCACATATTTTGTATTTACCATAACAAGTCATTCACTTATTCATTCATTCATTCATGAAAGGGCTTTGCTATTCTATATTTATTATGAGCTCCCTTGGCTCAGTTTCCAGTTTTATAAAGGACTCTCATGAGAGATTTCAATGATAGCAAATACCACAAACTGCAAGGGAGCCATTCCTTGTGTTGCCCTCACTGCAGATGAAAGCCCTTTATAACAGATAAGGTCAGAAGCAGGTAAAGCTTTATTCACATTGGACAAAACACTGAAAAAGTGTTTTCTACATCCTCAGCAAATGATAATGGAGTTGTTGTTTAGAAGCCATTTTGTTTTGTAAATAAACAAATGAGGGTATTTATTGAGTTTTCAGTATTAGCACCTGATTTGTCTTATTTCTTCTCTAAACTCAGCTAAAACAATATTGAGCTTTCTTAGTTTAAAAGAATATTGGGTCTAGCAGCCCAGATTTATATCAGCTGTTTCTGTATGTGGCTTTGGGTGGCTGCCTATAATCCATATTCTTCAAAGTGAATTTCCCTTAGCTGTAGACAGTGGCATGGCCTGCAGCATTATGAAAATATTTCTGCTTTTTTTGCATATTAAGGGAGCTTTTAGAGCCAGCGTTACTCCTGTGGGGTCTTTGCCTGTGCCTCTTTAAAGAGCATGTTTCTTGGACCATTCTGGAGGTCTCTTCCCACCTTAATTGTATTGTGAAGCCAAGAGAAACGTTACCTCTGATAGTTTCTGTCAGAGAAGCTAATGAGATTGTTTGGATTGAAATTGTAAGAGGTGTTACTGGCCTGTCAAGTAGCATTGCTGGACATGAAGGGTGCTTACACAGTCATTTTCCTTGGAGCAGAGCATTTTTCTGCACTTCTTCACCATGTTCTCCAGGGGTTACTCTCCAGTCTTAACAGGTACCAATGTTCAGAGTGGCAGGAGAGGAAGAAGTGCAAAACTGCATTTCCATCTTATACTAATTGACTAAGTGTATATCAGGTATGTGTTACCCTCACACTACAAATAACCTATACTGAAGCAAGTGGCAAAGAGCCTTAAGAAAATCACCATTAATGAGTTCACAGTGTCTGGCATTGGTTTTGTATTTGTTATAGGGAATGAAGCCCTGAATGAATCAGTGATCAATACTATTTTCTCTAGTTTTGTTAGATGTATCAGACTGTATTTTCTTTGTTTGTTTACCAATTGCTCTAACTTTCTGTAAAGGATTGGTCGGTGGAACAGGGGCTGTAATCAAGATACCACTCTTCTAATTGGGTGTGCAGACTGTCATACAGTGCAGCCATTACCTCACCTGTTTATCCTAGCTTAATCTTGGAGCAACTTTGACAAGACAAATTGAGAGTCCTTCTCCAGTGCAAACTGTAGCCAGGGAGTTAAGGCACTTGTCTAGGAAGCAGAAGACCAGTGTCTAAATGCTTGCTCCACAGCCATAAGAGAGAGCATTTGAACCAGGGGTTTGTTCGTGACCTAGATGTCATTACTCCTATGGAGAGCGTTGAAGTTTCCATGTTCATCAGGGCTTTTCTTTCCAAATTTTTATTGCTGTAATTAAAATGCATTCAACTGATATAAAACAGGGCTAGGGATGGGAGGGGAGAGGACTGGCTAATCTCCTCTTTCCAATGTGTTTGGTTTTTTATGTTAACCTGGAATATTCTTAACTACAGGTGAACTTTAAAAATCATTTATTCACATAGTTGTAGTTTGAAGGCATTCAAAGTGACTGTTTTCACATTGCTTAAAGGGAAATATTATACCAGCCCAAGTTCATTGAAAATTTGCTGGAGGTTCTTCTGAAAGGTTCATGAACTTTAGCTACTTTTTCAGCAAACTTGCCTTGGTTTTCAACCATGGCACACCATTTGACAGGAGCAGACTCTTTTATGTGTTTGGAGCAGATAAAAAAAGTTTCACCCCTATGCCCTGCTGTATTATCTGTATTAATTAACTTACTCTGTAAACAAAGATGCTTGTAGGTGATCTCTAAATAGTCCAGCAGAGAATATTTATTAAGTGAAAAAATGGTAACCTAAAATGTGTGAGCGTTTTGAAGGCTTAAACACTTACAGATATTTGCATAAAAAACCTATGCAAATCCTGCCCTGCAGAGTGTTATTCTTACATTATTCAAATTACAAATTCACTGTTAGATTTATTTAAGAAATTAACTGCATCATCAAAAGCAAGAGAGATGACAGCAAATGCACAGGTGAAGCAAAGTCTTGTAGAGAAGTGTGAGGGGCTGAGACTTGTAACAGCAGGAGGTCTCAGGGAGTTGCAGTGCATGAGCAATGAATGTCAAGCAACACAGCTGGCCTAGCTCACCCAGTACCATTCTTTCTGAACCCAATTTCAGAATCCAAATTGGACAGAAAAATGGGCACACTTAGAGTAAAATGCTAGTCAAGTCAACACTGAACACCACCACAGTTTTCTGATGTGAACTGTAAACAGCATTACAAGAAACTAGTGAAAGAAAAAGAATTAGAAATCCATAACGTATGAGAGAAAACCATAACCATGACTGTCTTTTATTCAGGTTTTATGTTCGATTATAAACAACTGATTGCAAGGCTTCTTTGTACAGAAAATTACCTTCTTTGCATGAATAACTTAGGAAAAGATAACCCTTTCACTGCTGCCCTTCAACATGCCTTGTATTTTATAGTCCTCAATTGTTTGAGAAGCTGGACCATACTAGGAGCATTTTCTCAAGAAGCTGGCGAGGAGGCTAATGCGATTGCTGGACTTGATGGAGAGTGAGCAGCGTAAATTATATGCTTTGGTGAATGTATTGGAGAAAATAATATTCACCCTGATTCTTCATCTAAAACTGGCAACGCTTCTTGACTTGCATGATGTTTTGAATCACTTAAATACTTTTTATTCTTCTAATCTAGAAATTGTAACACTCCAATTTAAAAGACAACTGCAAATTTCCCATATATAAGAAGACATAAATGTATATAAATAATAGATTTTTACCTTTGTTTAGGAGAATCCTTATATCTCTCAAATGTGTCAAGAGATAAATGCTGAACATGTTCATAAATGTCAAAATACATTCTCTTAAGTCACTGTCAAATTCAAGTTTCAGTCTTAAAATAATTTGTGAAGGAATTATTTGGATTATTTCTTTATCATAGGAAAACAATTTTTTTTCAAAGAAGGTTTTATCAAATAGCAGCCTTTTTTTTAACTTAAAAAAAAAAAAAGTTCCTGTGCAGATACTAACTGTAGCAAATTTGAACAGATGAGGGACTGATTCTTGGACCAGGGGCTGTCAGGCATGAGCTGGTTTGCACCAATGCTGTGTAGGGGAAGAAGCCTCTAGAGCAAACTGTCCACGCTGCACAGAATTTCACCCTGGCTCTCCTCATGTGGTTCCAAGGTAGTAATAATTATTATTTTATGTGTTTCATTTCAGTGTCTGTAACACTGCAAGATACATGTTGCAGTCTGCCAGGGTGTTCTTACCACAACGCCAAGAGCACTCGCTTCCTGTACTGTGGTGTGACCTGAAGACTTGCAGGAGTTTTAGTGTGTGCAGATCATACTGGAGGACTGTGCAGGACAGGGGGACTTAAACCTCATGCATTCCTGGCCATACCATCTTTTGACAGTGATCCATAAGTAAACTAACACCTGAATTTGCCCAGGTGTTGTGGAGAGGTGACTGGAACAACCCAGAGTAGAGGCAGGGACAAATCATCAGTTGCGTAGTCAAGGGCTGTGGTGTTGCATTCACTCCTTAGCCCTCTCATTGAGCGGTATGGACGTATCCATTAAGATTGAGAAAACAAACACTTTCGAAAAAGAATTCTTTCAAGCAGAAGAAATCAAGGCAACCTGATCATGTCAATGAAAAAGCTAGTTTAATGTTATCCCTTCCTGAACTATGTGGGATACTTCTGCTTTGATGACATGTTTGAGGGTGGATTATAACTTGCCAGTGTTTAAGCTCCTTGGTTCAGTTAAAGCTCTATGGCTTCTTGTTATTATCACACATGAAGGAAAGTGGGCACACTGATTTTGAAACAAAATGGTTGGTATCTGCAGATGCTTTTTGCATGTGCCAAAGCAGAAAACAAATCCAGAGGCATTTTCAACAGTTTGGCCCATAAACTTTTTGGTTTGTGAAAACCATAGGAGACTGTGAGAGACTCTAGATTAATTTTAAAAACTTGGCATATGAGATTCAGCTTGCATAAATTTAAAGGTAATGTGCGCTGGCAAAAACAATCCAAACCTCTCATGTTGCTGAGCTTTAAACTTTCCTGTTCCTCTGAGAAAAAGTAATTCTCATTGTCACCGGTAAACTAGCAAAGTAAAAATCTCTCCAGAATATGTCAACAGTAGGAAAAAGAAAAAATTAGATCTTCAATTCATTAGGGAAATGGAAAGCAATACAGAGAAAGTTAAAATTCTATCGTCAGTGACAGTCATGAGCCTTTGCTTGGAACGTGAATTCCATGTTAAAAAAAAACAGAAATAATTCTGAAAAGATCCAGAGGACAGCAAAGCTAATGTTATGTTTTGAATTGCTTGTGAGCACTCCTTGCAAGTCTTGTCTTAAACAGAATGAAAGAAAAAAACCCCTATATTAGAAGAATCAGTCATAATTCAGTGTAATTGATGGCAGGTAAAGTAAGATAAATTGTAGAAGTATGCATATAGTCAACTTGTGAAATTCGCGGCCAGGTAGGGTGAGAGGTGAACATTATAGCTGAATATTATTGCTGTTCTTAGGATAAGACTAGTGTTATTTTTATGGCCAGTAATCATATTCATAGTCATGTCTATTAAGACATATAGAGAATCAAATTGAATGTAGTAGACTCTAAGTTGCTTGCCACAAGTATCAGCAGATACTTTTTTTTCCATCTCTCTGTATAGGAAACATAACGTAAGTTGTCATTACCACTGAACTATTTAGCCCTTTTATTCCTGTTCTCAACATTTTTTCCGCATGTCTATACCCTCCAAAAAGGAGATTGTTTCACAAAGAAGCTGCAAGTTTTTCCTGTGACACATGATTGCAAGTATTTTGTCCAGTCAAAAATGGAGTTGTTCCTTGCCAGTTGTGAACTATGCATTCACTCATACAATTAAGGACAGTTTGGTTCATGTGATGGAAGGATTGCCCTTCATTAGGCAAAACTGCCTAAATCTCCTGTTGCATCTGGTCATGTCATGCATGGGACACAGAAGGTGCCCCAGTGATGAACTAGATGTGCATGGGTGCACTTCATGATATGACAAGGGAGTATTTGCATTTTATTATCAGATGCTCTTTCTTGGTTATGCAGAAGAGAAAAGGTGCACAGCACTTGAGAAAGGATCCAAAAGGATCTGTCAAACCTCTTATCTGTTCTTCACTTATGCCAGAGCCACCCATTATAAAATGGACAGCAAGAAAAAAGGTGCAGGCCAGACGACCTTGTCTGCTGTGTTGGATCCAGCCAAGGTAGCCTGCATGATTTCATCATAACTGCTGTAGTGAATGCTTAGACCAGTGCTATATACTGACACATTTTCTTGAGCTGTGAGGGAACGATGACAAGGATAGGTTCCTGCTCATATGGCTGTTTTACTTTGTTTCACATTAAAAATATCTAAAGGCAAAAAGCAAAATCATCTTCCTAAATGTGTTTATAGAGGTTGGGCTTTTGCTCCAGTAAGATTTATCTGTCTGTTGGATTTTACTGTTGCTGTTCTCTGAAGTGTTTTAAGTTACTGGAGTATAGATGAACTTTTCCACCTTTTTAAGGAATACTTTTTTTCAGCAGTGAAACATGTATGTTCAATTATTAAACTTGATGGTTCTAAACTGCTAAACTTTGGGCTTGCTGAGGTTTGAAATGGGTGAAGATCAAGTGGCTTTCAGAAATACCCCCTTCCTACCCCACAATGTCTGTAGACCTGCAGCTCTGGATCTTGTACTTGTTTGCTCTTCCACATGCAGTGTGGAGCCCTGTACAGGCTTGCTCAGAGATCCAGGGGGCTATACCTGTTCTTAGTACACTGCTCACTTCTAAATAATTCTTGCAATATGAAATGAAGAACCAATAGTATTAGCTGTCATTCAACATGGCTGTATATACGAATGGTTCATAGGGGAAGATGATTTTTCTGCAGCTTGCTTCGTATTTCTGGAGCAGTTAGGAATAATGATTAGTGAATTCATTAGCAAACTTCACATTGACTCTATATTGCATACCAGTGAACGGTAAATTTGGTTTCTCTTTCAGTCAATCAATAAACTTAGAAAGATGTTCTGATACCAGGCTATATGAGGCCTGGAGGGATTAACTTGCACCCATGAAAACAGTGTGTGCTAACCCTAAATACCCACAATTGTAATGAACACTGCTTCACATTTCATATGAGCATTCAAACTCTTACCAGATTCCCCTACCTAATCACCCCAGTCCCTCTTCTCAAAATTCCAGGTGTTAACAGAATAAACCATTCAACTGAATAAAGGGATGGTGAACAAGTAACATACTGAATGGATAAGTCCAGTGACTCAGTTGGTCACTGACCAATGGCCATCCTTTCAAAGAGAAATAGGAGCGTTTGTGTCTGTGAAAACTGGACACAGTACAGCTTAACTGAGAAAGAATCAGTGTTCTTATTTTGTAGTAATGAATTATTATATATATACTGAAAGTTGTCTGTTTATGTTGTGATTTCCTCAAAAGTTTCTCCAGCTAAAGCCACAGCTTAAGTAAACATTTCCACAGAAACTAGGTTTTTCAACCCTAGGCCTCTGCATGCCTCCCTGAATGACTTTAATTCACTAAAAGAAATCAAACGTAGCAAAATATTTAAGTAAAATATACCACTGTGTTTGCATTATAACATTAATGTATCATTAAGCATAATAAGCATAACCATAGCATTCACATGTAGAATGATGTGAAAAAAATGCTGAAGAATTCTGTGGGCCTCTGCTATAGTTAACATCATGCATTAGTAACTATTCTAAAACATGCTTAAATTTTGGACTACAGTACTAAATATACAGAAAATAAACATTTCAAGATAGCGGTATGAAATACAATTGAATTGAGCTTGTGACCACGCATTGAAACATGGAAAATAACATGAAACAAAAAGAAATTTCCTGTGGTTTAGCTTTAGTACCACCCATTAATGTTTTTGTGTATTTCACGAGAGTTTAACTTGTACTGAGCCATAATTGCAATACATATTACATGTGTAAATACATATTTAAACTAAATTCACTTTGGGACAAGCTTTGGCTAAGAAATCTTTAAGCTTGAGATAAATTGAGCATATGAACACTTACTGCAATGCAAAGAAATTCATCATTTTGTTTGACTAAATGTTAATTCTTTCTGAAGGATTGGAATGGTTTTAGGTTGAAGTTGTAAAATTATAAGAGTGATTAAAAGATTTGCTGTCATCAAATAAAAATTTAGGGAAATGCTTTAAGGTGAGGAATATATTTTCAGGTCAACAAACAGGGCAATGGTTGGATACTTTTCCATTCAAGTACAATTAGTATTTATGAATTATTAATTCAATCATTTCATTTGTTGTATATTAATTTGAAGAATTATGTAGAACCACACACATTTCCTACTTCACATGATGTGAAGGCCACTGAAAAGTGGTTACTTGTCCAGGAAGGTACTTCAGCAAAGGACAAAGCCCATGGAAACTTTTCTAGTTCAAGACCAAAAATAAAGAAATGGAGAAGCTTTAAGAAGTCCCTAGTAAGTACATATCCCCTGGAATAATATTAAGCCTTTCTTTTACCCCTTTTTTCCCCCGCCAGCAGAGCAATTCTAGCCTCAGATTTCATAGGTTGTGTGATTTCTCTCTATTCTTGTGGCCCAGGTCATTGGGAAAAGGTACCAGGCAGCACCAAAAAAGGGGTAATGGCAGAAACCACTGCACGTTCAAGTGCACAGGAACCCCACTGTTTTGCAATTCATATAGTTAAAGCAGTCTTTTTTCTTACAGAATTATCAAGTTAGCTATTTTTGTTTTGTGATCTTTAATTTGGAATAGACCCTCAATATCTTACTCTCTTTGGTAGAAGGTGATTCAGTGTCTTACGTATTACCCTGTGGAGTAGGAAATTCTCCCTCCAATCCTGCAGCCAAAAGGCTGAGAGTGAGTGAGCACCAGAAGTCCATGATGCTAGCAATGAGGGAGGGAGGTCCATATGTTTGACCAGTCACTTCAGCATCTTTTCCAAGCTGAGATCAGGGCTTCTTCCTCCTGCACTGAGAGTTGTCAGCCCGTTTCTATGGTGATCTCCAAGACACTGATGGATTTGCTGTGGTTATATAACATGTTCCCCAAAAAATCAACTTAACTACTAGGATCTTTGAACACTGTCAATATTTTTGAGTGTAGCCTGGATATTATGACAGTCAATGGGTTTTATCTGCTTAAATATGAGCAGGTATTTAAATAGAGAGAGAAGAAGGCAATCTGTCTGAGGTAGGCTTTCACCGGGCATACATGTCATCTGGTGACTACTGCCTCTGGGCTTATCAACTGTAACTTGTCCTGCCAAAGGGTTTGCTGTAAATCTGCATGGAGAGTTTCTGGAGAGTGCAGCTTATGCATGTTTTCTCTGATGGGTATGAACCATGAAGCGCATAATCCCTGGGTACTCCATTTTACCTGGCTATCTGATTCTTTTTTGCTTGCTGGGTCCTCAGAGTTATACCCTAATCAGACAGATTACACTCCAGCCGTTCTCTCTATACCTTTGTCAGAGGATTATTTCCTTCCCTTCTCTCCCCTTTGCTTTACCAATACATGTAATTTGATTGTAGTTTGTACTGTATTTGGGGCAGGTACTTTTTTTAAACCACGCTCTCCTTCCTCCACCTCCCTCCCTGCACATACACACCATCTGCCATTCCTAGGTTTACTTCATTTCATGAAAATGTCATCTTTCATTTTAAGCAGACGGACCTCTCTGATTCAGGTGGATACTGCTCTGAATTAAATGCCAGGGAGGGGAAGCATGCTGCGCAGCCATGGGGATGTGGCAGCATCCTGCCACGTGACAATGGATGCCACACAGATCAATGCTACTGAAGGGGATGATTTGCAAAGTCTCCTTGTCTCCTGTTGGTAACTCCCTGTTTCCCTGGTTCTAGCGGTGACAGAGGAAAAGCTCAGAGGATTCAAACCATCAGTAGTTGTTGTCATGACCTAAATTGTAGGCTAAATGCTTGGATTTTGGCTGTCTTTGAGGCCTTTTGCCTCCAAAATGCTTGCTTACTCTGCGTGTTGCCCTGAGAAGGTCTGGCTGCATGTGTGAAATAAACGGCTTGGTTTATATTTAAAATAAAAATTCATTGGTGGTCATCATGGCATATACTTGACACACTAAATGAACAGTGTGGCATGTTACTATTTTTAGCTGTAGTTAGAACTTCTTAACATGGATCTACCTCTATCAAACTATTAATTGGGTGTTCCTAAATTGAATTATGAGTCCTTTGAAAGGAGAATGAAGCAAGATCTGAGAGGAAATGCAGATGGACAGATGAGACAGGCATATGTTTCCTTAATATATAGAGACCTCCCAAGGTCACTGTGAATGTGCCACTGGGTTAGATGGCCCATAGCCTCGCTAAATACGGCTGCTGTTGTGCTTTTACTTTCTTAGCAGATGCTGTATTCAGAATAGTAATTGCATTTCTGCACCTTCTTCCTTACATGTATATTTAAGCACAGTTTCAGTACTGTTTTACCAAAACTCAGGACTGTTGTTTCCAATAGCACTGTGTGGCTGCCATGATGTGACATCATAATTTAACTTTCTAAATTACCCAGTTTTGTACATTTAATTGAATAATCTTTTCCCTAAGAGTAAATACGCTGTACCTCTGACACAAGAGGGCAATAAATACAGGGCCAGAAAATCGTTTTGTATTCCACATCACCTGCATTAAACATACAGTCTTAAATTAATCTCTAGGCAGCCTCCCTAGGCAGTGGAAGAGTAACTTTTCTAAAGGACAATTCATCCCACATTAAAATTGTTCTAAGTCAGGTGAGTTGAGTTGTCCTTTCCATTCAGCAGTGAGCAAGTCTGAGTGAGTAGTTTTGACTGAATGTTTAATCTATAGATGGCTAAATTAAGGAAGAATGGATCTGCTTGTGGAAAGGAGTGAAATTCATATGAATATGCAATTGAACCCTTGTACACCTCTTTCTGGGTAAGCATTGATCCGTGATAGTGATTTGGGAACTCCTAGAAAAAGGAAAGTCACACTGACACCACTGCAGCATGGAAAGAGAACTTTCTCCTCTACTGCTGGAAACAAGGGGTGTAGGAAAGTGGTAGGAGCTGCGGGCTGCAAGCAGCTCATTAAAGGTGAGGAAGAGCTGAGTGCCAGACAGTGTAGAAATGCAGATGAGCGGGGAAGTGTGAGAGAGGCTTTCCACCCCTCACAGGCATGTGCCAGGGTGGGGAATGGCTGCAGCCAAATTCCTTTTCCCCTGGCCTGGCCTGTCAGACTTACTGTTGCCTTTTTCCTACATACCCCACACGCTCTGCTTTTTGTACATAGAAAAATGACAGTTGCCTGAACTTTCTTGTGTTTCTCACTGAGCTTGCCTGTCTTACCAAAATGAGCACCATTAGCAGAGGGAGATGCTAATTTTCCATGGAAACCAGTGGAAAAGGAAGCCAGTTTCAAAATAATCTCTCTACATACACTTGCAGCATCTTAGGGCCTGTTGTCTTTGTTTAGAGATGGGAGACCAGGTACAGCATGCTCAAATGACATGCTTGGTGTCATCCAGTATTGAGAGTAGGAAGCTGAGGGCTTGAATCCATGTCTGTTGTCTTAGTCACAGCTGCTGCTTAGTATTTTTGTGGGTTTTGATCGAATATTTTAAACATTTGTGGTTTTTTTTCCTTGCAGTATATGCTTCAGCCTGCACTGTGGTTTTTCATGCGAATGATATGCACACATCCATGAATAATAATATTACTCATTATTTCACAAGTAACTAGATCATGTATTGAAATGGGGGGATGGGTAGGATTTAGGGAAATCAGGAAATTGTCAGTTACTAGGTTTTATCATAAAGCAGAAAATGAAGCCTTGTCAAAACTGAGGTCCTGTCTAGACTGGAAAATATTTCTTTGGATATACCCAAACTGGATGCGTTTTACCCATAATGGCAAAATCTCCAGGTATAAATGCTTCACCTGGTGAAAGAGTGCTTTGCTAACATAGAGTACATGTGCTAGCTGGGCAGGTTCCTTCCATGCGAGCGCTGCTGTGTTGGTGTCAAAAGGTTCATACTCGTGTTCAGGCAGCAAAAAAGTCATACCTCTTAATTCACATTCTTTGTTGGAAAATGTACCTACCCCATGTGGAGCAGGCCTTAGCTTTACTCAGAGATTGCATTTTGGAACAGCTTTCCCCAAACGTTACTTGCTGTAATTCTGCAGCTGCTCTTGTAGGTGTTTTCAGCTTTTCTCCTAATGATAATCATGAAAGAAATAAGTAGTTCTTCCTACAGACTGATGTTGAACTTTAAATTGGTCCTAGGTAATTATTTGCGTAATAGATTTTTTTCATGTAGCATACTTTAACAAAGTGCAGAACAATGATACCAAGGAAAAGAAGATGGTATTCCATTTGTTTTATCTTTGTCACTACATTGGAGGATAAGAGTGATGGTGCTGTACATCCAACACTGTAAACAACTTTCACAGCTTGTTAAATGCTGAAAAGAAGCTTGAGAGTTTAGTCATTTACAAAAGCTGTTGTTTTTATAGCTGATAAAATATTTTCTGCTACAGAACACACTGGAAATGCTCATTTTCATTTCTGCTACTTCAGAACCAGTAAGTTGCAGCTCCATCTTTTGATGTTATTACAGTGATGCTGAACTTCACTGCTAATACAAACCTTTGTCACTAACCCAACTCCAGATCGTTGTCCTTGCTTTTTTGTGTGATGGCACTGCCTATCCATGTAATAGCGATAAGATCTATGTATGCACGGTAATCAGTGGAAGAAGATGCAGGATTTGACAATTTTTTTTTTTTTTTTCCCCAAACAGGGAAATGAATACCAATTAAATGTATGAAAGCTTAATTTCAGTAATGCAGATTACTTAAGTGCAAAGACGAAGTGAGTTGTAATTAGTCACGTGAAAATAAGCACAATGTTTATGCCAAGGCCATTAACTTAGAGGAACTAGGTAACAGTTGCAGTGATTGGAGAAAAAAAATCCATGATTATGTGCATTGAGAAATCTCAACTGACCGCATTCTGAAGTGGCATTTGCTTTTATTCTTATTGGTAATAATCCCTGTAATCATCTGCTAAAAAGGACTTGTTTTCATTTCGTAAGTAGGTGTGGTCAAAATTCATTACAGTGTAGCCTTTTGACTCTGCTGCTGGCTTTTCTTAGTGCTGGAGAATCTGGAAGAGTCTTTATGTTTGGGCTGCTCTTCCCTGATTTACTTAGTTCAGATGTTTGATAGAGTTGGTGCAGGATTAGTGTTCAGGCCACTTTCTATTTTTCCTCCAATTACATTGATTTCTTTATTTTCTTGCTCACTTAAGACTGATTATTTTATCTCCTGCCATTATCACAGAACAGCTTTTTCTGTGTCTGATTGAATCTTGTTATTGATCCAATTTGAAAGAATAATTTTGGTAGTCTCATCTAAATTTTTGGTATAATCTTGCTTTTACTGAAGCTAGGAATGTTAATCCATCTGTCACTTCAAGCTTGCATTGAAAATGTTTCTCTCCACCTATATCCTTATCCCTGTGTAAGCTTAATGATGTGTAGATATTACATTGCAGCAACTCTCTCTCCTACTTTTCCAGTTGACTAATAGTCCCGTGCCCTGAAATGCCTATGTCCCCAGTTCTTAGGGCGGTCAGCAAAAGTGGCTGGGCACACAGCATGTGATAGGAAATGTTTCACAGTTCAAAGTGAGTAAGGGTTCTGGAAGCAATGCAGGACACTTTGTTTCCTGTGGATTCATATTTTCAGGCCAAGCTTCTGTATCAATAAGGAGCATTAATGTCAGCTTTTTCTTCTACCTGACTCCCTATTTGCATAAAATTTGTACAAACCTTACTGTCTTTTGAATCGCAACTTCTCTTTCAGTTTGGTTGAAATCAGATGATAGATTTTAAAATAATCAGGTAGAAAATGCCAGCGCATGCACCATATGCCATGATCACACAAGCTTTGCTTCCAAGCTGAGCTAAAAATGACTACTGAAGGGTGATGAGACATAATTACAAATCTGAGTGAGATCTGTCTGCATTGTTTCACTATGAATGTGGTTACTGCTAGTGCATGTCTGTTTGTCTCTAATGTGGATACTATTACCAGGAAACTTCCTGTAGCTAACTACAGCTAAACTATGCGTTCACTGAGAATTGCGACAAGTGTGGTTTTTTATTGTTCAATATAATCCACCATCAAGGTAATTTGGCTTTTTTCTGCAAGTCATTAGCATAATAAATTGCCTAATATGCATCTTTTATTGTGAACTAATTCATCCTTTGAGGGGGAAAAAAAGGCAATTGCTAGTGTCAAAGCCTAAATTAAGATAAGCTTGGGAACATATTTGGCAAGATAATGCTGATGAAAGTGAGAATCTGAACTCCAACTAAACCAAAAAGCATTAGCTTAGCTGCAGCATTTACAATAAATAAGCATACTGCTTATAAACTGCCTTGTTACACTGTTCAAGTAATGAACAATTTCGTTTTCCAGGTTCAATACCGTGGTCTCTTTGCACTTGTTGAAATGTTTTTCTCATAAGTCTTTGTCTTGTCAGTCTGCACAAATCTGATCTTAAACGAGGTGAGCAGTGAGGCCGTGACTTTGCATACAGCCTGCTGGGCAGTTCTGTCATCTTTATCATATATACTCACACCTATTAAAAGTAAGCAGCAGTGGTAAGACTGAACCAATATTTGATCGCCCTTACAATTGGCAGTGCATCACTTTAATTAATAAGAAGTCTTTCCTCCTCTGTTAATCTTACCTTCCACCTTCAAAAGCTCAGCTGAGCAGCACTATCTAATGGAATACATAATCACTCAATCACAGGGAGAGAGCTATCTCCTTGGCTGCTTCACAGCATCTGTCACTACGTTTGCTTGATATTTGAAAATGTAAGAATACATTATAAGTGGTTGAGATGTCTCATGAAAGAAATCACCGTGTACAAAGCTATTAGAACTTGTAAATAGAAGTTTCTCCTAAAGTGCTCCCCGTCCTGCATTCCCTTTCAAACAGGGAATTAACGTGCACGGAAAGGCTATTTTAGCTCTTCAATTGAATGCTCCTTCCTGGGGGATTGTTCATAAGTACACACCTAAAGACACTCTCTTCTAGAAGACAGAAAAAAAAAAAGTATTTTGATGCACCAGAGAAAACTGGAAAATATTCATCCATTCTTATTTTTAAAAAAAATTCTACAAGCAGTCTTGCTTTTTACTTAACTCCTAAGCAATAATTCCTGTCATATAATAACCATCTCATTATTGCATTATGTACCCAAAAAGCTCAGGAACCCCAGGTGCTTCAGGTTCAAGTTCGTGCCACCATTTCAAATATAAAAGGTATGTGCTTCCTGCTGTGTCTCCTTTTGAAAATAAATCAAAACGCAAGTCATATGCCCAGGACAATTAGCTGTTTCCCATCCTGCTGGGCCTAATATTGTATAAAGAAACACTGCACATAGCCAACTGCCTCGGGTACCTTTAACACTGTATGCATTCCTCTCCAGATGTCTGGGGGCTATGAAATAATAAACCTTTTATTTCTCTTGTCTTCCCAAAGGAGGAAAAAATTCTTGATTAATAGCTTTCTTTTGAACAAAAAGTTCTTTAAATATGTTACCTGCATAGATAACAACCTCTCATTTAAAATAGAAAAAAATAGGCTTACTTTTACTTCTATTACTCTCTTCCAAATTCACCCCAAAAGCAGCAGAAAGGGTTTCAATGAGAATATTACCTTTTTCACTGGTACATCCAACCTTTGGAGGATTTGGGTGAGGGGTTGGTGTGCTGCTTTGCTTCTATTCTGACCTGATTGTTTAGTAGTTAAGTAAAGTTAAGCATTTTTTAAGGAAATCATGTCTAATATCTGATGGTTAGTCTTACAACAGCACTACACTTTCAACGCACTTAAGTGACTCCTCCAACTTTGCATTTTGGAGGAGAAAAGATCACACTTCTCATCCATTTGCACTTAGTGAGTCACCCAACTGTTACACTTCTATACACAAAATGGCAAGATGGGAAAGAAAAGCAAAAGCAAAATCTGCATGCAAGATCTGTTTGCAAGTTACACTGTTTAATAAAATGACCTTCACACAGAGAGAAGAAAAACAACTTAGAGATTGTCATTAAAAAGCTTCATTAATAGAAACAACCATGCCTGCAATGCTTTTATGAAGGTGTTCAGATGAGTTCCTGTAACACACTGTACCACTGCTTTTCGCTCTCACTTACCTTTTTCCTATATGTAATTTTTCAAGGCATCTGTTCATCCAGCCTGTCTGGCTTCAGTTTCCTCTGGGTCCTCTCAGCTTATTATTCCAGCTGGGTGGGCTCTGATTTTTTTCACTATTTTTGTCAATGAAGCTGAAGACTTTCAGGACAAGTATTTTGTTTAACAAGACAGTTTAACAGTGATGTCTTGCTGAAAACTGCCTTGGCAGCTCTTTTGTTTGTCCTTACTTATCCAGAGTAAATATTACAGGCAGTCACTTCAAAATTGTGATGCAAATAAGTTCTTGACCTGCTTTTACAAACTCTTTACAATAACAAAGTTTATTTTTTGTTGTATTTTGTTTTCTTCCCTGAGTTTCAGATTTTTCCCTGAGTGACTCTTCTTCATGTCTTGTCCCATGCAAGATTTGTTACTATACATATATATGTATATAAATGTATACATAGCATGTGTGTATATGTGTATATTATACATACATATAAGCTAGTCAACAACCTGCCAGACTATGAGGACTAGAGTGCATGATAGAAGTAGTCTGCTCCCTGAATCTAAAGGAAATACAAGCAAACTAAACTGACCCCAAAAGAAAATTTAATTTAAAAAAGGAAGAAAACCCTGTAATACTCTAAATTATTTCATTTATCCAATTTCCATTCCCTGCAATGAAATTCATGTTGACAAATTACCCTGTATGTAAAAAAATAATTTTGTCAATTAAGTAGTGGTCACTCACCCGTTAATCGCAGTTGGTTTTCTCCATGTGAGAAAAATTGGATACATCAGGTTTTGTAACCAGACATAACTCATTTTTTTTTAAAAAAACAAACATCCTCCAACTACAGAAAGGCAGGTATTTAAGCATTGATGCAAGTGCGCTCTTCCTTTCAAAAAAATCTACTCCTTACTATACAGTACATGACCTTCTAATTAATTATGCTGTCCTTATACTGAGTAACTATTGCCCAAATTTCAGTGAAGAGCTGATATGAATATGTGATGAGACTGACTGTATTACCCATACAGCAGAGAGAAGTCCTCCCCTGTCTCACTGGGAAAAGAGCATGAATCCAGGCAGGAGTGTGTTGCTGTTGAGAGGGGTGAAACTGGGTTTGGCCCCGAGAGAGATGGAGAGAAGCATGGGATGCTGTGAACTCCCCCCCACCTTTCCTTCTGCATGTACTGAAGTCTGTTGACTTGTGTAAGGAAGCAGAGCCTGAATCCATCTGGTTAAAACCTGTCAGATCCCAAATACAGTGGACTATTGACCATCAATCTCTGTCCCAGGATGGGACGCTTTCGTTTCTGCAGCAGTGGCTGAAATCTTCCTTTATTTCTTTAAAACGGGGGTGTTTGTAACAGGGAGGGTATTTTAGCAGGTTCATGGAGAATGGTGAGGTACTTTCGTAGTTCGCATCTCAGCAAGAGAATGGGATCTTCCATCCATGGGAGATATCAAAGGTAGGTGTGGTACTACTGACCTGTACAAATTAGTTGATATGATTATGTCTGCGTAATTACTGAAACAATGCTAAATTTATATTTTTAACAAGAATGGAAACAAACTAAGGTATTTATCACTATGCTGTGGCAAATGATGATAGTAAGGTCAGATTAGAAAACATTTAATTGTTAGAAAAGGTTTTCATGGACAGGACGCGGGAGGCAGAAGTATCTATCCAACTTATTGACTTAATTTAAAGGAAAGGTAATTCAGTGTTAGTTTTACTGATAGTAGTTTAAGGTGACGCTTAATCCATTGTAGCACACAATGTTGACAAACTTTCTTGGTGATAATGGCCAGTGTCATATTCCAGTTTCTGGTACCTGATGCTATAGGCATGGCTGCGGCTGTTTGGCAGGACACTGCCTCATTTGTGGCTAAAGTTTCCCGCATTGTTGCGCTTTTCTGGTTCGCGACCTGGAGGTGATGTAGCAGGTGACAGGTGCCTGCTAGAGGGCTGTCTCATGTTCAAGGCCATTGAATGCTGCCTGTGGAGTGGGTTTCCAGCCTTTGCCAGAGACATGAGTGAGATGAGAAATCTGAGAGGGTCGCTAATCACTTGTCCCTGATCACCTGGTGCCTTCCTTGAATCCCTGGAGCCTGACTGGCAAAGTTACCACGCTCTCACTGTTGAAAATGAGCTGTTTAGATGTTCCAGTAAATTGGGTGCACTACACCGGTGGCTACTATCTGTCCTTATTTCAGTGTCTTTCAGCTTCCACATGTAAAAAATGGGGTGACAGTGCTCTGTAACAACTTGTCTACTTGCTTATAAAGCAAGCTGGATTGCTTTTCAGCTCAGGGTAGGATTCACACTCTGCTTTCTTTTGGCTGAGTGTTAATTTTTCACAAAACTCAAGCAAGTCCCAAGCAAAACAGCCCTCTTATCACAGCCCCACACCCTTAGTACAGACACGTCTTCCCTCATTCTCCCAGCTGAAGGCCTTTGTCTTGTCTATCTGTCGCACAGTCAGCCTTTTGTAGAGAGCACCTTACCGTTTCCTGGCTGGAGCTGGTAAGGTTGTTGAAAGGCTGACTGCTGCCCAGTCCAAAACAAGGTACCTGCTTACACATCGTATCATCTCACAGGCATGTTGTGCAAACAGATGTCATTAATATTTGAGAAGCTCTTGGATACTATGTTGTGAGTGCTGGAGAAACCCTTTGAAAAAAGGAATAATTCTGTCTTCAGAGCAGCACTCAGTAAATAAGGCATAGAGAGCCACACTGGATCTCTAGGAGAAGGTGAAAATATGGAATTGCTGCTTATTCAGGGACCATTGTCCGTTCAGAGAGACAGAGGGATCCTGTAGGACAAAGTATTCATGCCATGAAGACTCTCCTGGACTGCATATATGCACGAGGCAGGAGCAAATTGTCATCATACAAACAAGCTGAATTCTGGCATTTCCTAACTTTTTCAGGGCTTGGATTCACTGCCTTAATAATGCTATTTTACTACTGTTCATTTGTAGGCCATGTGCATTTGGTTCCCTTTGTGTTCTTCTGCTTCCATAATGTAGTTTTGATGGAACCATACGAGAGAGCTATTGTGTCTCCTGTGAGCCGTGGTGGAGCCACACTTGTTATAAATGTATTTACGTAATGAATAAAGTTACTTTGGTTTGGATTAAAAATGTTTTCCGTATCCTCAAACCATTGCAGGCAGATGCCATGGTACAGCTGAGGAGCAGTTTCCTGGTAAAAACCACCATTCACATGCAAAGTTATAATTGGGGCTGTTCTGTCAGTCCTGCAGTCACATCGTGTGATCGTATTTCAGGGCTTTATAACTGTCATAGTTTTACATCTAATTGCTCAGGTCTCCATAGACTTAAACGTCGCAACATAATTAAGGGACAAACACAACCCTGAGAGCAAAATACCGGTGCAGCGTGCTAGCCAGCTGTATCGCTGGTATGGGAAGCCTCCTGCCAGCACAGGGCAGCTGCAGAGCAAGGAGCTCTTCTGCTGGCTAACTGCCTCTGGTAACTTTTGCTCTTGCTCGAAGCCGGCATGCTAACAAGCTGATGAGCAAAACACGCTGCACTTCCAGGGCTCCTAGCCCCCAGGAGAAAGTTGATATGTATCCTGCAGATGTAGCTTTGCACTCTGCCAAGTGCACTCTGGAGATGGAGCTACTGTGAAGTTGCTTGTGTGGAAAGCAAAGGCACTCTGTGCTCTCTCCCCCCTGTTGCAGCAGTACTGCGACAGTGTGGTTCACCATAAGTTCAGGTACAGTTTTGTGTTCTTCAGGGCCTTGCCCTGGCTATGTGTCTTACATTTTGAATCCCATCATTAATTGTGCTTTACTTTCCATTTTAACAAATTCATCCTGATCTTCTCTGTCAAAAGCCATCTGTATCTGCTCCGTAACATTTCAGGCTGAAGAGTTTCTGCCCGGTGAGACTGGCCCAGGCTAATCACATTCCACATAGGGGAATTTGGATTTGCATTAGAAAGCAGCACTGGTGTATCTGTTTCAAACACTAAGCCAGGAAGAAGAGGTTGAAATATCTCTTCCAGAGAAGCAGTTTCTGAAATACCTACTTGTAAAGTTTACCTTCACTGAACAAGTGCCTGGGTAAAAGAGAGGCAGGCAAGTGAAATGTCAGGTACGGTACAAGGTCTGTAAGAGTACCGTGCACTTGAGCTAACTTGGAGTTAGAGAAATATCTAGTGCTTGGGGCATGTTTTAATAATTTAGGAATCACGTGATGTTTACTACATTAAGGTAAATTTTAAGATTGATTGTCCTTCACAGTAAATAGCAGCCTAAAGTTTGCCTCAGTATCTATTTGGGTTACACATATTGATGTTCACCAAACCGAGAAATCAGTACATGTATTTTAGAAATACTCTCTCAGTGTTAAGTCACAAGCATGTAGCTATTCTGCTACAGGATTTTAGTAGTATAATGGATTTTACCTAGTTTGAGATCTAAGAGAAAATTACTCTTTGCCTTCTGAGATGTAATTTATATCTTTCGCTTGATTTATCTGCAAGAGCCATCATGTATTTTTCCTTTTGTGTGACCAGACTAATTAAAGCTGTGTTTCCCTTTCTAATCTTGTATGCTGGTTTTGGCTGGGGTAATTTTGTTCATAGTAGCTAGTGTGGGGCTATGTTTTGGATTTGTGCTGGAAACAGTGTTGATAATTCAGGGATGTTTGCCTTGTTGCTGAGCAGTGCTTACACAGAGCCAAGGCCTTTTCTGTTCCTCACACCACCCCACCAGCGAGCAGGCTGGGGGGGGGCACAAGGAGTTGGGAGGGGACACAGCTGGGACAGCTGACCCCAACTGACCAAAGGGATATTCCAGTCCATATGACATCATGCTCAGCATATAAACTAGAGGGAGAGTTGGGAGGGGGCTGCTGCCTGGGGACTGGCTGGGCATGGGTCGGTTGGTGGTGAGTGGTTGTTTTTCATTTGAATCACTTATCTTTCTTGGGGTTTATTTATCTCTTTTTTTTGTTTGTTATTTTCCTTTTCATTTATTATTATTATTATCTCAACCCATGAGTTTTCTCACTTTTACCCTTCCAATTCTCTTCCTCCCATCCTGCTGGGGGGGCAGTGAGCGAGCAGCTGTGTGGTGCTTAGCTGCCGGCTGGGGTTAAACCACAACGTATTGCTAATCTCTTTGGAGATGAAAAGGAGACTGAATAATATCACTTGATTATTTTGGGCCATTGGCGTGGCAGGATTTTACTGCAGAAAGAAGCCACCCCCATTTCTTCACAGTTGTATTTATTAACTTGAGAAGGAAAGCAAGAACGGTATGGTCACATCTCCTGTAAATCTGGCACACTCAACATACAAAAATGTTATATCGACACAGCCTGATCTTGAGAAGTAATATTGTCATTTGGTTTGTCTCTGAAATTACTTCAACAATATTCATTGCTATCTGCAGTCATTTAGACCTGTAGTATTACAAGTTTGATGTAATTTGCGTAGTATCTGTGAGACTTCCATACCAGATTCATGAACCAGTAAAATAAAGAAAATCTATATTATAAAAAGTCATTAAGATACAATATTTCTTTAGGTACGTAAGGCTAAGTTTCCATGGGTTTGCACAGCCATTTTTCACCTCTGCCAAGTGAGAATAAAACCTTATCCTGTTAGGCCTTATATGTGAACTTTTGTTTTTACTTGACTAACAGTATTGAAATACTTTTGCAGTTTGATAGGACAAATGCATGAGCCTAATGGTAAGTGGGTGAGTAAGGCTGTGGGGACAGCAGAGCGGCCGTGGTCATGTTCTGCAAGGATTACATAAAGACCAAGTGGCTAGACAGAGTAGGAGATGCTGGAGTAGTACATACACCTTGCTCATGGCAGCATCACTTGGGCTAATAAGTTGGAGTAGGTTTTTTACCTTTATTGCGAAATTGCTCAGTTTAAGATTGCATGAGTGCGTGTGTACACCTCTCTGGTGCCTGTGAATGCTATATAAAAGTTGGGGTTTAATACTGTCTGTTCTCTCTATTAGCTACTTTTTAAGTTTTTAGTATTCTGTAAGCAAGACTTGAAAAGAGAGATCAGGAGGAAGCACTTTGTCAGGGAAGGCTCCTCAGAAGGTGAGTGCAGCATGAAGGAGTACGTGTTGCTGCTCGTATGATTAAAGAACTCATTTAAAGCTTGCAGGAATAAAGAAGGCAGCTTTCCCAGTTTAAAAACATCAAAAATAGAAAGAACAAAAGAGGTTAGGAAATAAAGCTGGAAGGGTGTAATAAGCAGATTAAAAAAGCATAAACATTTAGTAAACAGAGAATTGCCAAGGAAATAAACAGAAACAATAATGTTATTTTAAGTGATCTGTCTGTGTGAAAACACAGAGTGGCCAGCAGAGGTGTGTGTGGGGTGTGCGTGTCAGGGGGTAAGTGAAGAGGAGAATGGAGAGAGAGAGAGAGAAGTGAGAAATTAAAATCAGCTTCTCTATGTAACTCTTGTTGCTTTTAATCTTTAACACTCAGCTTTTCAATAATGCATGAGTAGCTACTGGATACTTTTAAAATATACCATATTATCTCTCTATTAGAAAAACGATAAAACTGTAATATAAATCCACAAAAATAAATTAAAAAAAAAAGAAAAATGAGCACCTACTACTTTACACAGTCTTCTGTTTCATTCCAGTGACCACCATTGGACAACACTGCCAAAACAGTCCCGTACGCGATTTTAAATTCACCTCATTGTGTTGTCCTAGCTTGAAAATAAGGCAGATAAATGTTAATGAAGCACATGTTCTGTGGTAGACAGATATTATTCTCCTAAATTAGGAATCTTATAACAAGAGAGAATTAATAGAAACATATCTTTGTTTACCTTAATACAAGATACTAAGGTAGCCTGGGAGGAATACAGAGAAATTGTCTGAGCAGCCAGGGATCAGGTTAGGAAAGCCAAAGCCCTGATAGAATTAAATCTGGCCGGGGATGTCAAGGGCAACAAGAAAAGCTTCTATAGGTATGCCGGTGATAAAAGGAAGACTAGGGAAAATGTGGGCCCTCTCCAGAAGGAAACAGGAGACCTGGTTACCCGGGACACGGAAAAGGCTGAGGTGCTCAATGACATTTTTGCCTCAGTCTTCACCGGCAAGCACACCAGCCACACAGCCCAAGTCGCAGAAGGCAAAGGCAGGGACTGGGAGAACGAAGGACTACCCACTGTAGGAGAAGATCAGCTTTGAGACCATCTAAGGAACCTGAAGGTGCACAATCCCATGGGCCCTGATGAAATGCATCTGTGGGTCCTGAGGAACTGAAGTGGCTAAGCCACTATCCATCATATTTGAGAAGTTGTGGAGGTCTGGGGAAGTTCCTGCTGACTGGAAAAGGGGAAACATAACCTCCATTTTTAAAAAGGAGAAAAAGGAAGAGCCGGAGAACCACAGGTCAGTCAGTCTCGCCTCTGTGCCCAGCAAGATCATGGAGCAGATCCTCCTGGAAACTGTGCTAGGGCACATGGAAAATAAGGGGGTGATTGGTGACAGCCAGTGTGGCTGCACAAAGGGCAAATCATGCCTGACAAATTTGGTGGCCTTCTACAATGGGGTTACAGCATTGGTGGATGATGGAAGAGCAACTGATGTCATCAACCTGGACTTGTGCAAAGCCTTTGACACCGTCCCTCATGACATCCTTGTCTCTAAGTTGGAGAGACATGGATTCGATGGATGGACCACTCGGTGGATAAGGAATTGGCTGGATGGTCGCACTTGAAGAGTTGCAGTCAATGGCTCGATGTCCAAGTGGAGACCAGTGACGAGTGGCGTTCCTCAGGGGTCAGTATTATGACTAGCACTGTTTAACACCTTTGTCGGTGCCATGGACAGTGGGATTGAGTGAACCTTCAGCAAGATTGCTGACAACACCAAGCTGTGTGGTGCGGTTGACACGCTGGAATCCAGAGGGACCTTGAGAGGTGGGCCCATGTGAACATCATGAAGTTCAACAAGGCCAAGTGCAAGGTCCTGCACATGGGTCAGGGCAATCCCAAGCACAAATACAGGCTGGGCGATGAGTGGATTGAGTCACAATGACTCTGCTCTCGTGAGACCCCACCTGGAGTACTGTGTCCAGCTGTGGGGCCCCCAACATAAAAACGACACAGCCCTGTTGGAGGGAGTCCAGAGGAGGGCCACAAAGATGATGAGGGGGGCAGAGCACTTCCCCTGTGAGGACAGGCTGAGAGAGTTGAGGTTGTTCAGCGTGGAGAAGAGAAGGCTCTGGGGAGTCCTTATAGGGGCCTTCCAGTTCCTAAAGGGGGCCTACAGGAAAGATGGGGAGGGGCTTTTTACAAGGGCATGTAGTGATGGGACAGAGGGTAATGGCTTTAAACTGAAAGGGGGTAGATTTAGCTTAGATATTAGGAAGCAATGCCTTATTGTGAGGTTAGTGAGGCAGTGGAACAAGTTGCCCAGAGAGGTTGTGGCTGCCCCATCCCTGGAAGTGTTCGAGGCCAGGTTGGATGGGGCTTTGAGCAGCCTGGTCTAGTGGAAGGTGTCCCCGCCCATGGCAGGGAGGTTGGAACTAAGTGACTTTAAGGTCCCTTCCAACCCAAACCATTCTATGATTCTAAGATTGGTACAGGGCTTTTGCATATGGCAGAGAGTTCAGAGTTGATAGGTATAAATAAGTAAGTATCATTGAATGATTTCTTTCTCCTCACAGTAGGCCCAGAGGAAAGGGAGAGTATCTGAAAGCCCTGGTGACTGTTGACCTCTTCAGGAAGCTCACTAAGCCCTGCACTTAGTTTAATTGAGCTTTAATGTGGTGCCTAAAAAAAGCTCAGCTTTTGTGCCAGTGCACAGAGACAAATACTAACAAGATGCATGCTTTGCTTTGCAGCTCAAGCTTTGTTTTTTTCTGCTTTGAGTACTTTGTCCTCACAATAAGTCTAAATAGCACAGGCACGCACCTTGTTTCCCCTGTAACTACCATCTTACATGGTTTCCTGTGTCATCTTCAAGAGAGTGGGGAAAAAGTGGGGTAGTAACTAGAGAAATGGTGCTGGTAGGTTTCTGTGTAGATACTCTGTGGGCAGTCATTCTCTCACTTACTCTGCGCAGTAGAGGCAGACCAGCACATGATAGTCTTTTTTTGGGTGGGTTCAACAAGGAGCCTCAAGTTTGGGGATTGTGGTCTCAGATCTATTCTCTAATCATTAATTACTCTAGTGAGTCAAAGCACAAGAAGTGTGAAATTGTGCATGGTTCCACCTACTGTTGTGTGTCCCACTGTTGTAGTAAGGTCAGTTTGGTGAAATAGTCATCATCGGTTTTCTTAGAGCTGGCAGAAAGGAAAATGATGTAAAAGCTAGTTTTTCACCAAAGACATATTGCCTGTAGGAGGGCAGGTGGCTAGTCATCACCAAGATACCTCACATTCTTTTTCCTCAGTTGTCTTAACTGCACTGGAGATGGGCTTCCTCAATGTGACAAATTCCTGAACCTTTATTGTCAATAGAGTTGCTTTTCCTTGTAGGAACTGTGGTGGTAACAATAATATCCCAGTTTTTCTTCTCTTCCTCCTCCCTTTACTTTTTGCAAAGGCATTTCACATAAAAAAAACATAGCAATGCAACAGGGTCTCCTGCGTTTCCAGCTTGACACCAGCAACGCTTTAGCTAAAGCATCATTTAGCCCACGTTGAATTCTGCCGAAGCTACAGCTGAAATTAGGTCTTTCACAGTTTTCTTTAGTAGCTCTTATTGAATATTGGGGAAAGTGGCAGAGTGAAATTTTACAAGTTTAGAAGAGCTCCTTCAGTCCATATTACATCTTTGTCCTTATGAAATAGCTATTAGAGTTGATATGTTGACATCCGTTGCACTGAACTTCCTAGTAATTAGACATCTCTGCTCTAGTGGTGCCCCCAAAAGCACACAAGGAGCTTCATTCCTTTTAGCAAATTACAGGAAAGCCAGCTTTCAATGATCATCAATTACACTAGCCTCTTTGAAGTGTAATTATATGACATTTCTGATTCATTATCAGATAGATGTAGTGCAGATCACAGGTAAAAAAAGAGAAAGTGCTTAATACAGAGCAGTGGTAGCACAAGATCATCTTACATTTTCACCTCTCAGGCTATTGTTTGAGGCTCTAATACAGCTATTTTCCCCCTTGAAGACTAGGACTGCCTTTTTTATCTGCAGTCCCATGTTCATTGATTTGAATGGTATCTTGATTTACACCCTTGTGACCCTATTGACTTCAGCCATCCCCCATCAGAACTTTCTGCATCCACTTTCTAGAAGGATTGAAATGTGGCTTTTCTTACTTTACACACCAGGTAACTTTTTTTTAAATGTTACACCATCTTACACAGTCAGCAAGTTCCACTCCTAACTAATGAACCTCCAGCCATTCTTGTTCTCATGTTTGCTTGGGAAAGCCAGGAGGCTTTTCTGGCTCACTTGTGCAGTTTTCCAATGTAAGGACTGCCCTTTGTCATGGCCCTTCTCTGATGTTTTATACCTGTGAGGTATATAATTTTATTTCTATACAAATTTATAATTCTGAATTTAGTGACTGGCACTTGTCTGTAAAGATTTTTACCAGATTAGTCATCTAGATTACAGTTGAATTTACTAATCTAAATAGAGACCAAACCAATGGCAAGAAAGTGGCAAACCTGCTCTGATTTAGTGGACTATTTGAAATCAGTTGTTCGTCTGAGTCTGGTAGCCTGGTATCCAAATAATAAAGCGGAGCAAAAGATGTTATATTTGGTGATAAATGTAACTCAGGCTATGGGAGTCTAAAACTGTCTCTGGAAAAAGTTGTCTTGCTCTTGTGAGCCCTAAATGAGTCCAGCATAGCTGTTTGTAAGAGCATTCAGCTCTTATGGAGGAATGTTATTTTCTGTAACACTCTGAAGAGGTGCAACAGTGTTTACTTTCATGATAACAGCAAGACTTGCATAGGTGCTGATGATTGAAAGATTAAACTGGACAGTAGTGGCATTACTAGGACTGCTAAGCAGAGTTTCTCCAATACAGTCCCTTGCTGCCATAGCCATTAATTGAAGAGTGGTAGAGAAGTAAGAGATTTTAGGACCACAGCAGGAAATCTCCTTTTTTCACTGAGATTATAATGTTGGTACCAAATTATTCTCTTTCACTTCAGCAGAGTACAGTCTAAGGGTGGATTTTGGAATGCTCTTACGTGGGCAAACAGGCAGAAAATGCAGAGGAAACAACCCATGGAAAAAGTATTTTCTATTCCAGCAGTGTCTATAAAGTCATTGCATAATTAGCTAGATTACTCTTCCAGGTTTGTTTTATTTTTCTTACAGGAAAATAAATTGTCTACTTATGCCATGAGGAGCCCGCTCATAACTCACATTAGCTTAGAAAGGCTTTAATTTCCTGTCTGACTCAATGTTCTCTGTCCTGTTCCTTTCCCATGTTATGGCCCAGTCATTAGTTTCTGTAACTCTCTTTAGGCCAGCGTCTTCACCCATTTCCTTTGCTCTTTGCTTATTTTCTGTGACAGTACGTTCTGCAAAAGCTCAGCAAACCTCCTTTAGGAGCCAGGCAGCCAAGAGATCTACCAAGTGCTGCACATGACTGATTTCCCACATTTGCAAGTCTCTGGGCTGATCTATCAGAGTCAAGAACTACAGCAAGATTAAGTGCTTTGTGCAAATACCTGAGCTGGGATTACCCTAGCTCTACGGTGCTCATTAAATATTATAGTAAACAGATGTTGTTTAAATTATTTCACAGAGAGTAACAAAGGAGAGAGCTGTAATATTCTTGTGGATTTTCAAACCATTTTGCCTTCCATTAATTCTTCCGTCTTCTTTTTTGCTTTTGTTAGTATTAACATTTAATTCAAACCAACTAGATAACTCCTCTTTTACATTCTTTTTCTCAGCACTTTCTAAATACCTGATTCTTTAGAAATGAAATATTTACTCTTTTGGGGAGGCTACAAACTTTGAACAGTTTCCAAAATTGATTACCATTTTTTTCTTCCTTAACATGACTTAAAACATTGAAGACCACAGCCTTCGGCTGTCAAGTTTATCAACCCTCTACCTTCAAAATAGCATCTAAGATACTGACTTTTTCATTCAAGTTTGAGGAGCTAGCATTTAAAAAATACTTCTTTGGATATTAGAGTAAATAATTGAGACAGGAACTGAGTTACTCAGTGATCAGCCAGCATAAAATCTGGATTTACAAATTGCCATTTCTAAAATGGGAAAAGATGTGATATTTACCATTTTCCTAATTGCTGTCTTTTAGTGTTTCACCACATTCACTTGCAACACAGCATGCTTCAGTTTGTTACTGAGGGAAGCATAATGACAAACTAGCTGTTATTAGATTCTTCCTGATGATACTCTGTTGAAATCAGTATAGCAGCAACAGGGACAAATATGGCTCAGTGGGAGAGAGAAAGAAAATTGCTTTTACCAGGAACATGTCTGTGCTAATACAAAATTCTAAACTCTAGAAAAGTGTCTCTCTTCTTTTTGTCAAGTTAAAAATTGTTCTCCTTCTTATTTGTGATGCTTCAGTTAAATTATGCACGTATTAACATTCATTTATCTTCTCCATTTATTTACTCAAACAGGCTTCAACTCACTGTTCAATATATTCAGTGGCATTCTTTTTTGTGTTGCACCTTGAGTTCTTGCTGGGCTTTTGTGAGTGAGATATTTTACAGCACATAACAAAAAGATGATCCCTGTCGAAGCCAGACTTTTTGTATCACTGAAGTTGGCCAGAATTTTTTATGTAGTTTCTTTGTGTGTCTGATATATTTGTCTTTAAGCAGTTAATGGCACAACTCTTGTTCAGTCTTTGCATGAGTATTACAGCATTGCCTCCGGACTTTGACTCGGACTGAGGTCCTGCTGAGCAAGGCAGTGTCAGGACATAGGAAAGACAAGTGGTTTGCAAGGAAGGCTGCCATACAGTAAGTATCGCTGCTCTGCCCTGACAGCTGTATCGGGGCAGAACACAGAGGAGGGAGGTTCATGGATGAAAAGTGGAACCGCTGAACTTCACTCCTTTTCCATTTTTTGGTTTCTTTGCTGACAAATCAGATAGTGGATTTCCAGCATGACATATTAACTGCCTTTTTTGCTCCAGCATCTCTTGTGCAGGACAACATTGACTTAGTCACTGGATTCTCAGGATTTAAATGGCAGGCTTTGTCAGCATGGAGATTGTATGCTTATGTGGGATTTCCTCTGATTCTTCCTTCTCAATTCATCTTATCAGACATTGCGGAAGAGGCTACTGTTCCCTTAGTCTCACTCAATAGCTGTTATATCTCACCGCTGTTAAGAGCAGAAGGTTCCAAAACCTTGAACCTGGGACCAGATCTTCTTTGAATTTTTTTAAAAACTACCTATTTAGACACCTTGCTACTGCATAATGATGCCAGAAAAAAACCTCTTTTCACTTCTTAAACATGGTAACTGTTGTTTTTATCCACAAAATGAAAAGTACAATTGACATTATATGAGAGACAGCCTCGTCTTGCACATCCAGTGTGTGACAGCCCATCTATCCAACCTCAAATTAGTTTGCTGTTCAGATTGTTTTTAATGAAGACAAAATGTAGAGCAAATTTGCTGGTTTGGATACAGTATATTTTTTGAAAACACCAGTTTAACTTTATTTTAGTGCTTGAAATAGCTGAAAATACTTTCACTTCTTACCACATTCAGAGTTTATTTCATGTAATATTTCTCATATAAATGGTTAAGAACGGGTCATATTCTTTTAATGAATATATAATTATTTTTTGAAATGATGCACAGGCAGTTGTTGCTGCTACTTCACATGTAGTAGCAGTGTACAGTAAAGATGAGGATGAGTTAACCCAGCAAGTAGTCAAAGAGAGGAGGCTCTGGTGGCTATGAGCTTAGATCCTACGGAAGGAAGCAACTGGTGTCATTTTCTAGCCAGTACACAACACTACAGACAGGTTCTGGAAAGCAGTTTCCCCTCCTCATGTAGGAAGGCGTTTGTTACTGTTGTGGTTTTTATAAGAACAGAGAAAAGGAAAAAGGCTAGTAATGAAGAAGAGGGAAGAGACAGTAAACAGGAATGAGAAAAAATATTGAGATAATAAAGTAAACTGCAGTCCTGTAGGGCATAGGTTGACTAGGATCAGAAGAGAGGCTGCAGCGTAGCTGGGAGCAAGCATTGGTTTTCGTATTGACTGTTCAGATGAACAGTCCCTCCAGCTGCTGTAACCTGCATTGAGCAAATGATTTTACATCAATAACTCCAAGGGCTTTAGTAAAGCAGTTCATCTGAAGAGGTAGTACAGCGCAAAGGCTACAGAACCAGATCCAAGGTTAGCTGGGGATTGGCATGAATTGCACCTTTCAAGCAGATAATGTAATTTATGTTTAATTTACCCTACCTCTGAGGGTTTTCCCTGTCAGGCATAACATTATCTGTCCTTGAGCTGTTAGTTACAGGAGTCCTGGGTGGCTCTGCACCAAGGAGAGAGAAGTGGCAGATCCACATCCCATCCCCACAGGGTGTGCAGGTGGGTGCAGAAGGAGTCACAGCTGGCTCAAGTGTGGGGTTTCAGGATTAACTATTCTGCAAGGCCTAAGGCAATACACCTAGGTGCTTTGAGCAACCAACAAATGGTGGCTTTTTAATCTCTTTGTCATTTTCTGTAAGAAGAGAGATATTTTTGCAAAGGAAATGAGAAAGACCACTCTGCAAGTAAACTTTTTTTTAATGTTGTGACATCATTTTAAAAAACAATGTGTTCTCATGGTTTGTTTTTTACAAAACCAAAAAATAGCAAGTCACAGCAATTGGCAGATCCCTGCTGTCAGTATTTGGTGACGCCAGCACTAGCTGCAGCAGATGGAGAGATGCAAACATTCTGGAAACTTGGACAAAGTGATTTTCTTGAGCTTGAGAAAGCAGCACTGTAAAATGCTTCTTCCTCCTCAAGTGTAAGCTTTCTTAATAAATAACACTTTCTGAGGAAAGGAAGTTGGGATGTGACAGTGCTTTTGGGACCAATCCAGCTTTCTACCCAGCAAGCTGCTCTTTCTGTTGACAGTGGCTATTTATGAAGCATATGCCAAGAACATTGCAAAGGCAGCAGCAAAAGTCAGTTTGCTTATAGTAAAGGGAAGGAGTGTGTTTGCTTATTCTATTGCTTTAGTAATCATAATCATTGCAGAATCTTAACAACATGGAGTCTGAAGCTGGATAAGCATCAGGAATTACAAACCTGAGAATATCCAAGCACAGTAGCTGGTTGAGAGGCACTAACATCATCAAGAAATCGCTGATGTTCATGTTTTACCACTTTAATACCACTGACATTTAGTGGTGAATTTAGCAGTGTCGCAGAGGTCTCACTGTACTAGCAGATGTCAAGGTTATAATCACAGATGTCTGGTGCCTCAGACTGATACCACTTCAGGGTGTTTAACATCTTTGTCAGTGACATGGATAGGGGGATCAAGTGCACCCACAGCAAGTTTGCCGATGACACCAAGCTGTGTGGTGCAGTTGACATGCTGGAGGGAAGGGATGCCATCCAGAGGGACCTTGACAGGCTTGAGAGGTGGGCCCGTGCAAATGTCATGAAGTATGACAGGACCAAGTGCAAGGTTCTGCACATGGGTCAGGGCAATCCTGAGCACAAATACAGGCTGGGCGATGAGTGGATTGAGAGTAGCCCTGCAGAGAAGGACTTGGGGGTATTAGCAGGTGAAAAACTGAATATGAGCCAGCAATGTGTGCTCTCACCCCAGAAAGCCAATCGTATCCTGGGCTGCACCAAAAGAATTGTGGCTAGCAGGTCGAGGGAGGTGATTCTCCCCCTCTACTCTGCTCTCATGAGACCCCACCTGGAGTACTGTGTCCAGCTGTGGGGCCCCCAACATAAAAACGACACAGCCCTGTTGGAGGGAGTCCAGAGGAGGGCCACAAAGATGATGAGGGGGCTAGAGCACTTCCCCTATGAGGACAGGCTGAGAGAGTTGAGGTTGTTCAGCGTGGAGAAGAGAAGGCTCTGGGGAGTCCTTATAGGGGCCTTCCAGTGCCTAAAGGGGGCCTACAGGAAAGATGGGGAGGGGCTTTTTACAAGGGCATGTAGTGATGGGACAGAGGGTAATGGCTTTAAACTGAAAGGGGGTAGATTTAGCTTAGATATTAGGAAGCAATGCCTTATTGTGAGGTTAGTGAGGCAGTGGAACAAGTTGCCCAGAGAGGTTGTGGCTGCCCCATCCCTGGAAGTGTTCGAGGCCAGGTTGGATGGGGCTTTGAGCAGCCTGGTCTAGTGGAAGGTGTCCCCGCCCATGGCAGGGAGGTTGGAACTAAGTGACTTTAAGGTCCCTTCCAACCCAAACCATTCTATGATTCTATGAAACGAATGTTGATGAATTACCATGTAAAAGACAGCTTGAGAAGTCTCTAAAAAATACATGTTCTTAAGGTGTTTCTCTAGTACTGTCCTGACTTACTGGGAAGTTGACTGTCATTTCTGTAAGATAGCAAGTATTGTGACGGTATCACAGAGGGCAGAGTGAGGAGGTTATTGTTACTTTGCCAAAAGCACCAAAAATACACAGGGTTTACAGACAATTTGCAGAGTTCGTAGCATTACTTTGCTTGCTCTGTAGACCCCCAAAGAGCTAACCCAAAAACCCAAGCGATTTTGGGGCTGCTGAGGATGACTTGTTGGGCTGGAATGGGACATAATACAGGACTAGGGGAGCTTGACATGTCAGACCACTGGTTACAAGATCTGCAACATTACATGGAGAGTCCCCTATCACAAGGAAGCACATAGGTCCTCTAATCCTAGAGCTTAGCAATAGGAACAAAGAGCAGAAGGTGCTCAGGTCAAACTAAGCTGGAAATACATGAGATCCTGCTCATTGAACTAATTGGAAGTGGCCAATGGCACTAGCAAAAGAGTATCAGCAACCTCTGTAATATATGCATGGGGTACTAGGCTGGTTGTCTCACTCTGTGCCATGCAGTCCTCTGGCTCATCTTTCTTAGGAACATAAATAAGTGAAAAGACAGAGTAAAAAATCAGGGGAAAGTAAATCAGAACTGAAAAATACTTCACTTTTCATGAATGCCCTAACAGAAATGATGGAAGCCCTTAAAACTCTATCACTAATAAAGTTTTTCTCCCATATCCAGGCTATTCATTTCTCTGTGTCCAGAAAAGGTGGCTTTAAAATGCAGCAAAATTTGTCTCCCTCTTTCCTCTGTATCTTAATTTCCTCACCCAGCAGGGTTCTGACGCCACGAGGAAAATGAAATTCCTTGCGCTGGTTAACCAGCCAGCAGCCACAGAGGATATGTGAAGGATGCGCAGACTTATCTAGTCATTGCTTTCTCTTTCAGGCACCAGTCGTGGTCTTTTTTTATTTTTTTTAATGTGTAATTTTGATTTTATTGCCTAAAACTTGGTTTGGAGTTGGAATACAGACTGAATAAAAGAAATGTTTACATCATTATTCAGGGAGATTATTGCTGCTTATGCAAAGTTGTTATTGGTTTCTGTTATAGAATTTATCCATGTAATGGTTGTTGTCATAAACTAAGCCATGATCCCACATATGTTTCAGTTCCCAGACACCAGTGACAACTGGGGAGGCTTTTCTGGTTGTGTGCTCCTGTCCCTAGAGCCACTCCTGAAAGTGCACCAGAACAGCTGTTTGTAGGACAACCGAAGGAACCAGACACAGGACCTGGGGAGAACCAGAAATAATCCCTCTTTTTTAAGGTTAGTTTTAACACAGACCAGTGATGGCCAGCACTGCTGCTGGAAGAATATCTGAGTCCGTCAGGGTGGAATATGGACCTTTTAGTGAGCATGATACTTGCTTTTTTTAATTCTCTCTAGTTGTGTTGGTGGGATTCTCATTACTGAACTATCTGTTACATGATTCCGTATTTCAGAGAAGATGAAAAAATTACGTGTTTTAATGAAACCTACATATAGAAATAATATATCAGTATGTATATAACATATACATGATGTCTTTTCATTAACTTTGAAAAGACTATTTTCTTCTTTGTTGGAGGAAATAGAGGATTAGGCATGATCTGTCATGAACTGCTGTATGCGAGTGAGATTGCTGTGGAGGAGCAGTGAAAGACTTGACAGTTTATTATTTTAGACTTTTGCTGAATACTGGCCAACGTGAATATAGCTTGATTGGATCTTGAAGCAAAAAAGGGTGTAGGTGAGCTAGCTTGATGTGTCAGGGCAGAACAGGCAAAGCCACAATCCTAGGGCGCTGTCAGTGAATTATGCTGCCAGTACTTCTGTCTGCTTTAGGCTTTTCTCTCCTGTTCTAACCTAATGTTTTAACTTAATGAGTGCCAGTGAGAAGTAGAGTGCTGTAGGAGGTCTATGCTGTGACTCATTGTTTAACATTTTTATCAGTGACCTGGAGGATGTGAGGGAGTGCATTCTCATCATAATTGTGAATGACAACAAATTGCAGGAGTGGAGGAGTTTTACATCCTTGAGGGTTCTCAGGATTTGAGTGGATAAAGCCCTGAGCAGCCTGGTCTGGCCCCAGAGCTGGCTCTGCCTTGAGCAGGAGATTGGACTAGGGGCTTCCTCAGGTCCCTTCCAACCTAAATTATCCTATGAGCCTGTGTCCCTAGGCGCAGTGCTCCTACCTTTTTAAAAAGGGTGTTCTGTGCCACTACAAATTTCCACTGTTTCCCTGTGGCTTGGTGCTCTTGTAAGATACTCTGAACTGTAGCAATGTGACCTGTGGTGCCGAAGTCAGGAGTAAGTTGTAAAGTAGGAGTACTGAAAGGCTTTGCTTGTCTGACATGGAAAGCCAAACCACAGCATCCAGGAAGGTATGCTCCCCAGGAGACAGGCTGAAGCTGAAATATCCTTCCAGGGTCCTTGACAAGTAGGTTTCACAGTCTCATCTGAGGCTGGCATGGTTAAAAATGCCTTTTTTTATTTTGTCCAGGTTTATGTTCCCACAGTGAGGAGCTTTTCTCAGAGAAGTTTCTGCCTCCTGCCCTCTGGGGTCTGTACCTGCATTTCTGATGCACATAGTGTCCCCAAACAGTGGAGCTGTCATGGTACAAGAATGTGAAGAGGTTTAGAGAAAATTATTGCAGCCTTGCTCTTGAGGGTTTCAAACACAGGGTCTGAGAAGAGGCAGGATCAAGATAGCAGGAGGAGTGAGAACCAGCTTCAGCACACCCACACTTGATAGATAACAATATATTTATGTTTTATTTTACCTAGGAGTTGGGAAACCATAGAGTATGAAGCTTCAACTTTTTTGTGATTCTGTTCTTTAGTTTAATAGCTTGTCTGGCTTTTTTTAATGAGTTTTTCTAATTAAGATCCAGTCTTATGCTATTTTAACTTATCTTGTAGTCTCTTGTACTATTAGGTATTCTTGGTTTTGTTTGATGTTTTCTGGTATTATCAGTGAAGATGATGACTGGTGGTAGCAGAGGGATAAAACGGTATCAAGATCTCAATTGTTAGTTTCTTTTTAAAATACTTTGTCAATAAACATTCTTCAAAGACAGAGGAGAACTGTACTGTGTCAGTTTTGAGCAATAACATAAGCCGCTTTGTCTTCAGAACTTCAACTGATATGAATCCCTGATGTTTTTCAGGCATTTATGTTACTGCTCTCCAATGGGTTCTTCCCAAGACATAGGAGTTGCAGACTGGACAGAGTTCCCCTAACCTGTCTCAAATGGCAGCTGATAGCAGGCTCTGCAGAGGGATACTGGGAAAATCTCTTATGCTCGGTTCTGGAAAAACACCTGCCTGGAGGCTGTTTACTTCTGGTCTGAAATAGGGGGTGAATTATTAGACAGACTGAAATGAAGAGAGCTTATGGATAGTTGATGGTAAGTGTTATGCCTGTAGAAATGTGGTGAAGAGAAGGAAAAGAAGATGAGAAGTATAATTTTGTGTTATATGGGGAACAGAGCAACATATCTCAATGAAGAGCGACAATATTAAAAAATTAGCTACTCATATAATTCAGCATCTCTAAGGAAAACACGGAGCATGAAGACTTCTTAAGGCTTGGGCACATTTTCAGCATTGTCTTGAGTCACCATAAATACTTTAAGTCCATCTACATGAATTAAAAAATACTCTTTTTTGTGTCTCTTGGAGAATTTGCATTGAATGGACTCCTTTGACATACATGTTCATCCTTATCTGTTTGCATGGCTTTTGGTGCTCGCAAACACGTTGTCCCCTATGGCTTTATAGATTTTCATATCACCTGGAGGACTTGCTTTCCACAAGCTCTTCTATACTGCTTTGTGCGGTGCCTTTACCTGTCTGCATGGCCCTCAGGGTGAGGTAACAGAGCATGTGTTTGTGTAAATGGAGCTCCCTGTTTGTATAGAGCTTTCAGTTGCATCTTGAAAGAGCTGTGAAGTGCATCGTCATTGTGTGTTCATGCACAGATTAAATAGTCAGGCCTAGGGAACTTTTGGAAGATGCCTGCTTTGTTTATTTTATAGTCAACTGTAACGAGCATTTACCTGATTCTTCTCTTGTTCAGCACTTTGTCTCATATTGACGATAATGGCTGATTTTAAAAAGTTACAAGTACACAAGCAATTACAGCAAAGACATATCAACAAAAGTGACTTTCTTGTGTGTTAAAAATTAGTTACAAATCAAACCAAAATCCACTAGAGGGAATGGAAAGTATTGGAAACATGACTTCTGGTTGCTCTTCAAAACTATTATAAAGTCTGATTTATTTCAGCTGTTGAGTGTGGTAGGACTGTCTACAAGTGGCAGGGTCACAAGCAAACTGATCTTCTAAAAATGCTGATTTTAGTTGCACGCAGTAATTAGGAGAACAGTGAACTCTTGGGCAGATAACAAATCATGGCACATCCATCATTTCACACCTATTTGGTGAGGTACTAATGAGATTTGAACACTACACAGGTCTGGTTCTGGCCTCTGCACCAGGTCAGACAAACACTTCAGAAATGTTTATACAGTAGCTATTTTAATTCTCTGTGATATCAATTACTCCTTTAATAATGCAGCTTTATGTTTATTTTACTGGATAGCAGACCTGCTTCTGTATGCAGAATCTTTTCTCTTGCCGTTTTTTCTGTTGGCAGGCCAACTTATCGGGTGCTAGTACATCACCAACCACCTGCTGTGGGCTATGTATCTGTTTTCTTAATTGCAATAAAATCATTTACGCCAAATAATGCCACATTACAACAGCATAATTTAATTTGGAGCTGTTCATTATAGTTCTATTACCCTTCAGCTTTGGCACCCTCCCAGAAAAGGACCCATGAGTAGCAGGTTAGACAGTTTCCTGAAGTGATAAAAATGCACCCCACACAGCTCACTGCCAGGTTTTGTCTGCTGCGGAATTCTGGCATAATTACATTTCTTGGGTTCCACTTATGTCATGCTAAAAAATAATAACAATAGTGGGGTTTTTTTCTTAGACTTGAAAGTCTAGATTACAATCTCTTACTATTCTAACTTAGTCATGCTGTACTATGAAAAATAAGGGTTTTTAAGATGTGTTACAAATGTTGCTTACATTTGAACAGTGGAGACTTTAACTTAAAACCTGTACAGAATTATGCACTACTTTAATAGATGCCAAGGCTAGAAGAAATTCAGGGTGCCTCACAATTATTCCCTAATGAGAATAGTAATGAAAGATGAACTTGTGAGCATTTGCCTTTTTGTAGTACTTTGAATTTAATGTATATTGGTTTAAGGCATTTACTCCATTATAATTTAAGGTATTACCATGCAGAATGTAGTTTATTAACCATTCCACTGTTTCTCTAAAAGTATTTATAGTAAACTTTTTACAGTTAATCAAAAGCAGACATTGTAAAAACGAAAATCAGATTTATTGCCAAGATCATAAATGTCAAGTATACTGTTATGCAGGCTTTGTATTACTTCAGTTGCAACTTTAAAGAACATTTTAAGTGATTGGAAAAAGGAAGTTTATTAAAGGCTCAGCAGGTCTTCTCTGCACTCTACTGTTATTAATGTAAATCATTGTGTCATGTGATAGAGGAGCAGGCAACATGGTAGGAGCAGTTTTTAATCAGGTTTTCTCTGTGACTACCAGTACCTTTAGGAAGAACTTAAAACATAGACCATGCATTTTCCTTTGACAAACAAATGCAATGAGATTTCAGAGTAAAGAAAGGATAGTGCAAACCATCCAGGGTAGTTAATTGCTGAACTTGTCTTTGAGTGGATCCCCATATCTTCGAGTAGCAGCTGGATGGTTAAAATATACAGACAGGTTTCCCATTCATAGGCAAAATACAGCGATGTATTTCTTCCCTATAGCTAATGTCTTGGGATGGGGAAATCTCTGCAAGAGATTTTATCAGAGATTTTGTGCATTTTTCTTTTGGCAGTACAGTTTTGCTCTGTTTGTGGAGAAAACATTGGCCCATACTGAGAATTGCTATTGCAGCAGTTCCTCAGAGCTGCTGAGGAGCACCTGTGAAAAGGCAAAAGCTTCACATGCAGAAAATGTGTGATGCCTTGGACCTGAATAAATTTCTCCCCCCTGCCCCATACTGTAAGTATTGCAGTTTGATACAGTTGAGTGCCATGAAGTGCATCTATGAATAAACCAGACAGATCATAACACAGTACAGTGAACTGTAGAGCAGTTTTTTGCAAAGACTACAGGACCGGAGAAAATGTCTGAGAGTGAGAGAAAGAGCACTGACCACCTACCAAAAAAGCAGTTTATGGCGTAATTTGGTAATAAGCCTTGTGATCTACATGGGTATTAGAGGCTGTAGAAAAGAACTGTGACTCTAGTGGACAAAGGCAATAGTTAGAAGGTGGAGCTGGAGAAAATCAAAGCTGTTGATGAGAAACAGCATTACCTTCTAGGACAGTAGGTATACAGCAGCTGGTGAAGGTAAAAAGAAAGAAAAAAACTTTGGGAGATTACCTATCTGTACGGCTACTCAATGTAACATGATCTGAAGCACACATACACACCAGGAGCATTTTTTAGCAGGGCTAAAAAAAGAAGCTATAGTTTTCTTACCTCCCCCATGGTCTTGAACATCGGGTCACAACTTAGCAGACAGACACTGTGATGTTTGTAAGGAAATTCAACACTCCCAGCTTTTTTCCAGTGTGTACTTGGCTTTGTTTTCAGTTGAAGATACTGTGTAGTGCTTGAGCCAAAGGTTATTTGTTTGCTTTTCTTAGACAACACTAATACATTCCCTTAGCCTTTAGCATGATCTAAACTTGATTTTTTGTTGGTAGATTTTGATTACTTCTGGCATGATGGAGACATGATGGGGACTTAAATGCGACCCTGGGCTGGGATACTGGTTCTGGCCTCAGCTTCTCCCTGTTTCATTTTACATGCCTGTGAAATGTGGATAGGGGCTGTGTCGTGGTTTAACCCCAGCCAGCAACTAAGCACCACGCAGCCGCTCACTCACTCCCCCCCCATCCAGTGGGATGGGGGAGAAAATCAGGAAAAGAAGTAAAACTCCTGGGTTGAGATAAGAACGATTTAATAGAACAGAAAAGAAGAGACTAATAATGATAATGATAAGACTAATAAAATGACAACAGTAGTAATAAAAGGATTGAAATGTACAAATGATGCGCAGGGCAATTGCTTACCACCCGCCGACCAACACCCAGCCAGTCCCCGAGCGGCGAATCCCTGTCCCCCCCACTTCCCAGTTCCTAAACTAGATGGGACGTCCCATGGTATGGAATACACTGTTGGCCAGTTTGGGTCAGGTGCCCTGGCTGGGCATGAGAAGCTGAAAAATCCTTGACTCTAGTCTAAACACTACTGAGCAACAACTGAAAACATCAGTGTTATCAACATTCTTCACACACTGAACTCAAAACATAGCACTGTACCAGCTACTAGGAAGACAGCTAACTACATCCCAGCTGAAACCAGGACAGGCTGGCATCTGCTTTGCAAACTGTTTTGACACTAGTAGTTTAAAAATGTCACTGAAGAAAAGGACATTGTTTTACTGTTAATACGCACTTAATGAAGTTATATAGAAGGCAGAAGGAAGAAGTGAACAAGTTTTCCTCCATTTTTGTGGTTGTGACTTCTAAGCAGGGAAGACTTGGGGTAGGTATAGAAGGGTAGAGAAGTGCTGTAATAGCTCTCCTGTGTACATTTTGAAATCTTCATATTTGAAGCTCTTTAAAACTATGACTGTCTGAGAGATGAGTATAGAGGATCCTGTTTTAGAGCCGGGTATGGATTGATGAATTCTTGAGGTTGGTTTTAGTCCAGCTGTTACATGAAATACAAAGTAAGGTAAGAAGGTAAGCTAAGGAAGATAAGTAAATTAAGGAAGAAAGAAGAAATGTTTAGATTAAAGGCAAAGCTATAGTTTCAAATGTTTGATTCCTACATTACTGTGTGTTTTGTAGTTCATAAGATGTGAACATGATTTTCAGTGCCTTTTTGCTTTGGAAAGCTACTGATCATTTGCATTGAAGCATTAAACACAGTTAATTTCATTATCTGAGAAGCTTTATCACCGAGAGGTGTTAGCTAACACTAAGAAGTGTTTTTTTGCTGGCAGTGTAGGGAAATCAAATTAAAGCTGGAGTGAGCAGGACACATGCAAACAATACAGAATATTCAGAGCACTCTTACCATGGATTAAGCTGGTAGCAAAGCTGCGAACGGGTCAGGGAAGTGAAATGGATATTTTAGAGATATTTTGCCTGTTATAGAAAAAATTCTGGCAAATGATACATGAAGTAGTTTATGACACTGTCATGGTAAGTCCTAGTTTGCAAGTGATGGCTGACTTCTCCACACCTGGGACTCCTCCTACTCACAGAAGCTCCAAGGCCTGACCAAACCTGTGTCTGACTTAGCAGGTCTTGCCTCAACCAAGGTGTTCACCCCTTTCTCAAACACACAGAGAGCACTGCTTACAAACCAGCATTGCCAGGGACTTAAATAAAACCCAGCCTGTGGAACAGATCCATTCCTGTTGGTTGACTTTGTAATTGGTAAATACCCATATCAGCATTTGATTCGACTTGGAGTGATGCTTAACAAGCAAGGAGGTATTTGATTGTGGCTTTCCACAATGCTAGCCCACACCCAACTAGCTCACCTGTACAGTCACTTTTTTAATCCCTAAATGGAAAGATATTAACAGGTTAGGTTTTAGTCTAAAAAAAACTAATTTCTTCATAATTCTACCTCTTTAAAGTGATAGTTAGAAGATTTAATTGCTACTCTGGAACAGTATCAACATTCTCAGAATTGCCCTGGAATATAACTACAGCCCTGCAGCAAAGCCTTAGCTCCAGCCCTTTTCTACTTCTGTTCATACAAGGAAATGTACTTCAACTGAATTCTCCTTGATACTTCTCTTGTGGTGAGAAGGTTTGAAATGGCTTACTGGATTCCAGTTGTGACAAAATGGGACAATTTGAACTTTCAGTCCTTCAAGAAGTCTTTAGCATTTCAGCGTCTCCTTTCATGTAAATGGACCTCAACTTCTGTGTGTGGTGGCACAGTTGATGTCACACCCAACTCAAGCTGACTTCCATTTTTCTCCTGGCTTTTCCCTGTAGGTCTGCTGACTACAGTCAAATTACCTACAATGTGAGGTGTCAGCTGCCATAAGTAGAATTGGAAGAAAATGGCTCTGGTTGTCTAAGGTACTCTGCAATATTTGTAATCTGTGGATAAGCAGCAATCAGCAGAACTTACAATAAGCGGTAAATGCTCTGAATGTCGTAATGAGCTCAGTTGTTGAAATCTGAATGCCATTTATGTTGCCCTTTGATAATAATTTGTGATTGCCACTCAAGAAGGCAATCATGTATCCAGTACAGCTAAAAATCAGATGCATAACCCAGGCTTTCCATTACAGTCTGAACTGCTGTAAAGTATACTAAAAAGATCTTTGGCTGCATTCATGTTTTGATGGCTTACATCCATGTCACGTATTAAAAGAGAAGGGAATCTTAAATAACAGAATTTATTTGGAGAAAACGTGTGTAGATTACAGGTATTCTTTGGAGAACTCTACAGATAATGTTCTAGCTCATAAAATACATGTTATGATGCTAACAACATCTGGTCTCTTTCATGCCCGCATTCGTATGTTTTGAAGATCTTGCTAATCCAGATCTGTCATACTAAGTACCTCATTTTGGGGATTGATTTTTTTTCTTCTGTTGTGGTTTTTTTTTCCTTCCTCCTTTCTTTTTTAGTTATTTGTTGCTGACTGCTGAGGTGTTATGGCTTGATTTTCAGACTGTAACACCTTTTGTTTCTTTTCTGCCTCCAGACAGAACAATTTTTTAATATTTTCTTATCTGCAAAATGTCTTGAAAGGATGTAATGCTATGAGACTCTTTTTGGCTGCTTTTTCTCCTTGTGTGTAAATGCCAATTTAATCACAAATGTCATATAAACCCATGTTTGATACTGATGGGCAGGTAAAAACATGCCATTGTTGGCAGAGAGGAGAGTACATGCTTTCTTCTTCAACATAAAGGAGAAAGATAGGAAGAAGAGACTGGATGTAGCTCATCCAGTACTTGTTCCAGTGTTGATGTGAATTATTCTGCTGAGTATTGGTAGGTAGCACACCCTGTGCATGACACACTAAGTTGATCACATGCCGCTCTATCTAGTGGTAATGATAACCAACTGGTAATTAATCTTAGCATTTGGGGGACTTTTGTAGACTTACGACAGAGCAAGTCCTCTAGAAAGGTATGCAGAACCAAATTACTGCTCTGGTTGCTCAACAGGTACAAAGGGAGGATGTGAGCCTAACGTTCACGCTGCAGAACAGCCCCAGTCCACCACAATAAATGGCTAAATAGTTTTTCCAGGCCTAAATGTAAGCCTTTCTCAAAGAGTGTGCAGACAGTTTGCTCAAGTGGCTCTTCTCCAGCAAGTTCATTCTCTGTTTTTGCATCATGCTGCACTAGGATCTTGGCTAGAGCTTTCCATCCACCCTTGGCTCCTTTTATCCTGCAAGGGTACCACCACATTGACAAAGAACCTTCTGAGCTGCAGAACTTGCACACTTCAATGCTGCAATACTGTGTATCCAATCTTAGAGCCATTGTATTAAATATACTCATAGGAACATAAAGACCACCATACAATTCATACCAACAAGGTACTTAGCACAGTAACCTGTGTCCAACAATAGCCATGATTCAACAGACCCAGGATCCCTGCAGTACCTTCCTAACTGTTAAGTACTTTTCACTTAAGGGATCTCTTCTTGGGTCTTGCTGCTTCTCTCCTCCCAACAGCTCTTCATCATCAGGTAGTGGAGTTTGGCCTCTGCAAAAATTCTTTTAGATTTTGGACTTCCTGCCATTAGTTATCCAAGAAGAAAACTTCCCAAGGTCTTCGAGAAAGATTGTCCAGATGATTGTCAGCCTTGCATTGTTTGAGAGTCTTCAGTACTACATTTAGTAGTACTTCAGTACCTGCTTAGGTATCTGGTGCTATCTAAGACTATGCTAAAAGCTACAGAATGAAGAGGTAGTGAACAAGAAGGGGGTGCAAAAGCAGCAGAAGAAAACTGTTGGCAAGGCTAAATCATCTCCATAGGAAACAACTTGTAGTGGGTGTGAGATTTTCCCATTAATAGTCTGTTGCTTCTCTGAGAGGTAAGTGTGGGCATCTGTCACTCCAGGGGTCAGAGGGAAACTCTTCAGTGCAGAAATTGGGAGTTCTTTCCATGCAATTACAGTAAGCATTTCCATGCTAGTCACTGGCAGGTCAGATGCTGTACATAGCCTTCTGTGCCTTGGTTCATCTTAAGGATATAAGGACGTATCAGTAGATGGATAAATTTCAGACGATGCTGAAATGCTCCCAAGGAGTGATAAAGGTGATTCTGACTTCATGAGTTTGATGGAGTTTATCTACTGGAAGGAGTACAGACAGATGAGCATTTCCTCTGTTCATAGCAGTACTGTGCTGTATTCAGCTGATCAGTCCCCCACACCCTGACATGTGTCAGAACAAATGTCAAAAATAAGATTTGGAGAGCCTGGAAGCAACATGAACTGGACTCCAGAGGAGTAACACATGTATACTGTTTGCATCTGAACAAAAAGACTGATCGCTCATTCAAATGATTTCAAAAAGCCTACTGCTGTCTTTGAAATAACACATTTACTTACCATATTTGCCAGTTGTTCATTCCTAGCATGACTGGGTTTAGATTTTTTTATCACAAATCTTTGCATAAAAAGCAGCCACTACACCACATATACAGCAAAAAGGAACTGTGTGTGAAAAGAGGACACCAATCTTAGAGACAGGAATTTCCTCCCAGACCACAGGGCTGCTGCATGGAGTAAACCTTATTTCATACCTCCTGGATTTTGGAAGCAGCCTTATTAAAAAATCTATATTCAGTAAGGGTGTATAAAGTGTGCATCAAATCAGATAATCATAAGCCACCTACATCAGAGCAGCTTTTCAGCATGCTGTGGTGGCTCTTATATATGTTGTATATATTATCTAAACATTAAGACATTGCTCAACAAGTGAGGTAAATGTAGAAAATACAACTTGGGTAATAAATATGACCATTTGATAATGAACTTTGTGGACTTTTCATCCAGGTTATTGCAGCAAACCTCAAAGGAGACTGAATAAAGTAATTCCATCTGATACTGAAAGAGAAGTATGCTCCAGTAAGGAACTATTGAAAGTGAGTTTGTAATTGTGTTTGCCCAGAGGTCTGAAAGGTGCAAGATTTATAGGAAGAGATACTGAGTATCTTTTATTAGACCAGCTGATTACATCTGGAAAAAATGAATGAGCTTTGGGTCGCAGTGTCTCCTCATCAGACAAAACAGTGGCAAACTTCAAGCCAAGTGCTGACTGAGACAAATTTGATAGGAAAAAGATAGCTAGCTCTTGTAATTGAAAGAACCTGTTAACGGTGGAAGAGGTGATGAGTTGTGTCTCTAATTAGTAAATGTGGAATAGAAAGGTGTTGTTAGGAGCTAAATAATGAAGTTTGTAGTATTATAAAACTCATATTACTGTTGATTCTGTGATTAGTTTATTTTTTTTAATCCATCTGTAATTCCTAGGCTTCTGAAGGTGTTTCATTGGCCTCCTTTAAGGGTAAGATCTGAGAGGGCAGACAGAAAGGTAGTAACTTTGTGAAAACGTTCTCCAGCTGGTGTGTGGGAGTTTCTTTTTCCCTCTGGTTCTGCCTAGCTGTTTGTTTTCACCTCTGTGCTTTCCAGGGAGGTGAGGTAGAAAAGCTAGACAAGAAAATGTACTGAGATGAAGACTTTGGAAATCTACAGGTAGCAAACCAGGGCCTGTCTGCCTCTGAGATGAGGCAGTAAATGCCTGCAGAGAACAGGAGGAGCAATACCTGCCATACAAATTGTCAGTAAAATGAATACTGATACTCAGATTTGTGGCTTAAAATCTGGGTCTTATTGAAATAGTTTTGGGTGTCTGGGGTCAAGTAAATAAGTCTGATGAGTTGTCTTCTTTCATTAATCAATGATAATCGGATTTCCAAATAATTTGTTTCTTTACAGAAAAAAACCCCACAACTTTGAAACAATTTCTAAGAATGAAGAATCCAAGTATGAGAGAAATAGCCTCTGGCCCACTTGGTAGGGCACATCCTTGGGATGTGAAATATTGAAGGGGATAGAGCAGGAACTCAAATATTTGTCTTTCATATGCCAGATATACATACCTTTTATGTACTCAACAGTAGTTACTAACTTAATCTATTCTTTGGGAGAAAACATGCTGTGAAGACTCAGGATTACAGGTAGCATTCATCCCACAAGAAAAAATCAGTAAAGGAATAAAAAAATTTTTTTTTTTTTTTTAATAAAAGCAATGAATTTACTTTTTTTCTTCAATACTAGCATGGTAGAGAATAATACTAGAGGGACTTGCCAGCCATGGTGCTCCCAGGAAGGAGATTGGTAGCACAGCAGTAGTGTGTTAATGAGATGCCTCTCCAGTGGTGTGTCTTGGTTTCTGACAGTCCAGACAGGCCTCAAGGAAGCTATTAGAAGACTAATGCTTATTAGAAAATAAAGTCTTATTTATTATTTGGTAGTGTGTTTCAGAGATTTTTTTTTTTTTTTAGTAGTTTACATTTCTGTCTGCTGAGCCCGTGTGTATTTGCAAAAACCCACATTTGGAACTTTTTGTCTTGTTCCTGTTCATAGTCTAGTGTCCAGCCCCACAAGTGTCTGTTTTCACTTTGCCGCCAGCTTTGACACATCAGTTGCATTTGGAATTGATTATTCTGGGCTCAGTTTTGGATCAGTCTTGCAAGCCACCAACTGTAGGGCTGCTGCACAGCTGCTCTTATCAGCCTCCAAGTACCTTAATGTAACTTGGTAGAACTTGTAGGGGTTTTCTTTTACAAAAAATGCCTTACTTCTTTCATCACAGTATACAATGCATTACTGATAAGTAAGAATTGGTTTACAATGCACTGCCCAAAACTGTCAAGCATAATAAAAACCTACTAAGTAACTTGACATATCAAGTTGCAGAATACTTCAGAAGTCAAGTTCACATGGTTCTATAAACTTTTTTGATTTTACTGTAGTAGAAATTGATACGCAGAATGGAAGCAGCTGTTATACTCAGCCTAGGATAAATATTAACAACTAATGTGTTGGTTAGTCACACATACATGGACTGCTATGGGCCAGTTTAATTTTCAGTGTGAATATTATTCATTGAAACTTTTAATCCAGATAGTTTGAATACAGTAACTGACATAGTGTTAAATATATACCTTTGGGGATTTTAAAATTTACGTATTTTCAAGTGTAGTGCATGAAAGTCTTTGCCCTCAGTGAAAAAGACCGAATATTCAGCTCCAAGGGAGCCAACCAGGAAGCAGAGCTTTCGGAAGCTTTGCTGAGACTCTCTCACCTATGATACAAGACAAGAGAGGCATTGTGGTCTTTAAAGTCAGATCATTTATTTAGATTTTTCCTAAGCCCTTACCTACAAGGTTCCAGAATTGTCCATTAATTTTCAGTTAATTTAAGTTATTTATTTAGCAGTCTAAGAGAGGAAAGGTTTGAAAACATCTAAAGGACCTTTAGGAAATCAAAAATATTTATTTTTCTCTGAGAGCAATTTCCAGCCACTTTAATCTGCTGTAGATGTTTGTTACGTGTCTTATAGTCACACAGAGAAAATGACCAAGTCAGGGAATTTGCAGCTTGATTCCCAATATGGCAAGGGACACTACCTTAAAACTTGATCTCCTGAACCTATTTCAGATACAACTAGTAAAAAACAGAAAAAAAAACCCAACTAAACCAAAACAAAAAAACACCAAACCAAAAATCTTTCTCAGTCTTTATCAATGATTTTGCCTTCAGCATTTAATTTTTCCTTTGGAAACCTTTCTCCTTCCATACTAGAATTTAAATTGATTTGTCTCTACACAGAGTAGCCCTTTTTTACTTTTTTTTTTTTTTTTTTTTTAAGTTTAATACAGCAGTCATGTGGAATTCTCTTTTAATTTTTTTGATGCAGTTGTCCTGGAGGCAGGAGTTATGAGTTGTCAACTCCTCAGTCTGAATCAACAGGTGAATAATACTGAAATACATTAGGAAGAGCTAAGTGTGTTTTCACTGTTGGTATGTCAAGCTGATGTGTGACTTTTCTCTCCAAAGTGATCAGCTGTACGGATTCCCTTAGGCAGGTCGGTGATCTGAAAGTCAAGGCTTCTGTCTTGTGACAGCCTGGGAAATATCCCTCTAAAAGTATCTCTATATCATAGAGACCCTAAATGTTTTGCTTGCTTTTCCATTTTTCTCTTCATTCCAGTCTGGATTTGAATATAAGGGGAACACTGGAATGGTCTAATTGACATTAATTATTAAAATGTCACTATGTGTCCTGTGTATGGAAACTTTTTCACTTGTGACTCTCTCTCTAAAAGGGTGAATTGCATTTTGGTACTGAGTTATAAGATACACAGCTTATCTTTGTGAATCTTCATCATCCTAGAAATCCATGGAAATCATTAAAATCTTCAAATTTTTGTGTAAGGTCTGTATGCTATAAACTATTTAGTAATGAAAGCATCTAAGGACTGCAATATATAAACTGGAAATTCTACTGGACTTTAAGATCTTTTGATTAAAAATACATATCAGGATGAAATATTAATAAATCTGTAGAGAGCTGGGTACACTCTATATGTCCTGGTGTTCAGATGGTCTGAGTATCCAGAGAACCTCTTGGATTCAGTTTGTGTGGTAAATGCTCATCACATCTGAAACTTAAGCCCTGTCCTCATCTGCTCAGAGGAGCGCAGTTTCCTTTCTCCACTCAGGGTGCCTACACCCACATGGTGCACACGGCTGTGTGTGGCCCCATTACATTCTGTCCCCTTCCTTCTGGCTGTGGCACTACTGTCTTGGATATCCCCACAAAAGCCACAGCCCGTAGTGAGATACAGAAGTTACAGATCTTCCTTTGAGTACTATATTCAGTGCTTACTTGCAGCAAGTTCCAGTCCTTTATGTGACAGGAGTCATGCAAGACTACAGCTTGGACTGATCCCTACTATTCTAACTTCAGGTCCATATGCTGACAGAGTTGGTTCTTTCCAAGAAGACTTTGTCAGCCTCTAGTAGAGTCATACATAGTGAGTATTTAATACAGTGTTGCCAAGGCATTAAATAAATAGACAAGAACTATAATAGCAAAGTATTTATGCAAGAGGATGGGAGAGTTGAGGTTTTATGTTGTGTATTTACATGAAATAATAAGCTAACCTTATTCCCTGGATGTTCTTTTCATTATTGATTTCTTGATTTTTCCCTCAAATGTTCTCATTACTTGATTCTGCTTATTTTATTGTCATTCTGGTGGCAAAGGAACACCTAACAGTGCTATTGAGTGTACTGACCTGGGTGGTCCCTCATGCTGAGAACCTGTTGTTGAGTTTCAGTTTGATTTTTGTTTTACACTAGCCCAAATTATGGTAGGAAGACAAAAAGTAGTGGAAAACAACCCCCCTGTGCCGGAAAGCTCACAGATGGAACAAAAAAAAACTTGTGAGCCTGCTGTAGTTATTTGGTAGTAATGAAGCTTGGCAGAGGAGGAGAAGGGGATGAGGGGAGAAAGGTAAAGTAGTAGGGTGCTGTAGATCCAGATATTTTGGTCCATGTTACATATATCTATGTCTATAACATGTATTTTTTGCTAGTTTTCCTCCTCAAACTGTTTGTATCTATACCCACTGTTGAATGAATTGTATTTTAAACTAGGAAGATGTGATTTTCTATGATGGCCGTTAATAACACAGAGTAACTCCCCCTTTTTCTCCTCCAAGATGTTTCATTGGCATTAGACAATCACATTGCCTGCAGGGACTGTGGATCTTCTGTCCTTCATTCATTAAGTCCTTTTCTTCCTGGCTTGTGTATTCATGGCTGTACTGGTTCAGCCTGGCCTGTTTAACACATTTCAGATTTTATTTATGTTGTATTAGAGCAGTATACGCATGAGATAATAAAGCTAAGTTTACATCCACTCCTCCATGTCCTCTGGTCACCATCTTTGCTCTCCCTCTACACAACCAGCCTCTGATTTTGTTTTATAATTTCTTTTCTTCTTCTCTCTCCAAACAGTTCCTCACAGAAAGTGCTAATGTGAAACATAACTGAGAAATGTCCAGAGCTGTCATGATTTGAAAGATTGCAGATATCTGTGTGCCTGTTCACTGCTGGGATTCCTGACTGGACTCCAAAGGCTGTGGGATGTAACAAAGGTAAAGAGACCTATTTCTGATGCAGCTCACAGACCAAACAACCGAGCCTTCTCTTTCCCCCTTTCGTAGTGTGCAACCACCTGCTCAGTGATTAGATAACATTCTGCTCACCAAAGACAGAGGGAGTAGGTAGTCTTTAGGTTAAAGCAGTGAGGTGGGATGCAGGCATGTTGGATTAAATTCTTTCTCCCCAGACTCTGAAAATTCCATATTGTATCAAGTGAGGTCACAATTGGTAGATGTTAGTGTAGTTAAAAATAATGACACTTAAATGCCATTTTCCCAGTTCTACCTTGGGCAGTATGGTAGAGTTAATTCCAGCCTGGAACAATGTTCTGTTATTTATCATGATCAGAGATGCAGGCATTGCTGTGAAGGAGCAGAGGTGATACCCTGGTTGATTTGGGAATAGCCCAGTAGTTGCTTTCCAAGATGAATACGGATTTGAGCCTCAGGATGGAAGAACATGGGGGGCGATGATAAAAACTTAAAAAAGAGTTCCAAGGTGGTAAACTGTAAGTCAGTTCAAATTTCATTCAATGAAGAATCCTAAACTCAACAAGTTAGCACATCTTGCAAAAGATTCATAAGAGCACACAATCCTTCCTTATAGATTATATTTCTACTGTATTTTAGCTTTGCATACTAGAGCATTACTTGTTTTATTGGGGAGGGGTGCAGTGGTCTGTCTTAAATTTTTTTTGTTGGTAATTTAGTCTTACAGAAAATCTTACTTCAGAGGCAGCTGATTTAGCAGGAAGCCGTTAGGTTTAAAGGGAAGTGTCAAGAATTACATAGTCTGAGGACTGGCCAGTATTGCAGTGTGGAAGTAAAAGCCCAGAAAATGCTGACCACCACCTCTCTTTTCCCTTTTGTTTGTGTGGAAAACTAAGTTAGAATTCCCCTTATCTGTCTGAAGTGGAGGCAAATTAATTTGCTTTTTCTCCTGAGTAGCACATTGGCTATGCTATATATGTTTACAATACATATTGCACTTGTCCAAAAACAGAAAAAATAACTGTTTCATTTCTGTTTGATCTTGAGCACAGGAGTTCTGTTTGTAACAGTACTGGCTTAGTGATCTTATTTGCTATTGACATTAAGCAAAACTAAATCTAAATAATGAGTAGCCATAAAAATAATGCATAAAATGTATGAAAACTGCTTCAGTTGTGAAGTCCTTAATCCAATCCGAATTTGCATGCAGTTCTTTGCATTTACAGTAATATCTTTGCTCACATAGTCTGGGTAAGTAGCTATCTATGGTCATCATTTATCTGTTAAGCACAAATAGTACTTTCATCTGAGAAGCAATGAGATGAAGCCTTTGGCTGAAAAAGTAGACTAAGATTAGAGAACCTACAAAGAAATGCAAAAATAGTGTCAGTAAGGAAGAGTGAAAGAATTTTAACACAGACAATAGCCTTGTAAGAGGACTTCCAAGACTGAGATAAATACTCAGCTGTAGTACTGGCAGGAGGTGACGTTGTGCACAATCTTACACAGCTTGGATGCATGTTTTTGTCTACATAGAAATACATCATGAGTTTCGGAAGGGCAGACTCCAGAGCTAAATAATGGAGACTCTTTTTTGATAATCTGTGATTCTGAGAAGCAAGAGCCAGGGCTTAGTCCTGTCCTTTAGGATACACAGAATTCTGAACTTGGTACCGTGGCATCCTGAAGGGCCTCTCTCCCATCGAAAACTTGTTTTTGTTTTTGCGAATTTTTAAAATACCCCAAGTTAACTGAATTCTAATGAATGACAAAAATCTTGTCTCATGAAAAGTTTGCTAACTAATTAGTTGCATACATTTAAATGATCGCTCAGTTTTTCTTCTGACAAAAAATAATAGAGCCTTTTTTTTTTCCTTTGGCTGAAAGCAATGCATTTGCTTCTATTCTCAGAGAACATTCGATTCTCTTGCTTGATACTCTGCAAGTGTTAGACTGATAGGATGCTCGTTTGCATCATGATAGGTGTCTTTGGAGCTCCTTGCAAAGCTCTGATACTGGGAACTAAAATGTTGTAAAAATACAGAAATACAACCTTTTTTTTACTTCTGGCCATTTTATTTAATCATCAGAACTTGAAAGAGCAAATGTAGATATTTACTGACATGCTTTGAAATTATGGCCTTGAATTCAATCTTAATGCCTGTTTTAGCAGGTTTTGGCTGGCTGAATCCTGCTCAGCACCTTACACAGGTCCTCTTTTAGAGGTGCATTGCTGTGCCCCTTAGCAACGCACACAGGCCTGCAGGCATGTACAGGCAAAAGGTCATGCTTTTTGTATGCTATAAGACAATTTGGTCTGGAAAGTTCAGCAATATAGATGAAATTTGCTTATAGAAAATTAGAGGCTAAATAAACAAGTTATCCTGAAAATTAAAAATACAGAAATACCTGCATTCACACTCATGGTCTTTTTTGGGGCGTTGTTTCCCATGATGGCTGATAGATAATGATGCAGAGGATGACAAGAGTCCCCACTGACTAGTTGCATGGTGCATACCATGGGAGAACAGCTTTTCCGTATGTTTGCTTTCAGCTCTAGTGCTGAGTACAGGACTAAGGAAGCTTGTTTAACTGTGGATATTCTTTCATTTCTCAAATATTTTAGCTCCCCGTGATAGCTATTTTTGTCATGTGTTCTTTGAAAAGTCTTTCAAGCTGTTATGACAGTTTTAATAGTGTGTTGTTGTTAAATGTAGCCCTGTTGTTCAGAATTCAGTCCAGAGACACAAATTTATCAGAGAACTTGAGGCTGCTGTGGGTATAGAACTTTTCTTCTCCTGAAGAGAAATGAAAAAAAGAAGATTATATTTCATAGTAAAACACATATTTTCTTACTCGTCTTTCTTTCTTGTTTGTCATTCTCAGCTTTATCCTAGTATTCAAAAATCACAGAGCCTGTATAAGGGTGGTTATTTCTATGCATATATATATATATATATGTTCTTGGTATTATACTGTGGTAGCACAGTAATGTATGCTAGCATCACTACTTGTAGAATACAACATTCGTGGCTTGAATTGTAGGCTAGGGAAAAGAAATTAAAACTACTCATACATTTTGAATTATTGTGTGGGAAAATGAAATGAGGTTACTTGTTGCTAGAGTGCTGCCCGAAAAATCAGTGAGATAATTAAAATTGTTACCTTTTTTGTGGAGCTTGAGCAATATTTAAATTCTTCTGTAGACTTACGTGCACTGCTAGTTCCTTTTGCTTTAGAAAGTAAGCTGAACACTTCAGTGAGATGGAGTTTAGTGAGGCATATCTCTTGTTAAGAGTTTGGCATTTCTAGTTCTAGTCCTGGAAGAGGAATGAAACATGTATATACAAATACATGTTAAAAAAAGCTAACAAAAACCTAAATCTTTTGAGAAAAGGCTGCTGTGACACGTGGGAGACACATTTGCTAGTAGCATTTAAATGAAATGGACACTTTCCAGCTCATGGGAAGCTAAGGGAGGGCTACAAATTAAGTTGGTAAGGTGGTGGGAGGAGAAAGGCAGCTCCTCAAGGACAAATTTATACCTGAGAGTGCAGGGGAATCTCCAAGGAGAGAAGCTGAGGAAGCATAGCTTGCATCTTGCTGCAGCCTGAAGAACAGATACAGTCAACAGAAACAGAGAAAGAGTCTTAGATCAGAGTGCCGGAACTGGGGTATGTGCTCTTGGTTTGGCCAATAAAATTAGGAAGGATGCATTGCCTTAACAAGAATCTGGCATGAAAGGTCTTCCTGTGTTTCCGTCAAGCCTTCTAGTGGAAGAATATGAGTTCTCAAAGGATGAAGTAGTTCAGTATCAATGAAGGCATGACTGGCTATTTATGGTTTGTTTGGTTAGATGTGGCAGACTGCCTTGTCTGTGTCCTGTCTGTTCATGAGGGAGAATGTGGAGCTGGACCTAGTTTTTGGTAGTTGGCTATGTATGCTGAGCAGAGGATGGTCCTGTAAGTGCCTAGTTAACTTACCCCAATTTCTTTTGCATCTCTGGCAACCACTGTTGCCCAGTGGAAACCAGTTATACAAGAAAGATTTCTAAGTTGCTCAGCAAGGTCATGTAACAGTGAAATCCTTCAAATACAAAGGCACTGATATACAGCCCCAAAAGTGAGGAAAGGAAAATTAGTACCGATTGACTTGTACTTCATAAACAGAAATTTCACATAGAGCTTCTTCCAGTTTTTAAACAATTTCTGTTCTCGTCACCTACACATTCAGCAGAACGTTGTCTCTAACTGAAGGAACTTCTCACACATGAAAAAACAGTATTTGAGAAGGCGAAAAGATAGGCGCTGTTCTGGGTGAGGAGATAGGAGATGGTATTTCAGCATAATAGGAATCACACAAAAAATCCTCTGGAGTAGAACTGCTCCTCCTCACATGAGTGAGAGGAAGATTTCATTTGGAGCATTGCCTGGTTGTTGCAGATCCATTGATTCCTGTCTTAGGGATACTTGGTTTGTTAGGTTTTGGTTTGTTTCCTTAATTTCTCAGTGACATAGTTTTCAACTCAAGTTTTCTTTAAACCTGGCAAATGCAACCAGTATTTTCAAGTGATCCTGCATCTTAGAGTTTGCTTCTTTGCAAAACAAAACTTTGATGATAAAATGTCATGCTTTGCTTTTTGTGCTTGTCATAGCAGCTGTGCCTTCTCTGTTCATCCTGGTGACTAATGGCAGAGTTTAAAACTCATGCTAGTACAATTCTCTGTAGATTATGGTCATATATCATAATTCTATCTAGCAAAAGCTGTTCTTTGATAAAAAGGAATGTAGTATCATTTGTATTTACAGTCTTGTTCAAAGGAGTGATGTGAGGTTAATTGGAAGGTTAATTAGGAGAGGTTTAATCTAAAGGCAACAAGTGTAATCTCCACTCTCAGATTCATGAGAGAGCTCTTTTCACTCAGCTCTTCCAATAAAAGCAACATTCCTTAGAGATAAAGATCTCTGACACAGCAGGCAATTCCATTTATTTCAAGGTAGTATAAGTTCACAGGAATACTCACCTGGAAATACAGCAAAGGGACTGTAGCTGCTCTGCTTGTGCTGTGCCAGCCGCACTAATTCTTCCATATTATCATGGAAAATCAAAATCTTGAAAGGAAACATAGGAGTCAAGTTAGGCTTTCTGACAAAACATCTGTAGGCGAGTGTGACTTATTTCGCCTTTTTGGCAACCACAACAGAATTCCCAAGGTCAGTAACAATGTCACTGCATGGTACTCTACATTTTTTTTAATCAATAAGCATGAGAAAGATGAATTGCTTTTAAGATTAATAGCCAATCAGCACTGTAAGCGTAACGGTCAAAGCCGGGAAAAATTACATGCCCTTCTACTGAGTCGACCTTCATACAGCCCAGCCTTGCCCTGAGCACCTATGGATATTTCTGCCATCAGGGATTAGATAGTGTAATGGTTCCTTTTAGGCCAGAGCAATAAATAATGTTCTAAATAGACAGTGAAAATGTAGGGCCTCCTGTAGCTGAGTAGCTACTGCTGTGCTCTCTTCTGCAGGGCTGACAGTCTTGAAGCAGTGGGATAGAAGTGAGTCCAGGAAGCCGTTTCCTGAACTTGCTTCTGGTCCTGTTACTTCATCAAGGCAGAATTAACCAGGTGCCTTTCTTCCACTCATCATTTTGCTACCTGTCTCTGCCTGTTCTTCCCATTTCACTATTTTTCCTTCCCTGTTTTTTGTGAGCTCTTATGTACAGCAACAGTGAGGAAAGGAAAGAAGAGGAGGGGCAAGCAAGTTCCAGAAGTGGCTAAAAGGAGTGAGAAGAAACCATCAATGGCACAGATGGAAGAGACAGAGAAAAGGGCACAGCATGTGGGATGTAAATCAGAGAGCAGGCAGCCGATCCATGTGTTTGGCCACACCACTGTTTCCAGGATGTTATGGCTTAATATTCCAAGCTTTGGGGTCACCCGCCAGGAGTTTCAGGCTAAGTAGTTGCAGCTAGTGATGTTTCACATGTCATTTATGATCTTAATTCCCATCTTGGTTTGTTTGTTTGTTGAATTACATAATTGTAGAAGTAAAAAAAAAAAAAAAAAAGGCACACTTTAGATTCTAAATCACAAAAGTCTAAATGATGTACTGCATAAGAAATGAGTAGACATCTAAATGCTGAGAAGGGTAAAGCCTGTGAGGCAGGAGGAGCAGAGAGATGTCATTTTAGTTCAAGCACATGACTGTGCTGCAGATGCCTAAAACCAGGCAGCAGGGTAAGAAGATGAAAAGATGGTACTGAGGGCTCTCAAGTCTTCAACGAGATTCCCTAAGAGTACACTTAAAGACAAATGGAGCAATCCAGGAAGTCAGCTGATGTAGGCAATGAGAAGAGGCTGGTTTTGAAGTGTACCTTATATCTTCCACAATAGTGTATTATCTTTCAGTCTTTTATGTTTCAGAAAAAAATTCTGAAAGTATCTCACCATGGACACACTGTTTTACAGGCAAGAGCTTCCATTGCATTCTGGAAAATTTCCTTTATCTGCCATCATATGTACAATATTAAGATTACTTGGAATGTCCTTGCCATATGATATGCTTCAGGATTCAAGAATCACACTTGCCACCTCTGCTCTGTATTTAAGTATTTCCTTCCCATCATCACAATCTTCATTTTTGCCGTTACTTATGTCAGCATTAAGGTTTTTCACACTTCCCCTTTTTGTGTTTGTATTATCAGCTGTGTATATAGCTTTAATTTATATCTGTTCTTAAAAATTCAAGAAGATATGATTTTTTAGAAGCTTGTTTCTCATTGAGGCTAGAAATGAGGACGTTGTATCTAGTATAGGTGCATGACAGCTCTTGGTAGGTGATAATCTCTACTGATGTTTGCTCTGAAAAAACATAGTAAGCCTGTGGCCTGTCAGCATGGAGTACCATGGGAAGTGTCAAGTGTATGGGCAAAATGTTAGAAGATGTCACCCTTCATTACAGCACTAAGGCTGCCATTTGTCTTGTCTAGTTAATCAGCAGTTCACTTGTGAGGGGTGTCCTTCCTCCTCCTCCAGGTAATACTGAAAACCCTTGAAAATCCATAAGCAGGACTTTGTCAGGCAAGTTCTTTCTCTTTAGCCTCTTTTGTATTTCAGTCCAGCTCAAGTGTTTAGGCGAGCTCATGACTGTCAGAGGCCCTAACCCCCTCACACCTTCTCCCCTGCTTACAAACAGCTGATCATTTCAGTGTTGTCTACCATTGCTCCCTCCTGCTAAGACCTTTGCCTCTTCTGCAGGGCTTGCTGTGAAAAGGCACATGCAACAGCCCAGTTATAGCATATAATGGTAAGGAATATCCCATACCTTTCCACGCTGAAGACAGAAGCACAGTCCACTTTCTGCCAAGAGGTGAAACCAGTGCCTTCATCTTTCTCCACACTCTGCTTGCCTGAGACACTGCCCTGGGGGAGATAAGCAGTCCACTACAGGTGTTGAATGGTGAATGCCACGCTCCTGCAATGTCATAAGTGCCATTTGGACTCCTTGGCAGAAATGAAAGAGTACTTCAGGGCAGAAGCAACAGCTCCACAGGTTCTGGAGTAGCAGCCGTCTCAGTTTCACATCAGATGTGTACAGTCCTGTAGCCTTTCTCAGATATGTCTGAAAACAGGAGCCTAGACAATTTGAAAAAAACAGCCTAAAATCTCATTCGGAATGTTTAGGTACAAGAGCATGGTCTTTCCAGCTCCCAGGTAAGACTGTGTTCATCTCAGCATGCCACTTGTTTCCCCTTCCCCTGGAGTCTAGATTCTGACCACCCTAGTAGCCCAGCACTAGCACGGCTCCAGCAGTCAGAGCTTGCCATCAGTGTCAAATGCAGATGTGGCCCAGCCCTTCCATCTGTGAATAATCTACCATTCTGGCTAGGTTTGGTGATCTACTAACTTGTTTAATCCCCACTCCTGCTTAGAGGAGTTGCCTTCACAGTACATCAATGAGTGGCATTTTGATGATGGACAAAGACAACTTTTCTGGATTAAGCAGAAGTTTCTCCCCACACACTTCCTTTCACAACTGCTTAGACACTGCAAAGACAGCTGCTTAATCAGCCCAAGGTTTCCTCCATGTGGTAATCGGCCAGGAACCTCTGGCCCTTTATTTGTAACTCTTTGTCCTTTTCTGGGTTCTCCTTTCCCTTATTTTTCCCAGGCCCAAATGTTTCCCATGTAGCAGAGGTCTTCCCTCTTTTCCTCTTAACCTGTCTGTCGTGGTTTAACCGCAGCCAGTAACTAAGCACCACGCAGTCGCTCACTCACTCCCCCACCACCCAGTGGGATGGGGGGAGAAAATCGGGAAAAGAAGTAAAACTCATAGGTTGAGATAAGAACGGTTTAATAGAACAGAAAAGAAGAAACTAATAATGATAATGATAACACTAATAAAATGACAACAGCAATAATAAAAGGATTGGAATGTACAAATGATGTGCAGTGCAATTGCTCACCCCCCGCCAATCGACACCCAGTTAGTCCCTGAGCGGCGATTCCCCCCACCCCCACTCCCCCCAGTTTATACACTAGATGTGATGTCGCATGGTATGGAATACCCCATTGGCCAGTTTGGGTCAGCTGCCCTGGCTCTGTCCTTTCCCAACTTCTTGTGCCCCTCCAGCTGGGCATGAGAAGCTGAAAAATCCTTGACTATAGTCTAAACACTACTGAGCAACAACTGAAGACATCAGTGTTATCAACATTCTTTGCATAGTGAACTCAAAACATAGCACTGTACCAGCTACTAGGAAGACAATTAACTCTATCCCAGCTGAAACCAGTCATATCAATAAATAGGGCAGTGAACTGCACAACAGTCTCAGAGGGAACAATCAGTCGACTCAAATTTTTGATGCTTTGCCAAAATGTATGAACAGGCAGTTCACTGCTATGCCAAGTGCCAGCCAGGCTGCCAGTTGCTGAGGTTATCGTAGCCATGTTCACACATGCTGTGGCACTGTAAAGACCCCACACGGGACTTCTCCTGGGGCTTAGGAAAAGGAAAAAAAACACCTTGATCATTAGAAACAAAAAGTCTGAGCATGAGGAGAATTGTTTCCAGCAGGAAGGGGGCCACAACAAACAGTAGTTGTGAATGCTGCATTCAGGCACTGCCATCAGCAACAAGAGTGTAGCAAGGATTGAATGTACAGATGTGTATCTTGGAGCATCAGTGCTATAGCAGGAAAATAACAGGGAGCAGAGCATGACCTCAGGGGGAAAGAGGGCCATGGAGAGGTGAGGCAGAGTGTACTGGGCAGCCAGAGCAGGTAGAAGCCCTGTCCCAGAGGTTGATGGTGGCCTCCTAGTAAACAAGCTGTGTGTTATGACTTTGCTATGTGATACGACACTTAACATTTTTGCTATTAACTTAGTTCCAATACTTGAAGTCTTGGAGCAGTACTTTAAGATTGTTTTTGTTTTGAAGGTGGGAGTTTTGAGAAGCACGTGATTCTGAATATCCATGTCTCTCTGTCTCCTCTCTTCTCTCAACCAAGGCATCATAGCGTATTGAAATTCCTAACTGACTTTTTTTCTTGTACATTTAACTTCAGGCATATGTTTTGTATATGAGTAATAGTGAAAAATGACCCCACACTCAGTAATCATTCTGGTAACTCTGATAACAATGAAACAACAAATTTCAAGGATCATCGGCCTCTCCAAACGTTCATTTTGTTAACAGACATAACAGCAAAGTAATCATCATTAGAATAGTAATTTTGTTTCAGCAACCCTTAAACTCCTGCTGTGCCACTGTATTGCCAGTCTCTGTGCTGAGTTGATGGAAGGAGAGGGTGATTCTATTAACTAAGTTTCAGAATAATTGAAGAAGGTCTTTTAAGGTACAAACTTTGCCTTGATATAGGAATTTCAAAGGTGAATGGAAGCTTCAAAGAAGGCACTGGGAATGCAAGAATAGCACGATTGAGTTTGTAGTGGTGGGTAGCTCCTGACTTCAAATTATTTCCTGTAAAGATACTGGTTCCTTCTTTTCACACCAAAAATATGTCAAAACAAGAAACTTAATTTATTCAGTTCTCTTGGATGCCATATGTAGCTGTCTTTTTCATGATTTAATGTATAAACATGAGAATGCATCTTTGCCATTAAATTATATTAGCAAATACTGTATTTTTTAAGTACTCCTCTGAAAATTTACTGCATCTTTGGAAACCAGAACTACAGAGACTGTGTTAAAACAGTATAGACACTAATGTGAAATGCCCTTGGTCTTGTGCAATTTCTAGATTGAGCTGTGAAAAGTTGCCTTGTAAAGGCAGAAAACTATGAAAATTGAAAAAGAAACGAAATAAAAAAAACACCTCTTACATTGCTATGGATTCTAGGAGCTTGGATATTTGGCAGATTTCTTGTCCTGCAAGCACTTTTCCTTCGCACCTCTTTTGATGTAGAGATTCATGCAGTTGTAGAAAAGCAGTACCCCAAAACAAGAGGTTTTCTAAGTCACCTCCATGCCAGAGCTACTCAGCCTATGTCATTCCTGAGAGAATGATAGAAATCTCACAGTCTCCCCAGCATATCTATTCTAGTACTTTGCTATCTTTGTGGTTAAAAATATTTTTCCAGGATCTAACTGGAGACTTTCTTTCTGTCTTTGATGTTAGCCTGTTCTTGTTCTGTGCTCCTGGATGTTGGAGAAAAGATGCTTCTTTGCAGTTTGGTACGTACACGGTTAGCATTCCCCCTGATTTTTAGTTCTTTAGAGTAAGCAACTTGAGTTCTTTTAGCCTTTCCACGTAGGTCACGATGTCTAGATTTTTGATCGTGTTCATTGGTTAGTTTGGATTTTGCTCAGTTGGTTCACATTTTTTGGACATGCAGAGCGTAAAGTAAAACACAACATACTAGCTGTGTATTGATCAATCCTTACTACAGTGGATGGATTAGCTAACAGGTAGTGTAAGGTGTATTCCTTTGAATATATCTTCCTTTTTTGTGAAGGAATGAAACTGTTGACTCCTGTTCAATTCAGTGTTAAGACCAGTGACAGGTTCTTTTCTGCAGAAGTGCCTCCTTGCCAGTTGCTCCTTGGTGCATATTTCTTCAGATGATTATTCTTTTTCAGGTGTAGAATTCTGCAGTGCTTTTTTAACCTACTTTTCAGACTGTTTCTCAAGATTTTGCATTCTAATCCCATTTCTTATTGTAGTGAAATCTGCTGGTCTTTCCAGTTATTAAAACTACGTAGTTTTCACTATGACATGAATCATTGATAACTGACTGTAGGTATGGCTATTCCACTGGTGTTGCCCTCACCCTGTAATTGATTCATCCAGCTAATGTTTGTCAGACTTGTTGGGAAGAATGTCATTGGAAATGTTTTTCTTAATTTTGATCTGCTGAATCTAATGCAACCCAAATACACCTAAACTCAAGACAAGTTATTGGTATGACTTGTATGCGCCTGGCCATTTGTATCATATGTATGTTGGAAACAGAGACTGTAACAAGGACTCTAACATAAAGATTCTAGTCTCTGCTACAGAAAAGTGTTTAACATCTGCATTTTAATAAAGTAGCTGTAGAAATCTTTTACTTTATTAAATATCAACTGCCTGGCCACACATGAATATTGGGTACATCCAACTTTTTCCCTCTAATTTGTACAGCTGGATTGAAAAATATTAGCATACAATAATATTTTTAGTATTCTACACAAAGCTTTTCCACCATTAGTATTGATTTCAGATTTTTTACTTGTCTAAGGAATGGTAAGATTAATGAATAAACTTTGCTCTTTTGTATTACAGTTCAGTCTAATTAGATGATGGGATTAATGAAAGTCAAGCAGCCACTGACCAGTGCGATGGTGTTTCTTTGATAAGGGTGTTAAAAAGAAACCACAGATTTTCCTGCATGTTCAGGAAGAGAAAGGATAGTATGTAGCAATGTGTTTTGCTGAGGACAAGAAGAAAATGGTGGTGACTGTGGAAAGAATAGTAGGGATGTGATGAATGTGAAAGGAGTATGATTGAAGGAAGAGGCAGTTGGACACATGCCACTGTAAAGCATCTAACTTTTTCTTCAAGAAACCACGGGTGAGACCGGAAGTTTTTAGAAGCTCAGTAGCAGTCATGAAAGTTGTTCAGTCAAGAGAATAATGATGCTTTTAGTGATCAGGAGTACAAGATGCTTTTCCACATACTTCAAATACTGCAAAACTCTCAAATTCTTAAGCATAATAAAATGCTTTTCCTAAAAGCAAAAGGAGACAACAGTATCAGAAATAAAGCATACTAAGTATTTTCCTGTGGAAAGGCAGACTTTTTTCCCCTTTTAGGATGTTTCCTTTTCTGAATGTAAGCCTATATGCAGTACTCTGCATACTAGCCCACAGTTCATCTTTTTTCTCTTGTGCTCTTCTTGTTTTAATAGATGCCAAAAGGGTTTAATTGTACCTTCAAACAGACTGTTTACTTATTAGTCTTTGTTTTTCATACAGTTTCTTTTGGTACATTTGAGGCCTGATCCAAATTCCCCTCTGGGCAGCCTCAGGGACCTTTGTTCTTCCATATGTAGGCAGCAGTTTGCTGGCCAGTGTGTTGGGCCAGCATGCTGTGTTGCTGGTGGGGTGGACATTGAGTGGGATGGCTGTTCCTGCGCTCTGCGGCTGGGTATGTGCTGCGCTACACTGGCAGTGATCACGGAAGAGCTACTACTCCCTGGGCCCTGTTCTTCTTCCACTGTTCCTTCACCCTTCCTCCACTGCCCTTACCTCAGCAAATCCAGCCCTGGACTTGTGTCAAGGTAGAGTAATTTAAAATTATTGCTTTTCTAGTTTTACAGTTAAAAAATAAATTATATCTAAGTTGGAGAACTTGAACTAATTTTAAAAGCTCCTTCAGATTGTCCTTAGTAGTTTAAGTAACTTGGTAGGTATTACCTGATGTTTTCTTTTTGAGGAAGAGTCATTGTTATCAGAAGCCAGCCCCAGGCCAATGTCAGACAGATGAAAGCTGAATCAGTGCCTCATAGCACTCCCAAGTGTCTGCAGCAGCTGTGTCGTAAAGTAAATGGACTTGTGATAGTTAATGGCAAAACACTGAGCTATGGAGATGTTACAACAGCAATGTCTGTCAGACCTCTTCTCTAGCCATTACAATTCACTTCACAGAGCAACAATAATGGCAAATTTCTTACGATTTGCCTGCAGAAGAGTTGATGTGGCAGGGAATTTAATAGCATCTTTTGTCAAATAGGTATATTTTAAAAGATTTTTGTGCATTGGTTAGGGAAACCTGCAAGAATGAATCTACAGAATGTGTTTAGATAATGTGTCATTATGATCACTTGGTCCCTACTGTTAAATCTCAGTGGATATTGCCATTTATACACAATGAACTTTGTTTTTGCATCCAGAACTTCATTGGCATAGTAGGGCTTCAGATCACTGCTGTGAAACTGGCTGAAACAGATATCCAAAATAGAAAGTACCAATATTTTAATGTTGAAATTCTCCTTTGAAACAGCAGGAGAGCACAATTAATGCCAATCAAAAGTTTTATGGAAAAAAATATTGTCTCACAAATTTGGGGTAAGCTTTCAAGTGATTACAAGTTTAGATGATAAAAGTAATGGCACTGACACAGCATATTTAGACTGTTACAAAGTGTATGACTGAATGATGCATGACATCCCTCTAAGAGATCTGTTCTTAATGCTGTATACTATTTGTATTAATCTTTTTGAATAAAGCATGATGGTGTTGCTAATAAATACGCAGATGACAAAAGTTGGTCAAATTTCAGATAAGTTTATGCAGCCAGATCTAGTTCATATAGTTAGATCTAGGTGATAATATATCCATATACCTTGGCAGTTAGATTTCTTTGGGGATATCACGTCCAGTTCTTGTACCTAAGGGTGATGGCTGAATAGGAGAAAAATTTCAAGGCTGAACTATGCCATACAGTAAAAAAGAAGGAACTATGCCTTTGTAGTTTAACTTTAAAATAACAAGTCACAAGCTGTGTCAAGTGACTGGTAATATGAAGGAAACAATGGTAGCTGCTCCCCTACTTCAGCGGGGAAAAAAAAAACAAACCCAAAACAGCAAGCCTTTCTGTCTAGAAATTGAAGTCCTGAAACAAGTGCAATATTTTAGTGGTGAGGAAAATTAAATACTGTGTTTAATTTTAAATTAATTTATCTAGGGGTAGATTCTCCAGGGATGCTGCTGATCTTTCAGATGCAGGATAGCTGATCCTGGGTGGAAAAATGAGTTAGATGGTTCTAGCAAAGTCACTCCTAACCCCACAACTCTGTGATGCCACAGATTCTCCAACACTAAAGTGTTGCTGATGGCTTTTTTTAATGGCAAATGCACCTAATTTGATATCCTATATTTCAGATCTGAGCACTTTCAATGCAATGATCAATAAATCAAACTTTCAACGGAGCATTTCAAACACATTTATGATGTGCAGAAAATGCCCAAAACTTTTCTTGCAGATTTTGTATCGACTGTCTTTCATTGGACATCTTGTGCTATCGGCAGGATTTTCAAATGACAATAGCATATTTTTGTCCCAGAGCTGTATGTCAGCAGTGGGCAAGTCATAACAGTTCGAAGAGATTTGAGACAAGCTACTAAATTAATTGAAAAATGGATACTTTCTAGCTGTGAATTCTTATTACCTGTGGATCTGACTTCTCTGTATTTCTTGTAATTAAAAATCTGAAGCATAATTCTGAATTCCTAAAGAAAACATTAATAAAGCCTATTAAGCTGAACTACCATTTCTCAAGAGAAGTTGAAGGTGGCCTTTAGTTGATTTTTCCAATTTAATAGTTTTGTGTCCTTTCCAGGAGATTTGCTGCTTTTAAGCTAGGGTTTGTTTTCTCGTTTGTGTCTCACTGTGTAGGAGGGGTTAATACCACAGCTGAACTTTGGGCTTCCAAGCATGACCAAGTAGTTAGCATCGAAAATAGCCCAGTGTGAGCAGGTAGCTTTGAAGACTCTTTGTATGGTTCTACCAACGTCTCACAAACCAGATTCAGTTGTTTTCAAATATGTGCAAATATGCTGTGGTGAAATGTGAAGTCTTAACAGGTTTTATCTGTCTGTCCTGTAGCTTTCTACCCTGCAACTAACAAAACCACCATAGATTCATACTATCTTTGTTTCCAGCCATTTCACTGTTTCAACTCTTAAGTGCTATGGGTTAGACACTTTCTGTGTGTTTGTAAGGTACCTGATGCAGCTAGATTGTATCTCAGTTAAAGCCTCTGGATGCTAAAACAGAGCAGGTAACAGAATCACCAAGCAGAAATAAGTTGAAACTGTTTCTTTTGATACAGATTGTGATGCTTATGGCTTTTGACAGTAATGTTTTATTTGCCATAGGTGTGACAGCATGATGTCTCTGAACCTTTTTTTCTGCAGCAGAGTTGGAATGGAGAAGAACTAGGATTTTCCTATCCCACCTGCTGCTTCTAAATTGCTATACATACTCCAGATTTCAAAATTTAGCTTTTTTCTCTTGTTCTTCTGTAATTATGTTCTATGGCTGGAATGTAGCTTTCTTAAATTATTTTGGCTTCTGATAAGATTTGCCTTAGTCTGACTCACGTCTTCTCCAGCAAGTCCTCCATGACAGCTTTGCTGTTCAAAATACCACCTTGCTTTTACTTTGTCCTTGGCAACATCTAGCCCAGTGACAATAATCCTCAAGGAAAGATATGAAGGGAGCTGAAGGAGGCTTTTGTGAAAACACGTGTCTGCTGACTCAGGTGAAGTGGCTGTGAAGGAGGAATTGGCTTCCTTGTCTGCACACGGATTGTGTCCTTTGCTCCTGTTTTGCTGGCAACCACAAAGTAAGCAGTTGGGACTCATGCTTAGAATGCCTCATCTTTTTGCCTGGATAATATATTTCTTTTGCCATGAACAAGTGCCAGTTCATAAATGTATGAGAAAAAAACATATTTCTACAGCTATATTTCATACACCAGTAATTGTGTTTCACTCATAAAAATAAATCAATCATCATTTTCTTTCTCTTTTCTGTTCTTATGGGATCAAGAAATTGAGTGCTCACTTAGAGGGATGAAAGGGCTCTCAGCATCCCTGAAACTAAAATCTCAGGTATATCAAAACACTCCCTTGACTATTCAAAGTCAACTCCCTCGACAGAATTCAAAGGATACCTTGTCAGCCTTGCTGTTTCACTCTCTGGGGAACACAGAGTAAAGGTGAAGATGGAGTATGGCTAGAAGCAACTAAAGGGCAGGCAAGCCAGAAGAAGAGACGAAAAGGAAGATCCTAGTTCGGTCTGGCCACTTCGGTCAATCCTTCCTACAAAGAGCAGGAGTCCTTGGAAGGGAAGGGGTGATGATCAGGGAAGAACGAGAGTTGAATGAAGTCGTTTCAGGAGGGAAGAGAGGAGGAAATGAACATTGCAGGAAAGGAGGAGCAGTGTGGAGGATCCTAAGGAAAGAACTGCATACTAGGAATACGAGAAAATGTTATGTTAAGAACAGAAAGTATAATAATCAAGTAATAGACTCAGTAGCGTATGAAAGCAATAGGGAATGAGAAGAAAAGGATGCTTCTGTTTGTGTATGAAATAGGACACAGAAAAATAGAAGAGCACAGCAAAGAACAAAACAAAGGAACAAGCTGAGAGAGATCTCAAATCACCCACAGCTTTTGTGTTGGTGAATTCAAGTAGAAGTGAAGTGATTGTTGTGTGTTTTTAAACAGATGTGTGCTGTGGAGGAAAGAAAGCCATTCTCAGTGATTCTATTACATTAATGTTGTTGTCTGCTCTTGCCTGACATTTTTATGAGAGTGCATCAGCTGCTCCTCTAGACTAAAGAGCCAATTCTCAAGGCTCTATTCCACATCTTAGACCTATATTTTGGTCCCCATATGCTCACCTTCCCTTTGATAAACTAAGTGAATGAATAGTACACAGCAGTATTTTCTATCTGAAGACCTTATTAATTGAATGGAGAAAGTTTAGGGCAGTAAAACTATTTGCAAATACAGGATAAATTTAGTGAAAAGTTCAGATGAAAAAGAAGTGATAGGATGAGGCATAAGGGTGGGGATTTTTTTAAAACTTCATTTGCATTTTGAGGTTGACTTAACATTAGAAAAGGGACAAAGCAAACACAAAAAAACTGAAGAATCTAAAGGTAGACTGGGTTTAAGCTAGTATTATGAGCCCAGCTGAGCAAAATTTCTTTTAATTTTTGGATTGGCTGTCATCTAAAAATAAATACAGAAACCCTGTGCTCTTGCCACACTTCTCTCAAGCTGTTTTCAAAGCTATGGCTTCTCCAGATAGAATCCTCCATTTTGGAAGTCGGGCATCCTTTTTTTGATCTTTGTTTGACTTAATATTTGCCTATAATATAAAGCATGCTGTTTCCTTGTCCTCAGCTTACCAAGCTATCCAGGACACTCTCTACCAGTGATTCATCCACTGATATTAGCTGTTCCACCACTGTTTGTGTCAACCTCAAAGTTTGTCACTAATTATTTTGGTTTTCATCCCTCCAAGTTACTGATAATAACACAGAGACAACATCCAACCTATGTAAAGTCTCATGGTGATTCCTGTTGATGATAATGGCCTGATGGTCATCAAAACCATCTGCTTGACGTGGGTGATGATAATTTATTTTCTAATGAGTCCCAGTCACTCGCTCTGAAAGAAGTGTTCTCACTGCATGTTGTTGCCTGTTTGGGGTGGGACTCTGCATTGTGTTGCACTAGAGATCTTTAAAATGCTGTGTGAACGTTCTTTATGTATATTCTTCATTACTCCAGAAAAAAATAAACCACATATGTCTAGAGATTGGAGGGCCTTTGTTTTTTGTGATTTCTTGTCTCCATGCAATTAAATAAACGTCACAGATAGCTGCTTGCCATTTACTCTCTCAGCACTTGCATAATAGTGAAAAATATTAAATGTGAAGCTTCTTTTCCCCTTTCCTTTTCTCTTTGTCTTTTTTCTCCTCCAGTTTGTACATACTGTGTTCTTATAACGTGGATCCTTAATTTGTCGCTGCAATGAAGAACATGGAAATAACACGTAGTTTATGAAAACTGTTCACAGGGTTTGTTCCCGTTTCCTGACAGGTTGTTTTGAATTATAATGATAATGAATAATACTCCAGATTAATGATGTAGGGGGAAGCTCTGTTACTACTGAAGCCAAGGGAAGTTATTTCATTGACCTTTCAGTGCCAGGATTTCACTCTAAGAATTAAATTGAAACTGAATATGGATGTAGAGACCTGGGCAATGGCTTTTAGGATTATTTCAATCAAAATCCTGTGTGCCTAAAATCTCTCCTCAGTGCTAATAGCTAGGGCAAACAATGTGCTTTGTGCCAGCAGTAGTTTTCAGAGTATTGTCTCTAGTTTTCAGTGCTTCATGCTCTAGGATCTGTGTTGTTATGTGTCCTATCATTTATTAAAAAACTGTATATCCCACAGAAGTGTTCTTGATGTGTCTGCACATCCAAGTTAGCAAATGCTTAAGTTTTTCAGCTCTCAGTATGCCACCAAAGGTATTTGTCTTATGAGTTGAGATGTTTGAAGTAGAAGTTGCTGATGTGCTACTTAAAATATATTTAAACTTTTACAAAGAAGATTATATAAAAGATACTGCTGGAGATTAGAAGAAATTCTTTCTGAAGTAATTTTGAGCCAGTAATTGATGGTGAGCTTGCTTCAATAGCTGTCTTTTTGTGGTTTAGAGTTGAAAAGGATATTGTGTTATTTCTTCAGCAGCTGCTGCAAGTAACTAAATAGTTTGTTTAAATATTTTGTGTAGTTAAGCAAATAATTTTTGAACCGATAGCTTCCATTAACAAACTTATTAGAATATCAAACATACATCTTATTTCCAGGCATTCCAACTGTTAAAAATATGCATAACAAATTTTCAATATATCAGTTTTATTTTATTATAGATGAAGCTTCTTTAAATAAGTATGGTAAGCCTGGAAGATTTGGTGCTGAGCTAGTAATCTGTCCTTAAGAAAGGTGTTATTTATTTGTGCTAATGCCAAGAGAAAAATGAGAAGGTTCCCTTCTCTTTTTCCTTTGTTACATTTTATAATTTCTGTTTTATTGCAGCTGTGCACTTCACAGTTGTGGTACTCCCAACACATCCCAAGTCACATTTTAGTCTGCAGAGATTAAAATGAAGTCACAGCTTTGAGTAGCATCCTGTTGTAGCCCTGCTGGCTAGTCAGGCATAGGGGGCCCTGAGTGGCATGACCAGAAGCCACAGCTTACATGAAGACATCACGCACGATTGTGCTGTTGTGGTGCATTGACGCCAGGTTCCCACCAAGCTGGTCTATCACTCCCTGCCTCAGCTGGACAGGGGAGAGGAAATACAACAAAGGGCTCGTGGGTCGAGATAGGGGAGAGATGACTCACCAATTACCATCATGGGCAAAACAGACTCGACTTGGGGAAAATTAATTTGATTTATTACCAATCAAATCAGAGTAGGAAAATGAGAAATAAAATCTTAACACACATTCCCCCCACCCCTCCCTTCTTCCCAGGCACAGCTTCACTCCTGAATTTTCTACCTCCTCCCCCCCAGCGGCACAGGAGGATGGGGAGTGGGGATTGCAGTCAGCTCACCACATGTTGTCTCTGTTGCTCCTTCCTCCTCAGGGAGAGGACTCCTCACACTCTTCATCTGCTCCAGCATGGGGTCCCTCCCATGGGAGACAGTGCTCCACGAACTTCTCCAATGTGAGTCCTTCCCACAGGCTGCAGTCCTTCAGGCACAGACTGCTCCAGTGTGGGTCACAAGTCCTGCCAGCAAACCTGCTCCAGCATGGGCTCCTCTCTACACAGGGTCACAGCCTCCTTCAGGCATCCCCCTGCTCCAGCGTGGGATCCTCCCCAGGCTGCAGGTGGATATCTGCTCCACCGTGGACCTCCATGGGCTGCAGGGGGACAGCCTGCTTCACCATGGTCTTCACCACGGGCTGCAGGGGAATCTCTGCTCTGGTGCCTGGAGCATCTCCTCCCCCTCCTTCTTCACTGGCCTTGGTGTCTGCAGAATTGTTGCGCTCTCGTATTTTTACTCCTCTCTTCAGCTGCAGTTTTTGTTGTGCAGCAACCTTTTCCCATTCTTAAATATGTTATCACAGAGGCACTACCACTATCGCTGATGGGCTCAGCCTTGGCCAGCGGCAGGTCCGTCTTGGAGCCAGCTGGTGTTGGTTCTATCGGATATAGGGGAAGCTTCCAGCAGCTTCTCACAGAAACTACCCCTGCAGCCACCCCTGCTACCAAAACCTTGCCACACAAACCCAATACAACTGTGGTGCTGTCATGTAACAGATTGATGAACCAACTCAAACAGCAGATCACATTGTAGTCACTTTGCTGTGTTGGCCCTGCTTTTTGTGGTTACCTTAAATGGCAAAATTACTTTCTGGCTCTTAGCAAGTTATTGCAAATTTAATTTAGGATTATTTAGCGGGTTCAAAAATTAATGTCTTCATGTTTGAAGTCCAGCCACTGGATTTTTTCATAACACTGAAACATCAAGAAGAGTGCCCACTTAGTGAAATGCATTATAAAGCAACATCCAGACTAGTCTAAAAAGTGAAAAAGAACTCTACGCAATCCCCTGAAAAACAAAGGTCTAAGGAAGATTTCCTTCCAAGTTTAATATGGATACTCTGTAAAGGTGATTTACTGAAGTATATTCTGCTTATCATGAGATACACAAAAATGTCATGGCTTAGCATGAGGGCGGAAGGGAGAGGAGACATTCATTTTCTGGACCTTTGTCGTAGACTGTAGAGATGAGGTATCTTAGTCCTAGCATTGGCAGGTTGAAGAAATTTGGGAAGAAGAAAGAGTGAGGTAGGATGCTCAATACGTTAAAATACAGTATAAGGAAAACATACTGACTTTATTAGCAAATAAATCAAATACAGATGTGGAAGTCAAGTTTCTAAATCTGCTCATTAAATATTTACAATTTACACTCTCAAAATTGGAAAATATGTTGACATCTCAATTTATCTTTTTGAACAAAGTGTCATACCTGGCATGGTATAAAATTGATAACAAAGGATATACTGGTCAGAAAAGTCAATTATGCTGCTTGAATTAGTGAAAATGACACTTACTGAAAAAATGTAATGTGTCTTTAAGGTCTCTCTCTGTTTATCTTTATACTTTGACCATTTTCTTTATATAGGATGACAACAATTGCATGTGCTAGGATACAAAACACTTCCTGAATCTGACTTCTTGAAAAGTTCTTCATTAGCATCTTCTGCTTTTACTCTGGTGGGGCAAAGGATAAATATGGTGAATGTTAGCGATGAAAGCATGAAGTCTGGTGTTGTTTCCTTCTGCATACAGAAGTGAACTGCAGGAGGCTGCAGTGGTCTCGGCTTGTTAGTCATTTTTTGAATTAGAAAATGATTTTTTTTTTTCAATAGAAAAAGACAAATGTTAAGATAATTAAATGCACCTTAAGATCACATTAATAAATTGATTTATATTTGAGAAGAGAAAAAAAGGAATTATTTAGACTGTCTGTTTTTCTTCTTTTTAAAATCAGTATCCTTTGAAACACATGTTTACACTAACCAGATCTCTTCTTCAGCCAGGATCACTGTATCTGCCATGGGACTTCCTTTCCAAATGTTATGGAAAAGAAAAAATAGTCAATGTGGAAAAAAATGTAGTCACTATCAGGTGAGATTTTGGTCTTAGGTGAAAGTTGAGGGAATTGTGGTTTTGAAGAGGTGGAAATGTATAGAAAATGTGTTGGTAGTGTTTGTAAGGGAAGTGGGAGATAGGTGTCCAGGAACTGATAAATTCTCCAAATAATCCTTTAACCACTTCATCTTGAGCCGTTCTTTTTCTGCCACAGAGGTGAGCCCCAAAGAGGTCCCTTGCAGGTCTTTTCACGTGAGATGCATTGTAGGCAGAACACTCTCAGCTCAGGGAATCCCCCGCAAACCCCACAGAGGTGCCTCCTCCAGCACAGCCACCAAGCAATGTCCTCCTTCCACGAGCAGCCACCAGCAACGTCCCCTTCCACACATCTCCTCAGGTTCTCCACGTGTGCCCATGGCAGCTCCCACCATCTCTTACCTCAGCAACAGCACCGCAAGCTCCTCTGATTGGCCAGAGCACAGAGGTGCCCTTCCCTGATTGGCTGGAGTGCTGCAGGCGGGTGCCATCTGGCACCCAGCCAGCTGCAACCGGTTGCGACAGGCTCAAGGCGGATCACAGTTGCCTCCCTCACAGCTCACAGTGTCTTTGAAGTCTCTTCATTTATGGAGAGGACAAGATTTACTTTGAAATATGCTCTTCCCTCTTCAGTCTCCCTCAGCAGGGGACCCCCTTGCCGTGGAGAAGCAGGCAGATGTCTCCTTGCAGAAACAGCTGTGGAAATCGGGCAGCATGCGTGGGCCACAGCTGTCTGGTACGTCAAAAGGCAGCTCTTGAGCCTTCTTACTCCTCTCTTACCTGAGGTTGGAAGGGGGCTTTCTTCTTATTACATGGATTATATGGAAAGTGCATTTCTTCCAGCAGAATGTTGTTTCTAATCAGATCAGTTCTGTATTAACAGTTTCTAAATCGCATTTCTTTTATTTAGTGGGCTAGAGCCACAAAGTTTATGTCAACTGGCTTGAAACGTAAGGAGCTATCAAAATACTTTGCCCTTTGAAAGTCTGTGACGTTATATTTGTTACAGGTTTTATAAATCACTGAGTTCAGGAATGAGACAAATCTGATATTCAGTCCATTTTCATATGCCATTTGGCTCTTTCTGCCATAGTGTCACGTTTGTATTGATTTTAGTATTGACTGACTGAAAAACAGGACAATCTGAGTTGCATCATCCTCAGACAGGTGATGTGATGTGATGATAATAGAGAAAGATACTCTTTAAGAACAAAAATATTTACAGGGAAAATGTCTGCTGTGAAATATAGTATCTTTTTGGATGCTTACCTGTGCATATATGCATTAATTAATTGGTGATTTGGTGATTTGACTATGCAAATAAGTGAGAAAAAGCAGATAATTAAAAATAACTGCCTGTCGTCCTTTAACCGCAGCCAGCAACTAAGCACCACGCAGCCGCTCACTCACTCCCCCACCACCCAGTGGGACAGGGGGAGAAAATCGGGAAAAGAAGTAAAACTCATGGGTTGAGATAAGTACGGTTTAATAGAACAGAAAAGAAGAAACTAATAATGATAACAGTAATAAAATGACAACAGCAATAATAAAAGGATTGGAATGTACAAATGATGTGCAGTGCAATTGCTCACTGCTCGCTGATCGACACCCAGTTAGTCCCCAAGTGGCGATTCCCCCGACCCCCACTCCCCCCAGTTTATACACTAGATGTGACGTCCCATGGTATGGAATACCCCGTTGGCCAGTTTGGGTCAGGTGCCCTGGCTGTGTCCTGTCCCAACTTCTTGTGCCCTTTCAGCCCTCTTGTTGGCTGGCCATGAGAAGCTGAAAAATCCTTGACTTTAGACTAAACAGAGCTTAGCAACAACTGAAAACATCAGTGTTATCAACATTCTTCTCATACCTAACTCAAAACATAGCACTGTACCAGCTGCTAGGAAGACAATTAACTCTATCCCAGCTGAAACCAGGACACTGCCTCAGCAGGAAAAAGTCACAGGCCCAGCTGAAAAGAACTTAATCTGTGAACAGGGGGTCAGCTGGGCATTTTAAAAAGAAAGGACTGCAAAGAGGCAAGCAATAGTACAAGAAGAGAGAGGTGAGTAACTGGAACTCTGTCTTTCAGAAAGCAAGAAGAGGGATGAGGGTCCTGTGGCGAAGGTTGTGTGGTTGGGGTTTTTTCCCTTTCCATTCTGATTTGCTGTAGTTAGGGCCTTTCATTAGGACATACAGCTCTTGCTATTGCAAATATCTGGGTAGAAAGAAACTGAAGTACTTTAGATTTCTGAAACTAAAGTTTGAGAGTCTTGTTTGTCAAGCTATGGAGGATAAGAGAGCATAAAATAAAAATGAAACCAACAGTTGCAGTGAACTGCAGGAAGGTAGGAAAAAAAATAAAGCCTGCAGTGGAGGTTATTTAAACCTTTTGTAACAGAAAATTGACTGCAGTCAAGATGTATATAGGCACGATCATTGTTAACAAAAAGGAAAAATGTCCCTGAAAGAGATTTCGAAGGGGAGGGTGAGAATGGCAGTATTTTGTAGAATTGACTTTAGAAATGTGTCATTTAAGTGCTGAGAACAGGAGATCTCAAGTAGAAGGGGGTGAACTTTTTGGATGGTTGGTCAATTTGTGATGAAAATGCTCTGGTTAGACATGGTACCCAGCTATACACTGAAGCCTAGATTTTAGATATTAAAAATACTAGATCATGAAGCTGTATAACTAAATACAACTCTTTTCAGAACAACATTAAGAGCATGTTGTGGATGTGATTCATTGGGATGAGCTGAATAGTTTAGCTCCTATGCTGAGTTTGACTAGTACGAGGTGCAGCAGCAAAGACAGGGAGCTCCCAGAAGGTGCATGAATAATGATCTGAATCACTAATTTACCCTATGTCAGGCCTAGATATGGAAGCATGCCTATGAAAAAAACATAGTGAGCATGTTCCAGAAGGTGTTAGTGAGGGGTTAGCTAATTTTCTAATAAACAGGCAGGCTTGAGAGCAAGGAGCCAAGCAGCAATATCTCTTGATGTCAGATTCTTTGGTTGTCCCAAAGAGGGAAGAAGGGTGGAGGGCACCCTTGATTAACAGAGTAGACGAAACTCCCTCCAGGTCCTTAATGTAGCTCTGTTCCTTAACCCTGGGGCAATGAGCAGGTGGGGAGAGCGGGCAATGGGATGTGGGCAGTGAGCATGCATGCATTTTGTGGAGAAGGGGCGAACAAGGGAATACTCACTGCCTTTTGCCAAATGGTTACAATTGCCAAAAGGAAACAATGACCTCTCACATAGGGGTTATCATAGGTAGTAACAGATGAGTCATATTAATAAAGCTGTGGCTTCGGCAAGATGTAAAGTGTAAAGATTCATTAGCTATCTTCCTGATTCTGGCACATACTTCGTTAACTTGTTCAGCCCCAGTAATAGAGACTTTACCTGTCCTCCCACACACATGCGGGATTTTTTGCTTCCCTGAGCACTGTCACGTGCTGACCCAAAGCCCTGCTCTGGAGAGACAGTTTGTGTGTCACCTCTGAGAGGGACATCCTCAGTCACTGACAGCTCTTAGTCATGTTGCTCTAATGCAGTAATAACCACGTAACTTTGTTTAACTTCTGCAGTCTTGAAAAGGTCTCAGCCTGGGATCTCAAAAAACTTTATGGTGGCTTTGTATCTGCACAGAAATTACCACTTAGAAGAAAAATACTAATCCATTGGGCAGTGAACAGCATGCAAAAAGAATGAAGTAAGCTCGCATCTCCTTGTTTTTTAGGCTTAGACTTAATAAACTTATATACTGTAATAGCACTGGGATTCCATGACATTTTAACTGTTAGTAATTCTAATAGGCATTGGGAAAAAAAAAAAAAGTTCTAATGTTTAGATGAGTGAAAATGCATATTTTCTTCATTACCTTGTGAACTGCTTTCATGAAATCTGTACCTCTTTGCATGTTACTGCTTGGGCTCACTTACATTCACGAAAAATATTTTCATCGTGATTTTAAATGGGATTTTGCCAGTTCTTGGAAACACAAATAGATCTCAAGCCAGGAGTCCATATTTCTTCCTTATAGGAGTTGATCACCCCTGCAGCGCCACCTCTCTTTAATCCCAGGAAACAGAGAAAGTAGCATAAATAAGTGCTTTAGAGATGCAAAATGATTATGCCTTCTGGAGAGATTAATTCACTTTTCGGCATGGGGGCACTGTGTGTTGGCTCTGCTAACAAGGGCGAGAAATGTTTGGAATGGAGACTCCTTGGCTTTGAAGCTGTGCCAAGACAAAGAAGAGAATTTAAAATTCACAGATACACATAAAACAGTGAGAAAATGGTTCTGTAACCCAGTGGCTAGGCACCTGCCAGGGAAAGGAGAGAGCTGCATTGGTTAGGTCACTGTTCCCTGCACTTCCCCTGCTTGAGGCAAAGGTTGCTGTATGTAAAATAGAAATGGGTTGCCAGCATTTACATATAAGCACCCTTCTTATACCCAGTATGTTCCTTTATAGTTAGTGCTGGTTTTAGCAGTGTTGAGAGTTGATTCTGATCTGCTTCGGTTGTTTCTGAATATGAGGTAATGCTAGCTAGATGTGAACTGAGCTTGTTGTCTTGATCATGTTCGAGTTACAACCTGAAACTCTTTCTCTCCCATTGTACGAAGGAATATTTTGCTCTATGTCTGTGACAAAGGGGGAGATGGTGGAGGGGGAAGTGTTTTTTGCTTTCTGTTATTTGTAAAATACTAATTAGTTGGACCTTTGCCTTCAAATGTAACAGGTGACAAGGGCATCTGTACTGCCTGGCAGGATTAACTCCTGCAGTTAGCTTCCATACCAGCGAGCACTTTGTGCGCTGGAAAGGGCACTGTGACAGCCCCAGTCCCTGCCTCAGAAGAGCTATGCCCCTTCCATGCCCACCTCAAGTACATCCTGGTAAAAACAGTGCAAATCACAAATATTTGAGAGTTTTTTTGTCATACTTCATTTTTCCTGAGCAGTAACTTAAAATCCTTGAAAGTTATCATAAGCCTGGCTGATTTACAAGTAGATTTTTTTCATAAGGCTGTAAATTCTGGTGTTGTTTATTGGAGTACCCAAGCCAGGTCTAGAGGAATTACAACCAGAGGAGTCTAACAAGACATGTTTTTTTCCTTACTGGCTTTCTCAAGAGAATGAATGACATTTTCCATTTTTCTTCCATCTTTGTCACAAGAATGGATTGGATATTCCTTTTTCAGTAGATTTTCTTTTTCTTGGTGTGTATTTTTATAGGCTCTTTCAGTTCTCACTGGACATTCCCTTGCTTCCCCCACGGCTGGTGAGGTTGTAAATGGGGAGGCTGGTGCATTGCTGAAAGGGTGAGTCCTTCAAAATGTAGAATATTGAAAAGGTCAAAACAATTCCATACGGCACTGTGGTTCAGTGCATACTGCGGGTATTAACATTCAGATACCTTCCACTACAGCAAAAATTGAAACAAGGGACAGAAAACAATCCCTTCTCATGACAAGTATTACAAGTGGGATGGAGACAGGAAATAAACACTTAACCTGTTCCTATAACTATTTTCACATTTTAATAATTTTGTGCTTGTCTTAAATAGCAAAGTCGTATTTACGATTAGTTTCTAAGTTTTATTTTGCTACTTAATATCTGAATTCTACTTTCAGAGTCTGTGATCAAAAATCAAACTGTAAATTGAGGTTTGGGGTTTTTTTTAATTTTCTGACTGAACCAGAAAAATAAAACCAAAAATTTATATTCCTAACCACCACCCAGCCATTGTTTTTCTTCTCTCACCCTTTCACCCAAAGAAGAACATGAAGAATTGTTTTGGTGGGGTTACTTTTGATTGGTTAAGCCTTCAAAAATTAACTAAACTTCAATTTCAAAATTTCTAACTGAAACTAGTTTTTGAGACAAGATGCTTGAAATTGAAAAGCTAAGATGTTTTGCTTATTTCAGATTTTTTTCAAGAATTGTTTTCCAAATGTAAAGTATTCACAGATACTTTTGATCTACCTGAAACTGCTTTTTTTGGTGCTTGAGAGGCTTGTTCTGGGCTATAGCCTCCCTGGAGCCTGGGCTATAAGGCATGATATTAACAAAGCTTAGTCAGGTACATTGCTGTGCTGATGTTGTGCACGTACATCAGCTGTATATTGTGTCCAGGTAGCCACGGGAGCATGAAGTATGAACTGCTTAGAGCAGGATGGGAAAAAAACCTCAGTGACATGTTCAGTCTCACTAAAACAATTTCTTGTGCTCCAGCTTATCCTAGTCATGGTTTCCTGTATGTCTGTAACAGTCACTTTTGTGGTTGATTCAGTACTTTATTAAAAAAAAAAAGAACTATTTTACCATGTCTGACTTTGTCAATGCAAGTTTAATTAAAACCTTTGACGAAGTGGATTCTTGTTCAGCCAAGTAACCCTTTTCCATTCATTGGAGCTACTCAAATAAATACAAAGTGGGATTAAATTCTCAAGGATTTTATGTTACAGTATTGACTGCTGAATGTTTTTTCTTCAGCCAAGTGTTTATTTTGCAGTTCCAGCTGGGTCTATTTGGGACAATAGTCAGCGTTGTTTGAGGCACCTAACTTAGCCACTTTTAGCATCCTCCAAGCAAAGAGAGAAAGGCAGCATCTTGTATGCAGTGTGCTCCGACCTGCCAAGTTAGGTGACACAATCATGATGTTTAGAGCTGCACTTGTGGCACAGATTGCATTCAGAGAAATTACAGGGAGGTGTCGGAAGAGTCATGGATGCTGGCAGTCTTGCACAGGAACCTGATGCACAGAGCTCCAGTACACACGGACTGAGCAGTGGCCTTCAAGTAGTTGTTGTTGCAGCAGCCTGATGGCTGGTTCTGCATGAGAGTTAGTGCACAGATACTTGGTACTCTTATTATCCCTCACTCTGCATTAATGGTATGACTGAATTCACAGCGTCTGTGGTGAGGTGGCGGGGGCCCAACCAGAAAGGTTTTCTATCAAGCTTTCTTAGCAACTGAAGTGTTAATTTTCACCTGAGTGTTTTGCAGAGCTGTTATTAGGTGCATTATGGCTAATTTGCAGCTATCTCTTATGCTTATTTTGAAGCTCTAAGAGACTGGGCTTTATATTAGTGTTTGTAATTGACAGCTGGTGAAGTTGGAGAGCAGAATGAGTTGCTGTTTAGGATAAATAGGAAGCATTATTTATAAATAGGAAGGAAGAAAATTGACAGCTAGAGCAGCATGAAGAAACCCAAGATGGGCACCTTTAATAAACTAGCATTAGACTAACCCATTCCAACAGAATAAAATAAAGCAGGAAACAACTTGTCAGGAGGTGCTGCTTTTCTGTGGAAGCAGCAGGTTTTGAAATTCAAAGACAGGAGATCCTGCACCTCCTCCTATACCTGAACTGTTAAAATGCAACCAGGTTAGGCCTTAAATCCCTGGATTTAGGCATGCTACACTGCAAATATGCCAGTCAAAGGCTTTCTAAACATGCTTCCACCACATTCTGTGTAGCAGGACTTTGCAGAGAGCAGGGAGTCCTGGTGTTCGTTGCTTGTGCCTTGAGAAGGAATGGCTGAGTGCCATAACTCTGCTGTCATGGGATGATGAGAGAGCGCTTGAACATGCTTTTGTCACTCCACACCAGGCTAAGCAGTCCCAATCCTGCTCCTGAACACACATTTTAGACACCCCATATGCCAGATCTGGTGCTTCTCTAACCTTGTGCCTACCCCACCTAGTGCACTAAGCCTGCAGATGGCCGAACTGGCCCTACTTACGGCTCTTAACTCCTACCATCTTCTGGGAAAATCCCAGCCTGAGGGAGAGGAGGCTTCCTTTCACCTTGTGTAAATGTAAGTAGAGACTGTTTTCACACAGCCAGTCAGAGAGCTAAAGAGAAATGACTTTAACTGGGAAAATGGACAATTTGAATGGATTTTTGCTTCTGCCCACAAAACAAAATACTGACTGTCAGATCTCAAAGTGATAGCTGCATTAGGAATGTCTGTAAAGGGAGCTAAAATAAATGTATTGATCTGAGGCTCATAACGAAGCCTCTTATCCATGCAGCATCTTTTCAGTTAACAGAGTGTATAGTATTTTAAGCTCACCAAAGTTTAAATTATATCAGACATTCAGTATGCATCTTTTAATTGGCTGTCTTGATTTGTGATCTAGGTAGAGAATCCTGAGTTCTATTTCATAGTATAATAATGAGACATGTCCTAAAACACTGCCATTAAATTACCTTTTAGGTACTTACTGAAACTTGTCCGACTTAGGCATTAACTTTATAACAGTGCATGGCATTGATTAAATATTTTAACAATGAAAATTTTTAAGTAGCTGTAATTGCAAGTTTTTCTTTTTGTATTGGAAAGTTACCTGTTCTATGCTATTATTAACTTATTCTATTATGAACATTATGTAAATTATCTTTTTAGTGAAGATTCTTCAGTATTTTTGTGGCAAAGTTAAGATTTTATAAGCAATTTAATTGATTTTGTTTGATTTGCCAGTATAAAGAGGAGCATAACTAAGAGGGGCTGGCGAGTATGCTTGAGAGTACAGCAGGAACTAAGAGGATGTTACGTGAAACTGTTTAATCTGAGGCATCATTCACCTGTTCTTCTTTGCAAACAATCCCAGGAAGGGGTACGTGTGAATAATTTTGGAGGATATGTGTTAATTAGAAATAAGACATCTGTTTGAGTCTGTGTCATTAATGAATGGCACACTGTATTTATTCTGCTTCTGGAACATTTTGTTCTCTTAGAAACAAATTACGTCAGAAATGTAAATTGTAGATACTAGATTATCAGTCATATTCCAATAAGGCTTACCAGCACCACCTGTCATTGTCTTCACCCCCCTCACCTGGTTTAAATCTCTCCTGTGACTTCCTTCCCATGTAAAAATATGGTCTTTTTGTCTTCATCTTTACAAGCTGTTGGCATGGGTGAGGAATTCTGTAATGTCCCGTCCTGAGATCATTGCCGTGGCTATTGCTGTGCCCATACTGTTTGTCTTAATCATCTGATCCTTCCCCACACTTTTCACACCATCATTTCTATGGTTTTTTTTTATATGTAGCTGCTTTAGGAGTGTGAATTTCTGTCCTACGCCATCCTTGTTCCATGTCATTCCCTCTCTATTTTGTGGTCCCCCTTTAAAACCTGTCTCTGTCTGATGTCTTCAATATATTGTTATCCAGCCTTGATACTGGGCTGGTAGCAAGCTGGGGCCAGTTTGAGCACAGTGAGCACTGAAAATATTCATACTTACTGCTTCTTTGCTACATATCTCTCTCCTCCCTTAATTTGTTCACATACTTGCCATAACTATGGATTTTGATTCCAAAAGCTCCCAGGCTATTTCTTTTTTTTTTTAAATTTGTTGTTACAGTACCTTCTGTTGCATTCTTTTGTGGTTATTAATAGGAACTCTGAATCAGATTTTATAACTGTTGGGATGCTGAGTCTTGAATTGTAAAACAGGTAGATTAACTTCTGCTGGAAGAAAGAGCTTGTAAGGAAAATGAAGATGCTGGGGCTTTTATGTGGTTCAGACTTTCTGTGGACTTGAATGTTCCCTCCAACCAGCTAGTCTTTGCCAGGATGCTTGAGGGAGTGTGTAATTTCAAATTATTCAAGGGTCAGTTACCCTTACATCTGCTAGCTTGATGCCCTCACATGTGTTGTAGCTTCTAGCAGCATGTGTAATTACCCTTCAGCAATACAAGTAATCTTTGTGATACTAAACCAGAAGTTTGGTATCAAAGAAATGCAAGTTCCCTGGACCAGGTTGACCGGCTAGGCAGCCAGACCTCTGCCTGCCTCTACTCCACCATATCTTTATCATAAATCACACAGACTGATGTGCTAATACTGCCTCGGCTACGTAAATTTAAAGGAGCTTGCAGTGATCCCTGAGCACATGGAGAATTGCTATTCAAAAAGAAAAGAAACGTGCATATTTTGGAACAAGAAGAAAAAATACCTAAGTGTCATTTGTTAGGGAAGCAACATGAAAATGTGGTCTGAGACAGGAAGGCAGGAAGTTGCCAAGCTGCAATGGTTACAGAGAAGGAAAAAAAACGGGGATGCCCTAGATGGAGCAGAGAAAATGCTACAAATTGACAAAGGAACAGATGTCCCACTGCCATTCAAGAAGTTCACTTCTTTGACATTTAATCAGTACCTCTCATATTCTCAAACACTAATTCATTACATGTGCCATCAAAATTCTCAACTCTTCCTGTATGTTAAGTGTGTTATAGATAACATTCACGTAGATGTACACTACACTGTGGAAAAAGCTCAGAAAAAAAAAGTAGAAGTACCATTGTTGACATATTTTTAAAATTTCTTTGAACACAGAATACGTGCTTGCAAATGCAGAGGTAACCTCTAGAAAAAGCGTGAAGCTGTATGATCTTTTTGGTTATTCTGATATGACCTCAAATTCTCAGGTTTCAATTATCTTTTTCATCTGGAAAACAAAACAAGAGTTTCCATTGCTTGAACCCATTTCATTTATATTGCTTGAATAGTTAAAAAAATTAGCATTTACACAAGTCATTGTTAATGATGAGCTAGGAAATAAAGGAACACAAAGTAAATGTGTGCATTTTCTTGTTTGAAATAGAAAATTACACATGAATAAATGGCTATATTTGCAGGGAATATTTGTATATAGACATGGGGACCACTGCAACTTACATATAATAACTGTGTGTTTAACTAAGGAGAGAGAGAGAGAGAAAGCATTGCAAAATACCTGAATGGCTGAACTTGAGGGCCAGATTAATAGAGACAAAAAATGTAATGGTGTGGCGTGAAATATGAGGTTATGGATTATGCTTATATGAAGGAACGATGATGCATAGCAGAACAAGGCAAATCCTAGGACCTGTTAGTATTTTCAGGGTCTCCAACTCAGGGTGGTTCTAGAAGGAAAAGCACTTTTAATGCCCAAACTGCATGCAACCACTAGGACCTCTTCCTAAATGGTCCTTTGCAGAAGCCAATTTGCTGTCTGCTTTGCTGTGTGCTGGTGTATGTTGCAAATTTCTTTTTTTTTTCTTCTTCCGTGTTTTTTCGCCCCTTCCTCAATCCCAAATGACTGCTATGCATTCCCTTTTTAAAATTAATTAAGCACAGTGATTTTGGTTTCACTTATGCTATGTATGGGTTTGCTCATGCAATACAACTTGTACAGCAAGATTTAGACAGACTTATTTCAACGTAGTCCTATCTTTTGGCCGCCACCTGTTGACAAACTGGTGTTTCTGTCAGATGCTATCCCATGCTGACAGAGCAATGTGTCATATGTGTTGTGAGACAGCCAGTAAGGTAGGAAGATCTTCCTGTAAGAATGGAATCATTATAGCAGTTATAAAACTGCTGCAGTTATAAAACTTCATCACCATGTGAAATCAGTATTCACACAGCCTTCATTAGCTAAGCAAAGACTTGATTATGGGCTACTGTTTATTTTGGGTAATGGTATTTAAACTTGGGTAACTGGGTTTTCCTTATGTAATCAAAAAAAGTATCTAGGATCTCTTTTTCTGAAAATGTATTCCTTGTGGTTAACACAGAGGGGAGGTAGCGTAGAACTCTTTAACAAAGCTTGTCTATATTAAATGTGTTGAGGTGGTCAGTCCTGGGTTTGTGAATATGAGAGGCTTTCATTCTGCTCTTTGGCTTCAGAAAAGTTAAGATGTTTAAATATCTTTGCTAGAGATTGTTGACTTGTTAGTCATGCCTTTGAATGCATGCTGGTTGCTCATCTGTTTTCATAGGTTTTGTGCTATGGCTGGAGATCTGCTTCTGGTCTTTTCTGAGCTAGTCCCATACTGAAAGCTTTTGCCTGGTGTCCTGGTTTCAGCTGGGATAGAGTTAATTGTCTTCCTAGCAGCTGGTACAGTGCTATGTTTTTGAGTTAGGTATGGGAAGAATGTTGATAACACTGATGTTTTCAGTTGTTGCTCAGTAGTGTTTAGACTAAGTCAAGGATTTTTCAGCTTCTCATGCCCAGCCAGCAAGAAGGCTGGAGGGGCACAAGAAGTTGGGAGGGGACAGAGCCAGGGCACCTGACCCAAACTGGCCAAAGGGGTATTCCATACCATGTGATGTCATGCCCAGTATATAAACTGGGGGGAGTGATATATAAACCCAGTATATGAACTGGGTGGGGGGATCGCCACTCGGGGACTAACTAGGCATTGGTCAGCAGGTGGTGAGCAATTGCATTGTGCATCACTTGCATATTCCAATCCATTTATTATTATTATTGTAATTTTATTAGTGTTATCATTATCATCATTAGTTTCTTCTTTTCTGTTCTACTAAACCGTTCTCATCTCAACCGACGAGTTTTACTTCTCTTCCCGATTCTCTCCCCCATCTCATTGGGTGTGGGGGGGAGAGAGTGAGAGGCTGTGTGGTGCTTAGTTGCTGGCTGGGGTTAAACCATGACACCTGGTTTCCTCATGAGTCACGGTATTTTGGTCAGATCAAAACTAGATCAACAGAAACACAAGATGATCAAGTAAAAGTGTTATGTCATGGGAAGAGTTGAGAAGCCGTATTTAAACTGTGAGGCAGAAGGATATTTTCAGTTTTGGAGGTGACTAGGGAGTTTCAACTAGCTTGTTTATACAGAAAAAACCCACAAAACTCTGCATCATCCACTCATCTTTCAATAAAGATAAGCTTAACACACTTCTCCCTAGGAGTGCCTTAGCAATGGCAAGGTGTTTCTTCCACCTTCCCCTATTGACTTGGTGCATTGAGGAGAAGTTACTACTTTAATCAGAACTTATTTCCCATACTGTGATTGTGGGCTGGAGATCAGTATGTCTGATATGGCAGTTCCCATGCTTTTAGCCATAACTCTATGCTGTGACTGCTTTTGCACTAATAATGATGTTTTTTAAATGTACTCTATCTTTTTATTTGCTCACTAATGCAGCTCTCTTTAAATTTTATGAGTGACCTTAATCTCCATGAAGAGATTCATGAACAATTTTCAATGTTGCCTATGTGTTTCTCACTGCATCCAGCTCAGCGAAGCACCAATAAACTTCGGAAAAGTTCCAGGCTGATTCTTGAAAGCTCTGTAGTACAGACTTGCTCTTCTCAAAATTGCCTGTGTTCAGATTTTAAGAGAAATATAACGTCAGTTTGAGCTGTTGCATATCATAAATTTCATATTTGGTATATTTTCTCTAGACCCTAGTGAATTAGAAGGCGTTAATTTTGCCATCTGGGGGTGCAACTGATAATTTTACCAGCTGCTGCTCAGGTTGTAGTGCAGGAGCACTGAAGTCTTGACATTTACAAGCTCAAAATGATTTACACATTTAACAAAAGTTTTAGCAGTGTAAAAAGTGTTTGGCAACGGTATACAAGCTAACCTGTGCCCTTTAATGTTATTACTTTCCAGAAGCTGCCAGTCCTAAATGATTAAACGATAAATCATAACACACTGAGACAACAACAATCACTGGAGCCATCTGTAAAAGACAGACTTCTTGAATGTTCTTGTATTTCCTGAACATAGTTTGCTCTTTAGAATGCTTTACCAACAAGGGCAGTTGAATTAGAGATTTTCTGCCATTCCTAGTAAAATATTTTACCTCTACTGTGGGAGGGTTTGTTTGGGGGTTTTGGGGGGAAGGGTTGTAATTTGGAAGTTCATATTCCCACATTATTAGAAGAGCTGTAACTTGAATTATCTCATATGAAGCAGATAGCACAGTTATGGACAGACAGTTCAAACTAAAGGACAGAAACTTTTGAAATCAAGAACATGCTTCTCATTGACATAAATGAACTTCCCATTCTGATAATGTTAATTTTTTTATAACTTTTATATAATGTGAGCATGTGTTGATTACCTCTGGGAGAAATATGTTTAGGTTTCTGCTCATGTATGATTTTGGGGATTTTCATCAGAACTATAATACTCTGTAAAAATAAACTTTGAAAAATCTTTTAGGCATTAGGATGATTGTAGGTGTTCATAGGAAGCTATTGTTGTACTAGGGTTTTTTTAAATAAAAAATTAAATCACCTTAGCCAGGTTTGTGGGATGAAATGTCCAATATTTGACTTCCTTTCTTCACTTGTTAAATCTTCTGCATTCTTAAAGGCAGAGCCTGTATTACAAGTGCTGTCTCTGCAACTGAGATAATGGTCGTGGCAAGGAGCAGTTTTCAGTACTTGCTGCAGTCTGCATGTTGTGGCATAGTGTAATTAGAGGAGAGACTTGCATATTTCATACATGTACACACACACTAAAGTGCAACCAAATAGATTCAAAATTTTACTGGGTGGGTACCTATGAGTCCCCACAGTCAAATACTGGGGAATTAATTTATACACGTACAAACTAAGAAGCAGCAGCATAAGGAGCATAATATTAATATCTTGTCTGCAGAAAATGGCATATATGGCTGCCAGGGGTTGAATGGGTATAATAGCATTTTAATGCTTTTCTGGGGTTTGTGTCTGGGTAACATACTGGACTCCAGAGCACTGAATGCACTTCAGCCGCTGAAACACTGTGAACCCTATCCCCTTTGCAGTTGCGCTGTGGCCTGACTCCCGGCTTTCAGTGCTCTGTGACTTGTCTCTCTGAGCCATTCCTCCCAAGTTGCCACAACATGTCCTTTTCTAGTTCTCCTCCCAACACCTCTCCATCCCAGGAAGCCACTGGTGTAGGAGTGTCCTCTGTTATTTCTCTGTCCAGCCAGGTTGTTCTAGGTGACTTTTGCTGGAAATGTGAGTAGAAGTTGCATGTGGCTATCTCTATACCACCACCTCTGCATGCTTCTGCTGTTTATGGTGAAGTATGTGGGTGGGTGGCAGGCAAAAGGAACATGCATGAAAATACCGAAACCCCCTCCTTTTCTGTGCCAGTGTTGCTAAGCTCATCTGTTGAAGTACTCTTCATTGAAACACTGAATGTTTAACATCACAAAAAAGTACCAAAATTCCACCCGTGGGAGATGTTATAATCCTGTCTGCCAAAATATATGTTTGTTCTTCATAATGTCTCAAAGGAGAGTTTTGACTGCCAAAACCCCTTTTTATCTAACTTTTCTGATATTGTTTGACATTATGCTAATAAAAATTAACTTTGTCTAATTCTACTGCTTGTGAAACAAATTGCCAAACTCACCTCAAATAAGCAAGGGTGTATTTAGTAAATGTCCTTAAAATCATTACTTTTGTTTGGAAATGACTTATTACTAATGCTGAAAAAGACTTTCTTGAACTGTTTTGGGCTTATATTCTCTTAGAATCAATATCTGCTTGTTCATAGTAATGGTACGTGTCTATAGGCCTTTAGAATTGCAGTCATAAGCCCATACTGCAGTGCTTCTGTTAAAGCTAATTGAACAAATTTGCTTTAGAAAGGAAAAAGTATAAATATAAAAAAATAAGTAAAGTGTTATATGGACTAGAGTAACTTTTTTTCCTCTTTTCCTCTAAAAATCTTTTTCACAAAAGAGTAGAGTTCTATAAAAATAAAGGTATAGGGAACTTATGATTAATACTGATTTCATTAAATGCATTTCACTTCATACATTAATATGGTCTAAGAATTCAGTCTGGAATAAAGGAAGGCTGTTCTTTTGTCCAGTTTCAGAACATTAATTCCTTTATATTTTGTGAGGTAATGCAGGTGGTGGGTGACAGAGATTGTTCCTATAATGTAGAATAGTCCAGGTTCAGTTACACAGGTGAGGAAGGGAGTCTGAACTTCCTCAGTCAGAAGAATTTTCTGTCTGTGATAGACTGAGACAGGCTGTGGTGATGTTGATTCACAGGGTCCCTGTCCTGTAATAGAAATGTTGTCTCTTTCCTGCTTTTATTCTATAGTTAGATCTTAAGGCTAATGAAAGTCTTTACATGAAAGGCAAGGTTTAAATTTCTACCACAGCACTGTATTCACTATAAGTGTGAAGAGAACAACAATCGATGTGATGCTAATAGTATTGCACTGGTTATGGCTCTGGGAGGTGTCCTGCACTGGGGTCCTGGATGGCAGCTACAAAAGCAGTGCTAAGCTGCTTGAGGGGGAAAAAGTTCTTTCCTCTGTTTTGCTCAAAAATGACTCTTCAGTGCACAGGAAAGCTGTGATGAAGATGGTGATGATAGTGTTAAGACACTACTGACGACAGACTAGATTTTTATCCAACAGATACATTTTAAAATAATTTTCTTTCAAGAGCAAAGTCAGCATTTTCACAAAGGCTAAATTTTTGTAGGCAAAATATTGCTTATTGCATATTTTGGTACACCCACAAATCTGGCTCAATTTCTTTGCCTCTCCGTGAAGCTCAATGGAAGAACTCCCTCCAAATGGGCGGCAAATACGCATTTTAATCAGACAGCTATTTCACTTTTGTACAGTGATGCAGTTTCAGTAGACCTGCAGAGACTGTCCATTTTGACTATGCTTATCCTCTGAAGTGATACTCTAAGGGGTCCTCAGCTGAAAGCAGAGATGATCAAAATTTCCCTAGGCAGAGAAGCTTCAACCTTTGTATGCGATGGTGAGCGATTAATTTCTACACTGTTATGTAGTTTAACAAGAGTGGTGCCGGTGCTTGAAAATTGCAATGGAATGTGTGTGTTGGTTTTAGGCAGATTTCCTGTATTAAAATCGGTTACCAAGCATACCAGTCTTGATCCTCACAGGATTTAGCTGACAAATGCCTAAGTGGTGCATTGCAAGTGATCTTCGCTGAGACATTTGCACCAGCTAAGCTGGGGTTATGGCAGTTCTGGATGTGAGCAACAACTTCGTAGACATACAGGGAACTTCAGTGGCCAAAATTTAAGAAGTTAGATTACAGAATGAACAGACATGGACTCCTTTTGTAGGTCTGGACAGTTAAATACAGGCTTTTTTCCTTGCTGTTTTCCTTCTCTCTGTTGCTGTGCTATAAAGCATGATTTGTTCTCCCCCTATGCCCAGTGGGCATGTTTTCTTGCTTACGTTTTTCATCTAGGTATGTGATCTTCTCAGAGTTTAATAGGCATATCCAAGTTCACGGCTGTATGACTAACCAGATCAAAAACTTGACAGGCCAGGTCTTTACCTGATGCAGATCAGCTGTGCATCTCAGTTTTTTTTCTCATTTGACCAAACTTAAAACAGAGTTGTGTAGAAAGAAATTGTAGGAGATGCAGAACTGTTTTAAAATGGCAGTACATATGTGACAGACTCTTTTTACTGTATTATTTGCAATACACTGCTTTTTTTATTATAAACAACTCAAAGTGTGTGAAAAGACTTCCTAGTAGATATTTCAATAAGATCACTATTGCACTAAGGAGAGCAAAGATCATTTTTTTAATCAAATGTCAGCAAAATACCTAGCAAATATCAGCAAAGCTTTCATTAGATTAACGCAATATTTGAATTTTGTATATTTTTTCACATTTCATATCAGATAGCAAAATAAGCTCTACATATTACAACAATATCAGCTGTTTTGTATTAGCAAAACCCACTAGGGAAAAAATAATAAAATTTTGATTTGTTCATTTGAAAAGCATTGTTAAAATGAGTCTTCTAAAAAACATGAAAGAACATGTGAACAACCTCTGGAAGGTGGAAAAAATCTAAAGTACTACTTAAAATTTGGTACATTTTAAACTCGCACTCAAATTAAAGATTCCCAAGAAACTGCGTATACGGAAGAAATACAGATCATGCTACATTTGAAGAAAAAGAATTAGTTCAGTGAGACCAATTTGTTTTTTAAAAAATTGCTTTAAAATACTACATATCTGCAAAACCTGTCTTGAGTTAAACTGAACAGCAAATAAAAGAACCTTAACATCTTTGATATTTTTCTGTTTGGCCCCGCTCTTTCTGCTGCAATTGATTTGATTTGGGTACTTAGTACCCAGTTCAGCTATCCACATAGCTAAAGTAGAAAAAGTCGGAGGAGTAGCCGGATATCCAGCGGGCTTTCACGTGATGGTTGTTGCCAGGGAAACCACTCCCCTGGTACCCATGCAGCGAGCATGTCCGCCTCTTCAGGCACACAGACACAGAAGCATCAGTCTATCAGTTGATGGAAAGAAAGCAAAACAGCTGTGGAGGAAACTTAATACGGAGAAGTAATTAAAGCATTTAGATACTTCAAATTTTAAAGTTACGATGTTTTTCTTAAGGAGCCCCCCAAGGGGACTGCACTAGTGTGCTGAGAAGGGAGCTCTCACCAGCATGCTGAAGGCCCTGGAGGAAGTTACACTGCTGTTCTCCTATGTGGGGATAGTTGTCAGCTCAGCCAGTACTAGTCAGTCACTCTGTTGATTTAAATTATATGTGTGTGGTGCAGCATCCAAAGGGAAACAGAAATCACAAGGGTGTAGCTGTGTCAAAACTTACCTAAATGCCTACATCTTTGGAGGGCATTAACCCTACACTAAACACAAGCAGACTTCCAAGTCACAGGTGTCCCTTAAAATGTGTCCCAGAGGATGGTATGACTTGCTTGTCTATAAACTATTGGGAAGGGGATGTTTTTCCTTCTTACTGGCTGTGCAATTAAAAGCAATGTATTGCCAGGAGTATACTTGAAAACTGTCAGAAACAGATGATCCCCAGGACTACCAGCCACAGAAGATCTAGGTACAGCAGCTGTGCCTTTGAGGGACATCTTTTCCTCTGGTGAACTGGTGGTTTCAAAGGCTTATGGGGTCTCCTACACTGGAGGTTAAATGTCACAAGGGATATGAGTCTGAAAGATATAGTCTCCTCTAAGTATTATTTAAACTCAAGAGAATTTAGAAGCTGAGATCTGTTACTTGGTTAAATACTTCAGTAGAAATGCCCATTAAGAATATAGATTAATTTCTTAATCACTGGAGAGGTCATGAACATATTTCCCTTTGTCTGAAAGCACCTGCCTAACAGCTGGTCTGAGGCCAAGGTGTAGGCATTTCTTAGTTCTCTAGCATCAAAGGAGCTGTTAGTATTTCATATTTTGTAATGTATTGACTCAGATGATTCATATCTTACATTTTTTTATTGCATGGAATACTGAATGCCTGCTTTTTGCAAATTCTCTGGAAAACAGGATGGAAACAGTAAGAGAGCTCTTTTGTCAGACCTTGTCAGGCTTTATGTTTGACCAGATTATCTCACCAAACTCTTTTCAATGGAAGAGAAGTCTCCCTGTGCCCACCTATGAAGCCTTCTTGCTCTAGAAATCTTCACCCCTTAAGGGAGTTCCATCAAGCACTTTCCTGCCAACATCCTCTGAGTGAGTGACTATTTAGAATTACAAGGAAACTTGGGGTAGTAGTTTGGAGGCTGGTACGGCCATTTCTGTCTTGTTTTCCGTAAGTTGTTCCTCTGCTTCACATGCTCCCTGTTTTTTCACTTGTACGTATTGCATATAAAAGATGGGAAAAGGATATATTTTGGTTTGCTGTATTGGTGTTACCTAAGCTATGTAATTCGAGACTATTAACTTCATTATTTTGGCCCAATTCTAGTTTTGATAGTTATACTCTACGCTTAAAACTGTCTTGGAAATTCCAAATGATTCATCTTTCTCTCACTTTTTACTAACTTCTGTGTATCTCTGTCGTGTATAGTAAACTTCAGCTATCTTTCTCCTGTGAGGGGCTGAAAATGGTTCCTGTAAGGCACGTACTTAGCAAATCCATTTGTAAAGTGCATTTGGAAAGCTCATGAATGTGTCGGGGGGTACCATATAAATGGAAGATTATTCATTCAGTGTGAATTTAGTTACACATTTTCTATGCAGTATATATTTCTCTCCTGAAAATAACCATACAATTTCTATTTGGTGGGAGGGAACGACACCCACCTAAATTGGTGTCTGTTTTTTTTTTCATATATTCATAGAAATACGGATTACTGAATGGATTATCATGATTTTTTCACAGCATGCCATTTCTTGAATGATGCTAATACCTTGATGATTAATAGTCAATGTAGATGGGAGGGCATTAATAGTAAATACAATTGTTTTATTTCCCTGTCTATATATATATATATATTGTATTTTACCAGAAATACACATTCCTATAGCCTTGCTGTTTTCAAATGCTATGACATTATAGTCCATGTCTTGAAATACTTTTTTAGAAATATAATTTGAGCTAAGTAATTTATAAATTAAAAAATATGTATATTTATGGCCTAATAAAATTTGCTAAATTCATTTTAGGTTTGTATACAACATTTTATGAGTAATCATATAGGTAGGTGCCTACATTATATTTTGAAATGCTAGTAATTCACTGAAACACCTGTTTACACAGACAGATGTTAAAATGTGCTAAGTAATTGCCTTTGGACCTTCAGTCTTAAAAACCAACACCCTGTATGAACAAAAGATACTACTCGTTCTTGTTTTTCATGTTCACAGGCTCTCTTAGTCCTTTTTTTCAATTTTTCCTTTTTTCTTATGGACTTCACTTCTTCATTCTGTTTTCTGTTGCCTATAAGTCCTCCCTATGAATGTGAAATGTTAAAAATAAACAAACAATGGCATGCTTTTACTTTATAAATTAAATTGCTCCTTTAGCATATAACTGTTCATTAGCCAGCATATAATTAGTTCTGCAAGAGTCGATCTAAAACTTGCATACCTTGACACAGACTTCATTTTGTTCTTCTCAACTAATGTGTTTGTAGGGAAACTACCGCAAGCCACTGCTGACTTATAGCAAGCTGAAATGTAAAGTAACCTCCAGTGTGGATACCCTGGGAAAAGACACTGAGCCTTACAGGACTGGCATTTCATCTCTTTCTTCCGACTGCTGTACTACCACTAAACTTTGTGGAGCTCGAAATCCTCAGTAGCCTTCTTAACAGATCCAGGACTTACCTTGCTTTATACTTACATGAGAGTCAGTATGTTGAAATAAATACTGCTCAGCCCACCTGGTCTCTGCATTGCAAACAGCTTCAGGTCACCTTGAATTAGTCCCACTGAAATTATCCATGAAGTTACTTGCATGAACAATGTACAGGAATTAGCTTGATTTTTTAAGTAGGCATTTGCTATTTCAGTGCTTTATTAGTAACAGATGGAAGTTACTCTTAAGGATTGGTGATGATACTTGCGTTATTGAAGAAAACTGTTTTGTTGTCTATAGTTGTCTCTATAGGTATCAAGCTGCAGAGCAGAGATGTGACTGTAAACTCAGCATGGATCCCAATTCTGTTCTAAATTAAAACTATTTGAGTTTAGTATTTCTAGGCCATAGAATTTCCAACACTACCTTTCAATACCTAAGTAAGTAAAGATGGCAACCTGTCTGAATGTCCAAAAGGATGTGCTAAATTGCTCTTTAACATCATTGCTAAATACTGGGTTGATTATTGTTCTGGCTAATTCAAAGATACAGACTTCATTCAGAACATGTTATAGCTTCATTTATTTAGGGGAAAAGGAAAATTTCCCCTGATTTTCCCTTCAGGGAAGTTTCCACACTGGATGAGTACTACCCCTAATCTCCCTCCTGCCAAACCCACAAATTGCTGGAAGACTTTGAAGCCGGAAGCAAAAGGAGATCACAGGATGCCATTGAATTAATGAAAATGGAAGGGCTATTGTAATCTTATCTGTAATAAGCCCGAGCAGTGTGGAGTGAATAGGAGCTCTTCTGTGCTGACATTGTGACAATGACAGCATCTTCTGAAACTGGGATATTTTGCCTCTTAGGGCAGCTATGGGACTGTCAGAGCTCACGGTTCCTTTTTATTTTTTAATGGGAATTTCTGTTTCTGTCTATGTAGCTCTAAACTCGGTGACTACTCCTTCATCCTTTCTTTCTACAGTGAGTATACATTACAGCTGGTGTATCCTAAAGGACCTGGGGCATGAAGAGGTACATGGAAGAATTTGGTCACTGAAGTGCCCAGCACAACCAGGGAAACAACTCCCTCCGGGGTTCCTCATGTATTTGAATCAGCCCTGGCTGTGCCCTGAGCTGCCCTGACCCACAGCAGCTGAGCCAAACTGATGCTGGCAGAGGCTCTCCCGCTTAGCTGCACTTGAATGTCCTTTTTGGATGGGCTGCTGCAGCACTCAGGATGTGTGCAGGCTAATTCTAACTTCTCACGGACTAGATGACAGCCCCAAGAAGGCAGAGCAGCATTTAGGATTATGAGGGCTAAAATTAACCTTACACCCAGCCGGCAGGCTGTCTGTCAGGAAGCCCTGCAGAACAAGAGTATCACTTGTTCTCCTGCCGGTTGGAGGACATGAACACAATTTAGTGAACAGTTGCAATGAAGAGAACAAATAGGCCTGTTTAGAAAAGATTTCTGTGCAGGTTACAGAAAAATAGAAATGACTACAAAGTGGTTTAATTACTTACAGATTAGGTTCAGTGTGTCAGTTCTTTTGCTGACATCCAATCCTACTTTACCCACTGAGGTTTGATAAAGGTAACTGATAATGGTGTTTGGCCCAAGATACTCATTCAGTCCAGTGAGTTTCACTTGATGTATTTGATCATTCAGTTGGCATTCTTTGTTAGGCAGTAAACAAAAATTTATTTTGCTCAACACAGAGAGGCCTTGGTAAAAATTTATCATTGAGGTGTGTTAGCTTTCAGACTGAGAAAAATGAAAATGGTTATTAAAAGCCTTATTTGGTCAAATGGAGAGAGAGTTAATCAGAGCATTGGAAGGTGGCCTGGAGTACCGGGAAGTACAGTCTCCTGTCCAAATGGCTGTGTCTGTTGCTATACAAAAAAGGATTTTATTTTTTTTACTAAGAAATTTCAAAAGGTCTCATGCTCAAAACAATTGTTAATTATACCTTAGCAGGCTGACAGTGTCAGGCAATGGCTTAGGTATACTATAAACAAACAGTTGGATCTATTGATACTTGCCCATCAGTATCCACTTCGCTGAGGATGAGCAATACATCTTAGTGTTCAATGGACCAAACCTGTGAGGGACAGCTTTAAAATGGGATAAAAAGGACTTGGCAATTTGGAATGTGTTTCCTGCCCAAGTCTGGTTTTCTTCTGTCTCTGTGGACTTTGGAGCACTGCTGATTATTTTACCCCTCTTTAGGTATTAATTTTTACTCAGATTTTTCTACACATGCGTTTAGTGGATAGTAAATGCTTCTATTGATTTAGTAAACTCAATAACCTAGATTTTGATTGACGTACCTGATTAAACTTACAGATGCTGTCAGGGAACATAATGTTAAGCTCTTCCCAAGAAGAGCAAGACAAATGAACAGCACTGCCTTGCAAGAGGTCTCCAAGAGTGCAGAGATTGCTGAAAGCTTCCTCTGAAGCTGGGCCAGTTGCCTCAGAATTAGAAATGACCATTAAATAAATTAACGCTATGAAGAGGTAGGATGCAGTATGGGTATTGTTGTGAGGAAAGAGAGCTGTGTAAACATTTCCCTGTTGTGAGATAGTACTAATGGACTGAGGGAAGCACTGGACTCTTCCGTCTATATAAACTAGTATACCTGTGCTTATGTGTGCTAAAAAGAAAGCCAGATTCCTGGTGGAAGCATCTTCAAACTAGTGAAGTTATCGGTAAACAAATAAGTAAAGGCAACTTTGTTGGACTATATGGGGGAGGAAGGATATTTTTTTTGTTATATAAATCTTATTGAAAATATCCTGCTAGTGGCTCTGTTTGTTGAGTTTTACATTATTCATATAATATAATGCTACCTTTATTTTCTGTGTGGCATTATTAGTATTTATTTAATGCTTACACATGGTCATGGAAAAATTACTTACTGTATACTTCCTTACAATATTTACATGCCTAATTTCACTGAAGCCTATGAGAGCATTTTATTGTAAATTAACAGGGTTTGTCCCTCCTAGATAATAAGATATCACATTTCTAAATAGATAAGAACTTTACATTTCCATATAGACTGAAACATACTGAGTCCTAAAAAGTGTTTGATGTTCTAGAGATGTACCTACTAAGCTTGAATGAAAACATGAAAAAATACTATGTTGAATTATAGTAATGTAAGTTCAACACTCACAATAGATAAACTGTAGCTGTAATCTGTGTAGACCCAGCATGGTACAGGAAAGTAGTACGGTTATTTCCAATGTGTATTATAGTACGACTATGGTTTTTAGTGATTAATATAGCTAAAATAATAAAACCAAACATAACTGATGACTGTAAGCAATAAATACCATTTCAAGTATCACAGGGTGAAAAGAAGCTATACATTCTGGGCTGAAACATCCGCCTCTTCAGAGGCAAACCTAACTCTTTCTAGCTGTCCGACCAGATTTATTGGCTATAACACAAGCCTTTAATGAACCTTAACAAAACAGTCAATTAGCAAAGAGTTTACCACTGTATTAGAGCAGTTTTTATGAAAACATGTTGCTCTAAATTTTGAATTCCTATTATGTTTTGGGTTTTTTTAAATTGACTTTTCAGTTAAATTTCCTGATTTTGAGTGGTTCTTCCCAATTACCCAACTTCTAGGCCTCATCACATACCCTGCTTAGTTTTGGGCTGCTGCTGCACTCATCATTCAGCAAGTTAGCATTGCAGTAAGAACTATTTCATTGGCATAGTGTAAATGTCTTGCTTAATTTAAAAAATAAATAGAATAGCATGCTTTACCCATCAAGTATAATAACATGGAGGAAAATGTTTCCAAGTGAATACGCCTGCTTGTATTTCACAGTTAAGGTACTTCTCATTTGAGGCTCAAATTATCAAAAGTAAGTATCTGGGAATTGTGATACTACATCAGACTAATGGTTTGTGTAGTCCAGAATCCTGTCTTAGGCAGTTTGCTGAATCTGGTGCATTTAAGAGAGATGCAGAAAGTGCCACCCCACCCCTCTAATTTGTCTATTCTTCCAGCTTTTACTTGGTGGTACTTGGTTTACTTCCTGGAGCATGAAGATTTGTGTCTTCATGTTTGCAATTTTATTACGATCTGATGTAACTTCATTTTCATATAAATGTAATTTAAACAAAAGAATTAGCTAACTTGTTTTCAAGAATGTCTTTCAGCTGTGAAATCTTCAGACTAACTTTTTGTTATATAAAATTATGTTCTTATACCACTTTAAAATTAATTTCTTCCAGTGATCCCTTGCTCTCCTGTCATGAGAATGGTATTTATTAGCTTATGTATCTTTGTTTCCCCTCTATTTGTCTCTTCTTTTAGCTAAATATTTCTAATCTGTCATTCTTCCTTCATTATATCTGTGATGTTTTACTGCTGTATCATTTCCCGCTATTTCTTTTTTAATAGGGAATGACCAGAAATTATGACAATAATTAAACCGTCTTGAGTTTAATCAGTGGTGTAGTGTCTTACCAAGGCTGGAATTCTTGGAGGTGGTCAACCTTATTTCATTTCAAACATGCAAGTGAACCAAAGCCCTCAGAGGACACGCTTGTGAACAATAAGGAAACAGCTATAAGAAGAGAGAACTGTGAGTTAGGCTGTCTAGATTGCTGTTCTATGGATCTATTTTTAGCACTTCACGTTGAATAGGAATTGTAATAACTGCTCCTGGGTCAGGGACTACAATGCAGGGCTCTTAGCCAGTTTAGCAAGCAGTGTACTTCCTTACATGTTGTTGTTGTTGTTCTCTGTGGAACAGTCAATCTTAAATTACACTGTTCTTTTTTTCTGAAAAAAAATTTTTTTTTTTTTTTTTTTTTGCTAATGTCATCGAAGTGGCATGACTTCAGCATGAAGAGCTGGAAGATATTGTCTGCCCTAGGACAGTTGTATAGCCTCTGTTTAGGGAAAGTGGAAGATGTCATTCTGGACCCTTTCAGAATAAGTTGGGCAGAGAGCTATGTTCTCCCATAGGCCTCTTTCATAAAAAAAGAGCTTAGCACTACCACCAGCACTTACATGTATACATTTAGATGAAGGTGGCTGCAGATGATGCATGTGTGCAAACTGAGTCTTGTCAGCATTGAACCTGTTGAATACGTTCAGAATACAACTTCCATGAAGCTTAAATATGGGGACACCCTAGTCTGACCAACTGGATTCTCATTACAACATTGAACTTAGTCCCATTGAGGTGTAGGCAGTTTGTGCAATAGCAGAGCCTCAGGTCTGTAATACCAAACACCTTGAACTCAAGCCTTATGATTAATTGGGAAAACTCTCCTTTCACTCTCTTGGAACCAGCACCTTGTTTTGATTTTTAGGTAGAGTTAACTACTACTGCAAGATTTATTTTGTGTTCCCAAAAAGGTGAGTGAAGACACGGAGATAGGAGTGGGTTCTCTACTGGTGATACAAATAAAGTGTTCAGAGACTACATAACTGCTTTTCCCTTTTCTCCAGTGAGCTGATAATGCTGACTATAATAGTGAGGTTCAAGGCATGAAAGCCCAAGGACAGTGAAGGAGAACAAATGTTCATTGAAGAAATAGAGCCATTGTAGTGCCTACACCTGCATGCTCTCCTCTGCATTTGTGTGCTGTTATCAGGGTTCAGGAGGTGGGTGGTACCTCATACCAAGAAAAGAGTCAGCCTTGTCTCTGATAGAGAGGACAACTTGCACTGCATATTTAGAAGGCTCTCAGGCACTATAATGCAAAGAAAGCTTGCCCCATGGCGTGTGTAAGTGTTTTCTATCTGTGCTGAACAGTGGGTGATTTTCCATCTGATTTGTCTGTAAAAGAAATGCAGGTAACAGTAACATTTTTGTGTTATCCTCAAATTTCTATTTAGGTTTTGCTTACACTTGCATGTGCTGTTATCTTGTCTCTTGTTCATTCCTAGACCAAAACAACTGTTGTGTACTCAGACAGTAATACTGCATGCAAACAGCCATTTAACAATTTTCTGCCAGTCTAAACTTACCTGAGACAGGATGAGCTGATTATTTGAATTAAGCTTGTCCAAATACCTTACTGCATTGGTGAGACACTGGATACTTCAATTTGTCAAGATTTAGCAGATTCTTGACATCCAGCTTTGTAACTCATCAATACCTAATGTAAGTCTTCAAAGGTCAATCTCATAGCATTGAAAATCTATCTTCTCATGTCGCAAATACACAAGTGACACAAATACACATGCCAGCCTAGTAGGCATTAGGGGCAATGACACAGTTAGTTTAAGAAGATTCTTGAATAAGGGTTCTTCAGGGATGTACTCGGTTGTCAATGGTAGCGATAAAAGACTCTTAAAGGCTGCAAAAAGTAGTTTTAAAAATTAATTCATTGGTTTGATTGCTTTATCCACCTAAAATCCTATCTCTGTTTCTCCTGGTCAAGAAAAATAAATGACCTGTTTAGATTTTTGGTTTGGGCCCTTATCTTTGTTGTGCCCATATAAATCAAGGGTAACTTCAGTGACACTGTTACGGATTTATACTGATGTAAACAAAGATTACTATTAATCTGGCCACCAATCTATAAAGGGAAAATGCCATGGGTTGTGTTTCAAATGTTTATATCAAGGGTGTTCAGCATTTAATAGTAGAGAAATAATTATGGAAGACAGTAAGTGAGTGCTTTTAAAGAATGGCTGGAGTAGACCAGAGCTAGCATGGTTGGGAATGATATGATAAATACCAAAGATTGTTCTTCTTCCTAAGGCTAATGTGAAGAAGTCGCCAGAGGAACGACACTCACCTTTTTGGCCATTAAACGCTACACTTTTCCCAGAGTAAAGGTTATTAGCTTCATGGTTCTGGCGGAATTCCATTTTGCATAATCGTATTCTAGCTCCTCAGTTGCTTCTGTCAGTGGCTAAGGGAGTCTCCACTTCCTGTCCTAAACAGCTAGATAGAAACTATTGTGTGACATTTACTGCTAGTGAATAATTGGCGTTGACAAGGTCTTCAGTGGAATATTTTTGGAAATTATTTCAACTTTAATGGGATGCCTGTTTGTCCATCTAGAAGATTTTTCCTGTATCTGTTAGACCTTTTACAGCTATGCAATATGTGTTTATTGACTGTGAAGGTCACTTACCTGACTTTCACCCCTCTGCTAACCAAAAAAATTCCAGTAAAAACTTGACTTTATTTCCAGCTGTGCTTTCTCCCTTGTTTGGTGCCGAGGTCTCTGTGCTAGACTGTGCCAGCTGTGCGCTCTACAACAGGGAGCTGCAGGACATCGGGATTTCTTCTCACAGCTTGCTGGGCAGCTTGAAGGAAGCAGAGATTTCAAAGTTAAATCCTTTTAGGGCAGACAGAGGATCTGGTATTCTTTCAGGTTTCTCCAGCAGAAGGCATTGCACCTTGTGCAGAAGTGTCCCTAAGTAATAAGGGAATGCAGATTGCTACCATCCTGATACTGTAGTATGATTTTATTAGCTATTTCATAACTTACTCGGTACGGAGTATGGATGACTTCATATGGCACCAGGCAATAGTGAGTCAACCCTTTTGCGCATGAGTCCAGCACTGCACCATAGAAATAGAGAGATCATAAACCAATGTGATTTCTTTTGTAGCTTAATGTTAATACATCAAAATATCAAGAAACTGAGATTCTACTATATCTTTTGGGAAGCCCTGGACATGATTTGGTGCTATGGTACCAAATTTAGTGCGCCTTTTTCTAGTTTCCATCACTGGCACAGAAGAGCAGCCTTGTCCACCCAGAGGGCATGCTTTTGAACCATTCACATATTTTGATTCTGTGAGGAAATGGTAGAGTGTCTACCCTAACAACTTCGCATGCATGCCAGAATGGCCTTGTCTAGTGAGTCTCTGTATTGAGACTGCCTGTGGTTTTCCATAAAGCAGTGCAGCAATGAGACTGCATTTGCCTAAGCCAGGGGAAGGTTATTACCAAAGCTGCAAGTGCCTCATCTCTGGCAGAACTGTAAAGCCCCTGTAGCACAGTTGTCTCTGTGTGTCTTGTTAGGAATGAGGGAGTAGGGCCACAAAACATGTCTAGTCTGTCTGTTCATGGTTCTGTCTTTTCTCTTACAAAGTACCTGCCTCAGTTTTTTTCAAGATTATCAAGCTTCATTGCAATTCCTAGAAAAATGCTGGAGCACGTCATCCATCCTTGTAAGCTCCTAGAATTACAACATACAGAAGGGATTTGTCTCCAGGAAAAAAAATCACATTTAGCTGATGTAATTTTCTCCTGAAACAGGAAAATGATTCTTGTGGGTAAAGCAAACACAGTAGGTGTTCCTTTCCGTCTCATGGGCAAGTATCCTCTAAATGAAACTACTGAAGAATAGATACAAACCTGGTTAGATAGCTATACCTGAGAGGAGTTATCCCCAGTTCACTATCAAAAGAGAAAGGTGCTGTGCATGAGATCTGGAGAGCTTTGTGCAGGAGCCAGTTCTGTTCAGTGTTTTCATTACAGACTTGGATGATGGCATAAACAGCATGCTTATTATATGTATGTGCTAGGAGGAACTGCAAGTATGTTGTAAGACAAGGTGAAAATAAGAATTACTGTATAAATTGAGTGGTTTAATGAAAAATAGCATGAAATTAAACAGGGCATAATGTAACACTCAAGTAGGAATAACTAACTGTGCACAAAGATGTTGGAGGATAACTGGCCAAATAGCAAGTCTGTAGAAAAGGAATTGGGGGAAACAATCAATCACAAGCTGAATAGGAACCAACAATGTTGTGCTCTTCCACAAAAAGAAATTACACTGGGGTATATAAAAAGAAGTACAGAATGCCAGATGTGTAAAGCGATCCTCTCAAATTACTCAAAATTGGTAGCATTGTGCCTGATTTAGAGCAACCAAAAGGAAAGAAATTAAGAGGAATAAAAGTGGAATTTGAGGTGCAAATACTTACAAGACCACAATGGAAAAGAACATGAAATTTAAAGGTAACAAACACTTGATTACATTGTTGAGCAGCTAAGTGGTTTGGATCATTACTCTCTGCTATTGGTAAGAGTATGCAGGTCCCACTCAAGACTGGCTGTTTTCCAGAACCTGAGGTGCAAGATAAGGAGATACTAGAAGAAGATGCTGATTTGAAAATGCAGTAAATTGCTGCAATTCCAGGTGCTGAATTATGAAGTAGGTGGGCTAATTAAAAAAAAAATAACAGTTGATGGGGGGAGGAGTCCCTTAAAAACAGCCCCACATGTTTTTTTTTTTTTTTTTTTCTTACGTTGTAAAAGTTACTTGGGGAATTAAAAACCTGTAAGATTTACACTTGGACCTGGCAAGCAGGACAAAATGTTAACTCAGAATAGCTAATAGTCCTATGAAAGGTCTAGCCAGGATGGATTCAACAAAGGTATAACTGTGCCACCCCTCTATCCAGCCATGTAAGTGAAGTAGGGGATGTAGAAGCAACACCTGACTTAATTAAACTAAGTATTCAAGGGGTCTTTCATATGGCCTACATAAGGCTATTAGAGAGACTATCTAATCACAGTGCAAGGCACAAAGTACTTTTTTGGGCCAGAAACTGAGTAGGAGATGAAAAGTAAGAAGGTTAGGTGTCAGTAGGGAAAAAAATGAGAGCAGGTGTTTTCTTGTTCAATGTATTTATTAATCTCAAAATACAGAGCTTTATTGAAGCAGAAAATTTGTAAAAGTTAATCAGCTCTTGCCCTGACTTGAGCCAGAGGGAGGAATTTAAAAAAAAAAACTACTAAACAAAAAAGTGGACAAACAACATGCAATGTTGACAGATGCATTAGAAAAGGTTCAAAAGGGCAACCATACCTAGCTGCGCCTTTTGGTTACTATAGTGAAGAGATGCCAGTTCTTAACAGTTGACAGCACAGGAGAAGAGCGCTCATGTCCTAGCACCTCTGAGTCCCCAACCTGAATAACTGCATCTGGTGGCCTTTGAGACAGAGTACATTCTTCAGCAGAGAATAACATACATTTCTCTGGGCCCCTAGTGAGATGGCTTCATTGTGCTGCCTCACTTAGCGCAGATGCTGCTGCTAATGCTTTGCAACAGGTATTGGCAGGCTGAAAGATCCCCTCCTGGGATCCAGGTGAGTGCTCCCAGAAAGGACATTCTTTCTGTTCAGGAAGAATTCCTCCTACATGTAATCTGGAAATGAGAAGAAGTATATAGAGGACGTGCTACAGGGCATCCATCTCTTCCAGGTGTCTCAAGGGCTCTTACTTAGGTCTGTATGGGTTAAGACCAGTCATATCACAAGAAATTTTGCATGAAGAGCAATCATGCCATATTGCTGCTGTTAAATGGTTCCCATGATTATAAACATGCCCCCTGCATGGGGGTAGCTTCTGGCATCTTCTCACAGAAGCCACCATTGCATCCCCCCTACTATCAAAACTTTGGCACATTAAACCCAGTACAGTAGCCTTTTCAATCTTCTGTGTTATAGTAAAGTCTTTACTGCTCCTGCTTTCCTTAATTGAAGATGGCGGCATTCTGGTGGTAGCTGATCACTCCAAATACTATGCTGGACCTCATAGCAAGATTTCTGAGTATTCTGGAGTAGATTATAATGAGCTAAACTCTTTTTTTCCTGTTTGTATAGGTCAGGATGTACTCTTCAGATTACAAGAAAGAATGCTATTTGGGTTACACTGGAGTAAATTCCTTGGGTAAGTGAAAATATGCTTTTAAAATTTGCATCAGTTATTGTTCACGTGTCACAAATCAGAGATGTTTGCTGCATTTAAAGGTGGGGGAGACATGCATGCAGGTGTCTTCCCTGACCTGAATCTACTTACCTTCGGGTTTGCTAACAGAGAAATCAACAGAAATATGAAAATGATGAAATTTGTATATTTGAAATTTCATCTGTGGCTGTGCTTGTGTTTCCTCCTAGGACTGTTCATTTCCCACCTGCTTAACTCAAGGGGTTAGTCCATATGTCTCAAACAGTGTCTTGTCTCAAACAAGCTAAACATGTCTTTCGCAGCCACTGAAAGCATATACTATCCCAGGCATGCCCTAGCAGTTTGTCAAGGCTGGTACAGAAGATAGGAAAAAATAACATTCAGCTTATTTTGTAAAAAGTAATGTGTGGAACACTTAACAAGACAGCCAGTCTAGATATACTGTATGCAGGTAGCTGCAAAGGTCAAACACCAAACAGATGTAAAAAAAGGGCTTCTGAAAGAGAAGAGAAAAATCTACATTTCCTGTAAATAATCCTGAAGTATTTTTAACCACTCTGAAATGTAAGAACAACCTGGAAGGCAGGTGAGGGTCAACGTATTGAAATAGATACTGAAACACAGTTCTCTAAATGACCACAGACCTGTTCTGGTGGCAGGCAAGTGGAAGGCGCCACATTCAGAGTGTGATGAATAGGGACAGGTTTACCCCTCTCTCATTAGTTCTGGAGGGTGAAAGTTAGCTGCATGTCTCTGGGCTTTCCAGAAGGTTTGGCAGAACTGAGCAGATAATTACATAATGGTGGAAATTATTGCTTCAGTAGGTGATCATGAGTGTTTCTAGGCATTGTTTTAAGATACTGAATACAAATTTCAAAATATTAAATAAACAAGGGGTAATATTTTTCAAAAGTTATTTTATTTTATTTGCAAGTAGGTAATTTAAAAAGCCATACAAAAGTCTTTATGAACCAGAAACAGAAAAGTTCCCAAATGAGAGTAAAATGATGTAAGCACTAAACTTCTCTTGACTTTGAAGAGTATATAGGCATTTCAGTTGTTGCTACTGTATGCATCCTGCGTTTGTGTTTTAACTTTGTAATATAGTTACTGGTAAGGTGTAATCACTCTTGATGGATGTGTTAACAACTAAGCCCTAAAAAAACCCTGCTGAGTGTGTTCTGGAAGCTGCTAATTATTCTTAGCTTTTATTAGTTTTAGTACCAGTCAGAGATACTCAACCCTTGACTCCAGTATTTCCTGTGCATAAGAACAGAAACCTTATTAGTGTTAACTTTCAAAAAAGTACACCTGATTTTGACAGCTGTCCCTAGGCATTACAGAAAAGTAGGGAAGTAATGGTCACTGATGCAAATCAGCTCTTTTCCTGGGAGAGGGATCAGAAGCTCTGAATGAAGTGCATCCCATGTGAGATGAGCTTTCCAAAACCTCCCTCTGTGCATTATCACATTTTGGAAAAGTGGGACTATGTGCTGTACTTGTTAAGAATCATAAATATGTTCTTCCTTGTACAAAAGGCTTTGTATTTGCTATTATTCAGTCTTTCTGATTCAAACTATGATGCTTTCTGAGCACAGCATATTTATTTCAGATGATGAGAATTTACACTTGTAAGAGACTGACAAATGTTTTTTAGAGGCTGACACACCTATGTTGTTTTCCATGATTCTTTGGAACTTGGCAGAGAAGAAAATCCCCAGAACCAGAGAAAAGCATTTATTACTTTATGAAATTCTGTTCAGTTCTGGCTGAGATCTAAACTTGGTAATTTCCCTTTTTAGCACTTGATTTCTTAGCAAAATGCTGGCAGTTTGTCAAAACATAAACAGTGTAACCTGGCATCCTGTGCTGCTAGGAATAATGGCATCTCGCACTGGCAGGGACACAGTCTCTCCAGGGAATAGAAAGAGTCTTGGGTAGACTGGACTCCTAATTAAATATTGTCTTACCTATTCCAGTGATTAAACCAACAAATAACCTCAATACCCCACTTCACAGTTAGGACAAAAATATCTTCTCTTTGGCAGGTGGTGTAGTTACTCTTGATGTGTAGGGTTTGAACGCAGCTGGTGATAGGTAACTGGGAACTGTTGTGATTTCTCTTTCCCCATGTTCTCACTTGAAGAAAAGACAGGGGAACAGCAGCTCTTTCTTTACGTCAGTTTTCTTGCATTAAAAGCCGCTTCAGTTGCAGTCAGGCACTCAAAAAGTTACGAAAAGCCAGAACGACAGTCATCAGTATAACTTTCATTCAACCTCTATGTGCACTGCTGAGACTGCGCCTCAAATATTGTGTTCAGTTCCCCCCCCCCCCCCGCCAAGAAAGACATTGAGGTGCTGAGGCGCATCCAATGAAGGGCAACAAAGCTGGTGAAGGGTCTAGAGAGCAAGCCTTATGAGGAGCGGCTGAGGGAACTGGAGTTGTTTATCCTGGAGAAAAGGAGGCTCAGGGGAGATCTTATCACTCTCTACAACTACCTGAAAGGAGGTTGTAGCGAGGTGGGTGTCAGTCTCTCCTCCCAAGTAACAAGTGATAGGACGAGAGGAAACAGCCTCAAGTTCAGATTGGATCTTAGGAAAAATTTCTTCACCAAAAGGGTTGTCAAGCATTGGAACTGGCTGCCCAGGGAAGTGGTGGAGTCACCATCTCTGGTGGTATTTAAAAGACATGTAGATGTGGTGCGTAGGGACATGGTTTAGTGGTGGACTTGGTAGTGCTAGGTTTATGGTTGGACTCGATGATCTTAAAGTCTTTTCCAACCTGAATGATTCTATGATTATGATGTAATTTTTAATTATGGTACTTCACTCTCTTGTGAGCTCTCTCACATATGAGTATCTAGATGTAAGTATATCTAAGTGTGTGTCAGGAGGATTCTCAGTTCATGTGTAGAAATCTGAAGGTGCATGGAGAAGAGAATACTGAAGGCAAAAAATTGTTGAAAGAGAAAGGATCATCCTGTGATTAAGGCAGGTGAATGAGAAGAATTCTCTTTTATCCCTGATTCTGCTGCAGTCTTTGCGTGTGTTGCTGAGCAAGCCACTTCAACCAAAATACCTTTTGTGGCTACTCTCTGTCTCATCTCCTAGACCCCTCAAGCCTAATGTGCAGAAGTGCTGAGCCCTCACAGCTGCAAATGAAATCAATGGGAAGCATGGTCACTCAGTGTTTCTGGAATTAAGGCAGAATGGATTGGATATCTGAACATGGGAGAACAGTAGGTTCTGGGTGCCACCCTCTCCTCTGCAAATAACTTGTGGCCTCTGGCATGGGTTGTTTGGGTTTTTTGTCTTAGCGCCCCTGTTGTGGACACAGTACATCTTGCAGTAAATGTAAATTAATTAATGTCTGTAACTCCTGGCTAAAAATTTCCCAGATAACACAGGTGAAGTTAATACCTTTTCTATGCATAGCAGATTTTGGATGATATATTCATGCAGATCTATACTGTACGCGGTATACATGTCACAGACATACATGTACATACACATACATGCACAGACATCCCTACATAAATATATATGTGTACATTTAAAAAAATGTAGATGTAAAGATAGCTTTCTGTAGATGATAGAAGAGTTCAGAATAGCAACAACTTGGATTGACTTTACACACTTCCAGTTATGAGGTGTTACTAATTTTTTTTTACAAGACATCTTCTAACTCAGCACATTTGATGGCTCCCAGTCATCAACTGAATACACTGCTTAATGCTTTTATTTTTACGTATTTATAAATGTATTGGAAAAATGTATTCTTAAACTTGGTTCCCAAAAGGAAGCTGGGTAATATCTCTTTTTCCTGAATAGATGGCATTCTTAATTCATGGGTTAAAGTGGAGAATGTTTATTAGCAAACAGGTAATAGAACAGGTAATTAGAATAGGTTGAGCAACCTGATCTAGTGGAAGGTGTCCCTGCCCATGGCAGGGGGCTTGGAACTGGATGATCTTTACCAAACCATTCTATGATAGGTAAAGTAATTGCCCTTTGTCCAGCTCTGTATAAAGCTGTCAGACTAACTAGTGGAGGCTGCTTCAGCCACTCCTCATATTACATCTGGGAGTATTTTCAAGTGGTTTTAATTAACTTCAGGAAGGCAGGATGGGACTCAGATGTTACTAAAGAAAAATAAATAGGAATGCATAATTAAGGGTAAGAGTTGGAGTCTTAGACAATAATGTGTCTTTCTAGTGGACAATTGAATTGTGTCAGTAGAGTTACTCTGGTTTTATACCTGTAAATATCAGACAAGAATATGGCCTGCAATGGACTAGCACATAAAGGACCTGCACCTGTTTTCACTGAAATCAATATTGAAATTTCCATTCATTGCAATAGCGCTAGGAGATGATGGATTAGGAGAACTTAATTCGGGGCTTTGGGGAATTATATTCACAACTATAATTGTATTTATATAAAATGCACATTGATCCTTGAACAAATTCTCAGTACAGCTGGCCATTGAAAAAAAATCAGAAAAGTTGTAAATGCCTCTGCACATTCTTCCTATGATTAAATGTTCTTTAAAAGAGAAGAGAATATAGGGATGTAATAGTAGGTATTGCCCTGTTCACAATTATTTTGAGTAGTAAAACAGATTAAGCAGAGGCTTAAGGCATGAGCTTAGTGAATGTAGCCATATCTAAACAAACAATGGCGAATCTGCTCTTTCACTCTGAATTTTAAGATTAAATAAATGGCAGTCTTTTAAATTATATGTAAGCACATGCAAATATTTAATTAATGGGGTCTTGACACTTAAGCTTGTAATTCCTACTCTCTTATTAAAATCATCCACCAAATTGTGAATTAGAAATTAAATCCTTCTCTAATTAAAAGTGTTACTTTTCAAATAAGATTGTGTACTGTGACAAGTACTTCTGAATTCTGCATTAGTACAAAAGCTCCTGAGATCTCAAATTTGTAGGTCTTCTGTATAAGCAAACAAGATTCTCTGCTAAAATGTCTGTGACTCATCTAATAACAGTGGCGAGAAATATCTGGCTAGTGCAACAGCCAGCTCAAATGTTGCTGTATATTTTCCTCATACTCAACTTAACCTCCCTATGCTTCCTTTTCTTCCTCCAGTAGTTAATTTGAAGAATTTGGATGTTTAAGAAGCCTGAGGGAAGGGAAGTAGAGCATGGGGGGGAGAGAAAATAAAAGTCATTACACAGGTTTTCATTCACCTGTGTGGTTACAAACGATGCTGAGGCATGAACTGTCAGCTTATTTCCATAGTGCACCTTGCCATGTAAATATTTATAGGATTCCTGTAAAGCACCAGAACGTAACAGGGGTTAAAAAGTCATGTTCTTATCACTTCTGTAGGGGAGAGGAACATAAGAAGGCCCCATCTAAATCAACATGAGTTTTGCTTTTGACTGCAGAGAACACATGGGATGAAATTCTGGACTCAACTGCAGCTGGGGGATTAAATCTGGATTTACACAGGTGAAACTAAGAAGAAGGGGTCATGGGGGTGGCTGAGCAAATTTAACTACTCCTGAAGGGGATGGTTGTGCACCACCTGCATGGTCTGCTCATTCCTGACCTGCTCAGACAATGGCTTTGCTGCTTTATCTGGCTCCTCAGTGATCCCACTTGGCTTGTTAAAGATGAAGGAAACACTGCTTTTCTCTGCCAGGTTAGTCTTCTGCTGATTTAATGAGTTGAACTGGCATGCCTCAGGGTTAAGCAAAGCTGCTGCAAGGAAAAGAGCAGAAACATGTGGCTTGGGAGCTTGGGGAACTTTTCTTTTGGTGTCAGAGCCACTTTCAAAAGCTGCCGTCCCATATTCTCACGTATGTCGCTTGCTCTCCGCAGTTGCACCATTGCAATGGTCTGTCTGTGGGGCCGCTGCAAGAAATGAGATTGGGGAATTGATCCATGCTAAATTCAGTCCAGAGAAAAATGGGTATTTTTAACCTGAGTCAGTTACCTATGGCGGCATGGGAGATGGACTTTTTAAGCCAGCTCTGAAAAAAGCCAACCGGACAGAACTTGTTTGCTGAGCAATGCCCTACTCATGTTTTCATGTGAGCAAGTGTGGTGGGAATAGAAGCAGCATTGGGGTTGCTGGAGTCTCCGGCCAACCCCAGTCTTGGGATTTTATTGTTAAATAATTGTTCTTTGCATCCGGTACTGAGTGGAGGAGTCTGGCCTGGCCTACTGCATTGATCATGGGCTCAAGCTAATATTCCCCCAAAGACAGGGGAGAAATCTCAGTATGTGTGTTTTAGGTCATAACTCTTGAAGTAAAAAATTAATAATGGCTGAGCCCCCGATCCCAAAGGCTGCTGATCCAGCCTGTTTGAGATTTTTCTTAAGATAGTTCACCAAAAATCTCATATTTAAGCCTGCAAAGCTCACATATTAAGGAAATGCTCATATTTAAAGTAAATAAACTACTACAAGAAAACTCATGGGCCTTTACTGAAGTGTATGAGGATCTTTACAAATACCTTGTTTGTAAAAACAAAGGTGCAGATACAGTCGGCAGAAGCCTAAACAACACTTCTGCTAATGTGCTGACACTGTCTTCCTCCTTCAGCTGCTATAATTAATATTCATTTTTACTTTATGAAAATCATCCCCCTCGTTAACCTCCCAGCCCATGCCAGCGTTCCCAGACTAATCCCACTCATAGAGTTCATACCAGTGGCAGCTCACCGCTATTTCTCTCTATTTCAAGTAAGCTTGCATATTTTTTTCCCCCTAACGAGGCAAACTAAAGTAAGTGCGCTCCCATAAGCGGATCTGCTGCGGAGGTTAGGAAGCACCCGCCGTGTCCACGAAGCCTGTCGCCTGCTTAGCAGTCCGCCACGGCGGGTATTTAAAGCCACGACCGGGGGTGCCGGGGCAGAGGGCGCTGCGGCGGCGGGACTCGCCGCGCCGGGTGGGCAGGCGGCCGGCGGGCCGCAGCCGTCCGCTGTCTGCGGCTGCAATTCACCGGCCCTCCGAGCCGAGAGGGGGGCACAATCCGCCCGCGTTTGACAGCCCTGCCGCCTCGCCTCGGCACCGCTCGGCTCCCAGCCGCCAGGGTTGCGGAGGCCCGGCGCTGAGCGGCGGGGAAGGGGGAGGAGGAGGAGGAGGTGGAAGGCCGGCCCGGGTCCGCCGGCTTGGCGGCG